>NC_081828.1:105177480-105498105 GCF_030867095.1 Alligator mississippiensis
CTGAATGGCTGAGCCACCACTGATTGTCTTGGATGCCTGGGTTCTGTGTGTGTGTGTTTGTGTCCTAGGTGTCTGGGTTCTGTGCATGTGTATTGGACACACAAATCCTGACCTTCAGGAGGCTGAGCCCCTGAGCTTCCTTTCAAACAGCCCCTCCCCTACCTGGTGCCATCTTGTTGGCACCAGGTAGGGGAGAGGCCAGTGCAATGCATAGGAGGTGCATGCATAGGGGGCGCACTCCTGACTGGCTGCACTTACCACATAGGCAGTGGGCAGTGGGGGCAGGCGGGAGTGTTGGTGCCCCCCCTGCAAGCACTGGCCAGGGAGTGGAGCACTGTTGTGCTCCCAGAAGCAGTTGCAGCCACTTCTGGGATCACCATGGGATCCCCCCCCCCCCCCCCAGTTGCTGACTTGTCACTGGGGGTGCTGTTTGAGAGGAAGCTCAGGGGCTCAATCCCCTGAATCTCAGGCAAACTTGTAAATTGCATTTTTTGTGAAAATCATTTTTTAAAATTTTAATTAAAAACGCAAAACTGTGATTAAACAGGGCCCTACATAACAGGCTGTACAACTTACACACACACACAGATGTATTCCCTTCACTCTTGGTCATTAGACCAATTGACATAAGAAGACAGACCTTAATCCTGTCCAGGTTAATCCAACTCTCCTGCTGCCAGTTTTCTGTGTCTGTGGAGAGTCTGGCAGGCCAAGTACTGTGGCCTTGTGTGTTATGCTAAATTTAGATAAGGAGTGGGGTAAGTGGAAATGAAATGATGGTTCAGAGTAATTTGGTCTGAAATCTATTCCTACAACATTTTATACCAGCAACAAATGAGTTCCCCATTAGGTACAACTTTGACAGAGAATTGTGGGTCAAGCTGAACAGACTGAGATCTAGATACAGATGTTTCAAAACAATACTGTACAAGATGAACATGTTGGATAACCCCCTGTGTGAATACAGTGTCCAGAAAACAGCACAGCACTTAGTCAAAAGGGGCAATCCTTATAGATGCCCAGGTGGGGTAGATTGAAATCTGCAAACTGAGCAATAATACCAGACAGTGGCTCATAGCTGGCTGGAGGGAACAGGTGGGTGGGGATTGGAAACAGGGGCTTTGCCACCTTGGGTTATTGAGAGCCAAGGGGCAGAGCCAGCTTGTGGCTTGAGCAGACCATGCAAGTTCAGGCCAAAGCTAGAGTTGCTGCCCTTTGAGGTGCGGTGGTGCAAAGCCTCATAGATTGCCAGTGGAATGTGACCTAATGTGAGTCGCAATGGGATTTCATAAAGATACTCATTACAGCACTGTCATCTACAGTGCTGATGTCTGATACCACATTGAGAGTTATCCTTGGCTGGGATCCACTCTATGTTCCCTGACCATCTATTCAGTTACAGTTGTAGAGCATTTTCTCTGTGCTTTTACTGCACAATAAGTGTAACTCCTTTACCTAGCCTTAAACATAGAACCAAGTACTGAATACTGTGATCTAGTGCAGTTTTCTAATGCACTCATTATGTTTTAAAACAACAATAAAATGTAGGTACTTTCAGTATAACATTTTCAATTTATTTACTTTAGATCAGGGAGGAAATCAGCAACTTGTATTTCTTCCAAGAGCATTGCAAGATGATTCCTGTCTCTCAGAAGCTGTGTTTTAGAACTTTAAAGACCAAGTGCTCACAAAACATAGGAATGGCAATTAAACATCAAAATTGCATAGATACAAAAAATATAGTGACAAATATTGTAGTGAATCAGTGAATTTACTGTTTATTGTTCAGTGCATTACAGTGTTTAATGAATTCTATTATTATGCTACAGTAGCTTCCCTAAATGAAGACATTCTTTACTGTCTTTAGTAATGTCTCTCTTACTGAGGGAAAGTAATTCTTTTTTCATGTTATTTGGTTTGACTAAAAGCTTTTAAAATTCAATGTGCAAATGTTCAAGATTTGGTATTTTTAAATATCCAAATTAGAACCTTCTCACTACCTCCCATCCCTACATTTAAGCTTTTTAAGTGAAGCTGTTTATTCTCATTAACTAAAGGCATTGGAGGCCATAGTGATTTCACAAAGATTAAAGCTTCTGAGATTTTGTTTCCCAAGGCTCATACAAAGAGAAATCCTATTAACTTCTTGTATTATTAATATGTCATGTGATATTTGATTTCACAGATCCAGATCAGTATTCATTTTCTGCTCTGTTTATAATTTTTCAGAAACATAGTTATTGTAAATGCTAATAAGATTTTTTTTAATGACAGGAATTTCAATATAGGAGAAAATAATTATCAAAAGTTTTTATATCATGCATTTTAATGATGTAAATTTCAATATGTCATTTTAAAGCATTCTGCTTAGAAATTATCTAAAAATTGTATTCCAGATGAGATTGTTTTCTATTATAGAGCAAATTTTTCTAGCTGAGAGATTCTGTTCATGAAAAGACAGTAATCATGCAAGAAGGTTATATTCTGTGCCTGCCCAGAAAGATCTATCACACTTCTTTTTTTGTGTTTTCCAAATAGTACCAGCCAGGTTACATGTGTTATCAACATAAGCTTCTCCTGAGTTTAGGCAAATTGGATTTTAATGTGCTGCTCATGTGTTCCTGTTTAAAAATAAAGACTGGAAAAAAATGTTTTGTCAGGGTGTGGTACCCATGGTCTTGACGCGATGTTCCATGGGGCTCCACCTGCCCTACCCCCTGTCCACTCACCAACCAATTGATGAAGCCTGTGTTGTCCAGCCATGCCCGGTAGACCCCAATTTCCTGGGGGACCAGCATCAGTATAAATTCGTATGGGCTAGCCTGGCTGTTATGGCTGCTAGAATCCCAGCCTTGATTGAGGCTGGGCTAGGATTCTGTTTCCTCTTTTCTGTTTTTTTCTCTCTGGTGTCCTCCCCTCCTTGCCTCTGATGAATTTGCTTGGAAATTAGATGCTGGGCGGGGGATGGAACTGTTTCCCCCTCCCAGTCTAATGCAGGGGCACCGCTTCCCCTGCTCTGGACTCCAGCCCTGAGCCAACTTCAAGGCTCCTATCGGCCACTGGAGCCTCCCCACACAAGGTGTGCCTCTCAAGAATGTGCTCCTCCTCCCCCGTGCTTCTGGGTTCCAGTGGGCTTTTCAATCTTCCCGTGGCAGCATCTCTGGCCACCATGATTGGCCCA
Organism: Alligator mississippiensis; assembly: GCF_030867095.1. Classification (NCBI taxonomy): domain Eukaryota; kingdom Metazoa; phylum Chordata; order Crocodylia; family Alligatoridae; genus Alligator; species Alligator mississippiensis. The sequence continues at coordinate 105,180,662 of NC_081828.1, forward strand.
GGGTTTCCTGCCCCGGGAACAGCTGATTGAAGAGCCAGCATAGTGCTGGCTTGCATGACCGTAGCACCTGCTCTGGCTCCAAATGAGTGCCGGGAGGTAAGTTTGTCTGGGGAGGGGGCTTTGTTTGGGCAGCATGGGGTTCATGGGGTTCCCCCACCCCCTTCCAGTGTCTGTGGGGGCTTCTTACTGCCGCAGACCTCCCCACTTAAGTTACCTTGTGGCAGCTGAATCCCTCGTATGGTTGCCTGAATGGCCTGATGTTCCTCTTCATGAGCTTGTTGTGCCTCCTCAGCCAGCTCCACTGAGCTACAACATCTAGAGAGGAAATCCGCTACAAAATTATCCTTGCCAGGATGATGGAGTACCATGAACTTAAATGGTTGTAGAGCCAGAGCCCAGAGAGTGATATGGGTATTTTCACTTTGTTTCTTGGTTAGCCACTGCAGTGGGGCATGGTCTCTCACCACCTGGAATTCCCACCCCATCAAATAATAGTTAAAATATTCTATCACCCAGTGTATTGCCAGGCACTCCCTTTCGATTGTGGCGTACCTGGTTTCGGTGTGGTTGAGTTTACAGCTTGCGAAAGCGATCAGGTGCTCGACTTCCCCCTATTTTGGCAGCAGTACAGCCCCGAGGGCCCTGCCCGATGCGTCCATCTGCAAGATAAAAGGGGAAGAGAAATCAGGAGTGTGTACCACAATGTTGCAACACATTGCCTCCTTTAGAGCTCCTTGAAGCTTCTTTGCATTTCGGGTGTCCTCTTTAGCACTGCTGCTGGCCCCCCCTTGAGTGCATCTGTAAGGGTTGCGACAAGGCCCACAAAAAATGGTATGAACCTCCCATAGTAATTAATGAGACCCAAGAAGGAATGGAGTTGTCAATAGCTGTGTGGTTCTTGAAATTGTCATATAGTATCCACCTTGTCTGCCAGGGGGCAAATGGTTCCCCGTCCTACCCGAAACCCTAAGTACTTAGTTTCTGTCCTGCCAATTTGCATTTTTTTGGATCAGCAGCCAACCCTGCTGTTTGAAGCTCTCCCAGGACTGCTCTTAGGCCCGTGAGGTACTGACTCCAATCGGGGGTGAAGATGATGATATCATCGATATAGGCTGCCACATATGCCACGTGGGGTGCCAGTAAGGTGTCCATAAGCCTCTGAAAAGTGGCTGCCATGCCATTCAGCTCAAAGGGCATCCATACAAATTCAGACAGGCCCCAAGAGGTCCCAAATGCGGTTTTGGCACAGTCAGTGGCTCACATTGGGATTTGCCAGTATCCTTTGGCCAGGCCAATGGTTGATATGTATCTGGATTCCCTGATTCTCTCAATGAGGTGGGTTATATGTGGCATGGGAAAGGCGTCAAAGGTCACTAAGTCATTTAACTTTCTGAAGTCTATACACAAGTAAAGTGACCCATCCATTTTAACCACCGGTACAATCGGACTGCACCACGGACTTCAAGACAGCCAGATGATTCCCAGATCCTGCCTTTTCTCAATCTCCTGCCACACTTCCTGCTGCAATCGTTGGGGTATAGGCCTCCATCTCTCCCAGACTAGTGTGCTGGGTGGGGTCCTGATCTCATGTTCAAGTCTTTGTGCTTACCCTGGGGTTTCCTGGAACCTGTCCCAGAAGGCTTCTATTACTCTAGGAAAGCTAAGGCGGACATAGAGCTAGGACTGGCATCCAAGATCAAAGATAATAAAAAGTCCTTTTTCAAATATATAGGGAGGATGAAGAAGGCACTGGGAAATGTGGGGCCCCTGCAAGATGTGCTGGGCAATCTGATGGCTGTGCCAGAGGAGAAGGCAGACCTCTTTAACAAATTCTTCACCTCCGTTTTCTTGTGCAGGGACCAGGACTCCCCCACCGTGTTTCAAGACAGACTCGAGGGGAACACCTCAAGAGCTAAGGTTGAGGAGGACTGGGTTAGAGTGCTTCTGGAGGGGCTGGACATGTTCAAGTCAGCAGGTCCAGATGCTTTCCACCCCAGGGTGTTAAGGGAGATAGCAGGGGTTATTGCTGGGCCCTTGGCACAGCTTTATGAGCGCTTGTGGTGCTCGGGCCAGGTGCCAGATGATTGGAAGATAGCCAATGTGGTCCCCATCTTTAAGAAAGGGAGGAGGGAGGACCCGGGCAACTATAGGCCCGTCAGTCTTACCTCAATCCTGGGGAAATTCTTTCAGAGGATCATCAAGGAGCACATCTGAGATGGGCCAGCATCGGGGATGATGCTCAAGGGCAACCAGCACGGTTTCATTAGGGGCAGGTCATGTCAGACCAATCTGATTGCCTTTTACGATCAGGTCACAAAAGCATTGGATGCAGGTGTTGCCGTGGATGTAGTCTTTCTGGACTTCAGCAAGGCCTTTGACACTGTCAACCACCCCATCCTCATTAAAAAACTAGGTGACTGTGGCATCAATGCCAACATAGTTAGATGGATTGCTAATTGGCTGAAGGGTCATACTCAGAGGGTGGTGGTGGATGGGTCATATTCAACCTGGGGGGAAGTGGGCAGCAGAGTCCCCCAGGGCTTGGCCCTTGGGCCCACACTGTTCTATTTCTTTATCAGCGATTTGGACGACAGGGTGAAAAGCAACCTGTTCAAATTTTCTGATGATACCAAAATTTGGGGTGAGGTGGGCACGCTAGTAGGGAGAGAAAGACTGAAGAAAGACCTGGATAGGTTGCAAGGGTGGGCTAACAAAAACAGGATGCGTTTCAATACGGACAAGTGCAGGGTGCTGCACTTGGGCAGTAGTAACTGGCAGCACACTTAAGATGGGAAACTCCCTTCTTGAGAGCACAGAGGCAGAAAGGGATCTTGGAGTCATCATTGATCCCAAGATGAACATGGGCCGACAATGCGCAGTCACGGTTGGCAGGGCTAACCAGACCCTATCGTGCATCCAAAGGTGCATCTTAAGTAGGGCCAAGGAGGTGATCCTCCCTCTCTACGCAACACTTATCAGGCCACAACTGGAGTACTGCGTCCAGTTCTGGGCACCCCACTTCAAGAGGGATGTGGACAACATTGAGAGGGTTGAGAGGAGGGCCACCCGCATAATCCAGGGACAGCAGGGCAGACCCTACAATGAGAGGCTACAGTGCCTGAACCTGTTCAACCTTCACAAGAGAAGGCTGAGGGGGGACCTTGTGACCATCTATAAACTCACTAGGGGGGGCCAGAAGGGTTTGGGGGAGACTTTGTTTCCCCTAGTGCCCCCTGGGAAAACAAGGAATAACGGCCACAAATTGTTGGAAAGTAGGTTTAGATTAGACATCCGTAAGAACTACTTCACAGTTAGGGCGGCTATGATCTGGAACCAACTTCCAAGGGAAGTGGTGCTGGCTCCTACCCTGGGGGTCTTTAAGAAGCGGCTCGATGCCTACCTGGCTGGGGTCATTTGAGCCCAGTTTTCCTCCTGTCCAGGCAGGGGGTCGGACTTGAAGATCTACAAGGTCCCTTCCGACCCTACCTCTATAACTTCCTTTAGTTCCCACTGTTGGCTGGCATCCAGATCTTCCCCAATTTGCACTTGCTTCTTTGGTATGGGTTCCTCAGGTTCCAGGCAGAGGGGTCCCAGTTCCCCTACTGTTTCCTCTCTCTGTTCCAGCCAGTCCTGGGATGCCTTCCATTCCTTGAGGAGGTTTACATGGTAGATTTGGTGCTCATGGCAGTGACTGGGTTTGAGCACTTCGTAATCCACTGGTCCTACTTGCTGGACCACCCTAAACAGGTCTTGCCACATTGCGAGGTGTTTACTTGCTGACGTGGGAAGTGAGACCAAGACCATATCCCCTGGATGGAATGTTTGGGTTTTCATTTTCCTGTTATACTGAGTCCCCTGCTGTTCTTGCATGACTTGCAGGTTCTGGCAAGTGATCCGCTGGGCCTTGTTGATCCAGTCTTGTAGCTCCTGTCAGTACATCTCAGCTACTAACCCTGACCCCACTGCCCTCTCCCATTCCTCTTGTATGACCTTTAACAGCCCTCTAGGAATGTGGCCATATACTAGCTGGAATGATGAGTACTCCATTGACTCTTGGGCATCTCATAGGGCAAACAGAAGCAGTGTTAATATGGTGTCCCATCTACAGGGGTCTTCCTGTGAACATCACCTGAGCATCCTTTTGATGATTTAATTTAGTTTTTTGACTAAGTCATTTGTCTGGGAATGGTAAACTGACATTTTTAAGTGGGTGATGCTGAGGTTGCTACAGAGAGCTTTCATCACACCTGACATGAAATTGGTTCCCTGGTCAGTGAGTATTTCCTGAGGTATGCCTACCCTCATGATCCATTTGAAGAGCTCTTCTGCCATGCATGTTGCCATATTTGACCTGAGTAGAACTGCCTCTGGGAACCTCGTGGTGTAATCCACTAAAACTAACACATATTGGTATCTGCCATGAGATTTCAGTGGAGTACCCACAGTGTCAAGTGCGACACGTGAGGACGGTGTCTCAGTTATGGGCATCGGTCACAAGGGTGCCCGCTGCAGCCTCCATTCCTGTGTTCTCTAGCACTCTGGGCAACCTGCTCCCCATCTCTCCACATCTTCCTGAAGATGTGGCCAAAAGAACTCCTGGACTAGCCTCACCCAGGTCTTCGTATGTCTTAAGTGACCGTGTAGTGGGAGATTCATGGTCCAATCTCCATAGGGGTTGGAGAAGTGAGGACGGAACCACTAGCTGCTGTTTTATGCTATATCCTCCCCACCCCTCTGGACCCGGTATAGTAGCCCTTCATTACCTCAAAACTGGAATGACTCTGGGATGTTCCTTCTCCAGGGTCCTCTGTCCTGAGCCATCAGAGCTCTGAATCTTCCCATTGAGCCTGGTGAAATTGTGCCACAGTGGCTACTTGTTCCATGTCGATACTGTTTTGAGCCACTTCCCTCTGTGCAGTGCGGGTTTCTCTGGCCCAGCCTTCCCCCATCTAAGTCACTTTCTCTCCTCCTCAGTCATCTGTGCACATTCTAGTACCGTGTAAAATGGCTCCCATTCTCATCCTAGGATCATCTTGCAGGCCAGGGTTGGCACCAAGCTGACCCTCAGTTCCCTTTGGAACTCCATCACCTTCAAGGGAAGGTAACAGCTCTGAAACCACATCTCACTGCCCAATAAGCACGTCATTACCAAAGGCCCGGCTTCCTTAACTCCAGTCTGTGGGACTAGGTCTGCTCAGAGTAGGGACTGGGAACATCATATGTCTAGGGTCACCCTTACCGGCCTATCCCTGATCCATGCTGTCACAATGGGATGATCCCATCCTCCCTCATGTACGATGGAGCCAAAGCTACAGTCCATGGGGTAGAGCCATTCACCTCTTTTCTTCCCTGGTGGCAGTTCCCATTGGGGCACAGAGGCCTCACCCGTGACCCCACTCATTCCCCAAGCTGGCAGGTGAAAGGCTTCCTCACTGGTCCAGGGTTGGTGTCTCCCTACCCCCATCTGAGTGTCCTCCTCCAGGTCCCAGAGGAATTGCTCTAACAGGACCTGGTCTATGACCCCCTCCTGGTCAAACTGGCCTGCGGGTAACCATTTATTAAGCACATCCTGCAGGTATTTCAGCAGACTGAAGCTGCTTGACTTCTTTTGACTTTTGGGCTCCAAATGGCTATCTATGGCTCTGGGGAAATTTCGAGCCTGTATAGGATCGCAGGCTTCATGGTGTCATAATTTCAGGCATCCTCCCTGGACAGGGCCCAATAGGCTGCTTGAGCTTGGTCTATCACCATAGCCCCCAACTGCTGATCCCACTGGGTACAAACCAAAAAAGTCTGCAGGGCAGTTCTTTCAAATGCCTCTATGTAGGCCTTAGGATTGTCTTCCCACGTCATCCATGGCATCTTAAATAGGGCAGCATTACACTGCATCCACTCCTGCTGGTGGGCCCCCTGCAGTTGTTGTATCTCTAGCACCTGCCCTATGGCTTGGATAGCCTGTGTTAGAAGCTCCACATGAGCAACTGCCAGTGCCTGCATGACTGCTTTGACCCAGGATGGGATTTCCGAACCACTAACACTGATGTCTCAAAACACTTCCCGGCCAAAGCACCACTGTGGAAGTACCTAGGTGTGATGTGGTGAGTGCTGTACCGACCGTCTTGACCGGAACCCCCCCTTCCCTCAACTTTCCTGCCATGACTTGGTGTTACTGGATGAAAAAGGAGGGGTTCAGTGCTGATCCTCTTCCTAGGGACCTGGGGGAACGGAGGTACTCATGGTTTCAACATGATGTTCCACGGGGCTCCACCTCCTCTACACACCATCCACTCACCAACCAATTGGTGCAGCCTGTGTTGTCCAGCCGTGCCTGGTAGACCCTGATTTCCTGGGGGACCGGCGTCAGCATAAATTCCTATGGGCTAGCCCAGTTGTTATGGCTGCTGGAATTGCAGCCTTGATTGTGGCTGGGCTAGGATTCTGTCTCCTCTCTTCTGTTTTTTTCTCTCTGGTGTCCTCCTCTTTGTCTCTGGGAGAAATGCTTGTGATGAATTTGCTCAGAAATTAGATGCTGGGGGCAGAGGGGAATGGAACTGGCTCCTCCATCCCAGCCTAATGCAGGGGCACCACTTCCCCTGCTCTGGACTCCAGCCCTGAGCCTGCTTTAAGGCTTCTGTTGGCCACTGAAGCCTCCCCACACCAGGCATGCTCCTCATCGGTGTGCTACTCCTGCCTCTGGGTTCCAGTGGGCTTTTCAATCTTCCTGTGGCGGCATCTCTGGCCACCGTGATTGGCCCGGGGTTTCCCCACCTCGGGAACAGCTGATTGAAGAGCAGCATAGTGCCAGCTCACGTGACCATGGCTCCTGCTCCAGCTCCAGTTGAGTGCCGGGAGGTAAGTTTCCCTGGGTGGGAAGGGCGGGTTGTTTGGGTGGCATGGGGCTTGTGAAGATTCCCCCACCCCCTTCTGGTGCCTGTGGGGGCTTCTCACTGCAATAAGTTGATAGGCAGGAAGGTGTTATTTGAGCTTTTTCTTACATTAATACAATGTTTTTGTCTAAAATGTGTCTGATTTTTATTTTTTTTTAATGTAACAAGTTTAGACTTTTATTATATTAAAAGTCTGCATACAGTACATGAAGATAAGTAGATAAATGTTCCCATTCAGTGGGTTAACAGTCCTATAGAACATGTATGTATTGCAAGATACATTAATAAATCCTTTGTTTACTCAATATTTCCCATTTCTTTCTTTTCTGTCCCCTGTCCCCCCACATCCCTGCATTATGAGACGGTAGGTGCATTTACATGTTGCCCTATGGTGAGATAGCAATGCACTACATGACCATATTCTGTGCTACAGTGATGTAGGGATCACACAGGTCTACAGGTGACTGCTAGCTACTTCACCACAGGGATGCGCTCCCCACTTATAGCGCGTTCCTATGGCGACATAGTGGGGAAATATAAGCATGCACTGCCTATACACTGCAGTACAGGCAGTTTCTACACTGTTTTAGTACATCCAAAAGGAAGTACTAAAGCATGGCATAGTAACAATATCACTGTACAGTTATGTGTAGACATGCCCACTGATTACTAAATGGTAATATTGTTACAGTAAAGTTGAAGCAGATATCATCTGCTTTCCTCCCTTCATCTCTGAAGTCATAGTTTGAAAAGAGCTTATATTTAACTTCATTTATTCCAATCTTCATATCCGTTTTGATATGATCTTTAATCATATGATTGCATACTATTTTTCCTGCAGCATCCTTTCAGCAGTCGGTGCATGGACAATGTTCTGAATTTGGCAACTGTTAAGTGAATGAGGCACGGAACTGCAAGAAAAGAAAAAGAGGCTGTGGTTTTTACATTTTCTTTTAGAAGTTTAAATGATTTCCATGTTCAAAGAAATGAAGAACCAGATGTAAAGAGAGTCAAGTTCAAAATACCATCCTTCTTAATTCTGTTATCTAAAAATCAAGGGGAAACATGCTGCATCAATAGAAACAACCACCTAGTTATACCCAATACAATTTGCTTTGATTTGGAATTCAGTGTAGAATGCTGATGTGATGGGAAAAAATAGCTGAGGAAATACAAATTAGGTATTCAGGGTGTAGGGATTAGGTAGGAAATATCCGCTAGTGATATGTAATTAAAAAAAAAAAATTATGAACATAAGGCTATGGAAATGAATTTCTGGACATCAGCTGCAGTATAATGGCTGAATGTCACCTCAGTTCAAACCACTTGCATATCTTCCTTAGCATCCTGTTTGTGACTGTGAACAAATTATTTCACTTCACCGCACTTTGTCTGTCTTCACAATTTAAATGACAGGATATTCAGGACAGAATCTATTTCTCATTGTGTGTGAAATATCTGATTCCAGCCTTTAGGTGATACCACTATATAAATAAATAATAATGAAGCATAAGTGGGGAAAAAGGTTTGATATGGATGACTTTCACTGAGCTGCATGTATACAGCTTGAATGTGTAATTTGGAAAAGTATAGATTTAAATGAAAAGAAAAGGGAAGGTACAAAAAACAGGGAAGGTAAATGACTGAGAAAAAAGAAAGATCCATTATCTTAGAGGTATAATTGGACTTTTGTGAGATTCACTCCTATTTTATTCATACCCCATTATACACTTTGTCTCAGCTCAGACTTGTAGGACAGCACTGTTGACAATTTTACATTTATATTTTTAGTTAATTTTTTATTATAAGTTCATATTTCTTTATTCCATCAGAATCATTGCACTTGAGTAAAAGGTAGGGTCAACCTAATTCAGGCTTCTTGCCGCCTTGAGTAGTATACTTGCACTATTTTATACCATCAGTATTTTTGTGCATACAATAAAAATGTCAGAATATTTTTTCAGTGCTTTTTAAAATTTAATATTTTTAGTGAATTTAACCTTTGCTTCCTTTCTTTTGATTATTTTATTCCCCTGTGGAATTTACATTTGAGGAATAAGCCGCTTTTTCTAAAGTTGAACCTGACATTGTAGGGCCAGCTATATGAAGGAGCAACTTATAATTGGAATAGGACATTACTTTCTCCAAACATGATTTTCTACCAGATAAAATCCCTTTGAAAGTCTGGAAGGTTATAAATGTTCAAACTTCCATAAACTGTGTTGTAGGACTGTTTTAAAAGCAAATATTGATGTTTTTCAAGGATCTACAAAGAAGTTAATATTTTAAAAACCCTGTCTTTTCCAGTTCAGGATTTATGTAACTTAAACCTAAAATATATATTTGTGTGTGTGTGTGTGTGTGTGTGTGGTGTTTGTGTGTATTAAAAAGGTAACACAGAATATTTTAATAGCTGTTTGGTTTCTTCAGTTTATATGTTAGCTGCTGGCAAGGGAGAAAGATTTATTTTTGGTTTTGTTTTTAATTGAGCACTCCAGTACATTGTGAAACTTCCTATTTCTAATAAGTGTGTGTTGGTTGAATGTGCACTTCTCTGTTCTCCTTCTGCTCTTTGTGCACTATTATCTAATCTTGCATAAATTGATACAAAATATTTTGAGCTTTTTATCACAAATATTCTTTTGGGCTATATATATGTAGATTTGTTTTAAATGTTAATTTGACCATTTGGAAGGTCAAAATTGTATATTTACTTTTATTGATATTACATATTCCCATCTCCAAAGATACCAGTACAATTAAACAAATCTGCTTGACATTTTAAAATGTTTAACCAGTATAGTTTATTGTCTAGTGTAATGAATATAGTTGCCAAGATATATCAGTAAATTTTATTTTTACTTAGTAAAGCAGGGGTAGGACTACATGAATGATAAGGTTTTGCTGAAATTTACAGGATTCAAAGTTGTTAAGCAAATAAATTGCTTAGCAGGAAAACTTTTATAAACAAGATTACAGACAGTCCTATGGGTCAACAAAGAAGATCTGATAGAAAATCTAGCCAAAAATTACCCTGATATTGATGCACTTCCTGGATAAGTATTACAACAAAATCAATAGAAAGAAACCAAAATGTACCATATACAATAATAAATAGTAAGTTCATGTTGTTATTTTTTCAAGGGAGGTCAAATTTTAAGGCAGCTGGAATTAGAGCTTCTGTCTGTAAATGAATGATGATATTATTCTCTCTCAATGCCAGACTGGCTGGAACTATTGTGACAAACTAGAATATTAAGATCTTTAGTTGGATGGAGCATCTCAGATACTGCCTGTGGAGGCAAAGTGGGCTATGGAGTGGAATCTGGGGGCTCCTATATATGACAGGGGGCCCGTTTGGTGCTGGGTCTCATCATCGGCCCACCAACCTGTCTCTGGGACAGTCCGCTCAGTCTTGCCTGCCACAAGTTGTTGTATAAATATCTGGTGTAAAAATGTGGGAGGCTTCCCATTGTGTGCCCCAATGCTTGGGATGTTATACATGGCTCTGACCTCCCTTATACCATATCCCATGCCTCGCAGATGGCATCCAAAATAAATGCTTAACCTCTGACCCAAACTCAGCCTCACAATGTCTGAGAACTTACTGAGGTCTTGGCCTCTGGCAGCCAGCTGCAGCCTCAGGCATCTGTAGACTTAGCTTGGCCATTCTGCCCCCTCCCTGATGCTTCAACTTACACCCTTACACTAGGGCCTTCCACTTATGCTCACTTACTAGGCTCTCCTACTTAAGTTATCACTCTTGTGGGGCCGGCCTGTGTGCAGCCCTTCAGGTTATCCCTGCAACCATACTCTGCACCCCTCATGCACTGCCCTTCAGGCTGCTACTGTGAACCCTACTTTGTGTGGGCCTCTACACATCCTTCTGCCCCCTCACTGGGGCCATTCTACTGCCTTTTCTCACTGAGGCCTCTGGGGTCTTGCACCCCATGGGGCTCAGGTGCCTCTCCCTAGGCATGCCTGGTTCTCGTGACTGTCCCTATAATCTGGGTTACCCACTAGGTTGTGGGGGCTGGGGCTATCAGGCACCCCATCCTCACCTTTCACTAGGGAGGCAACTGGTGTGGCATTTCCTGGGGACCACCCCATAGGTGGACCCACCACACCATCCTACCTTAGCAGGGTGTAGTTTTACATCATACCCCAGGACCAGGAGCCTCCTGCCACCCCCATAGCTCCTGCCCTTACCTCCAAGCAGTTCTGAGCAGCAGCTCTAACTGGGTGGTGCTCTATCCATGGCTGCGGCCAGCAAACTGCTGGCTCCCCTTCTCAGGCCTGCTCTTAGTGCCGACAGCTGAACCCTCTTCCCTAATCAGGCAGTCCCCTGCTGGCCATGTGACTCCTGATTGGGAGTGCAGCCACCTGCCGGCTGTTCTACTGCTAGCTCTCAGCCCTTAAAGTGGCAGGCAGCAAAGGTGCTCTGCCACACTATACATGTGCAGGGACCCTGCTCTGATGCACTGTAATTCCAGCACATCAGAGGAGACAATTAATTGAGTCTGCTGGACCATGAAAATTAATGTGCTTGCGCAGCCTCCAGCCTCATGTATATCAGTGTCTCTGTGCTGAAAAATGGGGTTGGAGCACTTAAAATTAAAGCTCATTTGACCAACTTTAATTCAAAGCATCCTGCCACTGTTTTTCAGCACAGGAACACTGATACATGTGATGCTCCAGGTGCTTTTAATTAGCGTAGCTCTCGGAGCTTCACTAATTAAAATACCCCCCCCCATGCCTCCCAGAGCATGTGTATAAATGTCCTTGATTCTCTTCCCCAAGACTGCACGTTGTGCAACTGAGTGGTGTAACAGGTTAGTATGGCAAATTTTGAGTAAATATCTGGTAAAGTATGGCACCAAATTACTCTTCCCTAAAGGGTAAGTCTACACTAAGGATCACAGGGCTTGTTTACACATGCAGAATAAAGCATGTTAGAGCAGCCCCAGCTGACAGGGATCTGGGGGGCCAGCTTGCCAGCCCAGGGCTGCTTCCCCCAGCTCATGAAATTTTTCCATGAAATGAACAGCTCAGCATGGAACACCCTGCTACTACAGCTATACAGCTCTGGTACCCCATTCCCACACAGTCAGATAACCCTGCACAATATTGCAGTGTGTACTGAAGTGCATTAAGGAGAAAATTGTGACTCTGAGTCACTGTTATGATCAGAGACTTAAGCAAAGGCTGTTTTTAATTCTTTGTGTTTGCTCAACTCACTTGTTATGTATGTAATATGTAACAACATTAATCTATTTTATATTTCAATATTTTTTTTTCCAATCCAAAGTATCCCGCTTTTGGGTCTGTTAGGGTAGCTTGTCACATTTAGCTTTAGTTGTACCTGCTTGAGTGGTGAATTATAGTATTATTTGAACTGTTCTTCCATACTCAGCCTTATTTAACCGTGGCTTAAGTTTTTGTATAGCCTCACTATTATTTGAACTGTTCTTTTGCATTTTGTCTCTGCACTACCAGCTAGCCTGGAGCTTGCCTTCACAGGCACTTATGTTCCAGCATTATCAACATAGGCATGTATAATGTAAGCCTTGTTACTAGTTCAAATTAACTGAACTTGACACTAACTGACTGAATCTAGTCTCTTTCTATGACCAGGTTACGAAACGCCTGGACACAGGAGGAGGGGTGGATGTTGTATACTTAGACTTCAGGAAGGCCTTCGATATGGTATCCCACCCCATACTGGTGAACAAGCTAAGAGGCTGTGATGTGGATGACTGCACAGTCCGGTGGGTGGCGAATTGGCTAGAGGGTCGCACCCAAAGAGTCATGGTGCATGGGTCGGTCTCGACCTGGAAGGGTGTGGGCAGTGGGGTCCCACAGGGCTTGGTCCTTGGACCGATACTCTTTAATGTCTTCATCAGTGACTTGGACGAGGGAGTCAAATGTACTCTGTCCAAGTTTGCAGATGACACAAAGCTATGGGGAGAAGTGGACACGCTGGAGGGCAGGGAACAGCTGCAAGCAGACCTGGATAGGTTGGACAAGTGGGCAGAAAACAACAGGATGCAGTTCAACAAGGAGAAGTGCAAGGTGCTGCACCTAGGGAGGAAAAATGTCCAGCACACCTACAGCCTAGGGAATGACCTGCTGGGTGGCACAGAGGTGGAAAGGGATCTTGGAGTCCTAGTGGACTCCAAGATGAACATGAGCCGGCAGTGTGACGAAGCCATCAGAAAAGCCAATGGCACTTTATCATGCATCAGCAGATGCATGACGAATAGGTCCAAGGAGGTGATACTTCCCCTCTATAGGGCGCTGGTCAGACCGCAGTTGGAGTACTGCGTGCAATTCTGGGGGCCACACTTCAAGAAGGATGCGGATAACCTGGAGAGGGTCCAGAGAAGGGCAACTCGTATGGTCAAGGGCTTGCAGACCAAGCCCTACGAGGAGAGACTAGAGAAACTGGACCTTTTCAGCCTCCGCAAGGGAAGGTTGAGAGGCGACCTTGTGGCTGCCTTTAAGTTCATCACAGGGACACAGAAGGGAATTGGTGAGTATTTATTCACCAAGGCGCCCCCGGGGGTTACAAGAAACAATGGACACAAGCTAGCAGAGAGCAGATTTAGACTGGACATTAGGAAGAACTTCTTCACAGTTCGAGTGGCCAAGGTCTGGAACGGGCTCCCAAGGGAGGTGGTGCTCTCCCCTACCCTGGGGGTCTTTAAGAGGAGGTTAGATGAGTATCTAGCTGGAGTCATCTAGACCCAGCACTCTTTCCTGCTTATGCAGGGGGTCGGACTCAATGATCTATTGAGGTCCCTTCCGACCCTAACATCTATGAATCTATGAATCTATGAATCAAAGGGATGACATGACTGGATATGTTAATGAAAGGTGACAAGAGGGGACCAATTGGACAGTGTCCAACTTCAGAGCCCTTGGAATTTCCAGAGTTGCTGGACAGATATGTGCATGTGATGCGTTTGTTAGAGCAAAGGAATATGCTGGAAAAATAAAAACATGAATGGTATGACAACCACAGGGAAACTAATCAATGGTACCCAGAAATAAAGGGTCATGAGAGAAGTAAAGTCTAGAAAAGAAGCATAAAAGCGGGGCAACAAGGAAGTTAGTTGTGTCATTGTCCAACATCTGGACTAAAGAACAGCCATAGCCCACAGATGACCACCTCTACTTTCAGGAACTGATTGGCCACTTTTTCTGTGCAGACCGTTCAGGCCCAAGAAGTGAAGAAGCCAGCAGCCCTGAGGATTGGGCTGTATTTCTGGGGGTGTGCATCATTCTGACAGTGAAAAGGGGGGTGGGGGGGGGTGTTTGTGGCTGCCTGTGGCATCTTATTGCAGGGCACAGGGCCCTCCCTCCAGACTTTGAAATTTATTTATTTTTAATGGTGTGGGTTGTGGTATGCATACATATAGTTTCATAGTAGCTAGGGTCAGGCGGGACCTGAACAGATCATCTAGCCTGACCCCCTGCCACAGGCAGGAATGAATGCTGGGTTCACAAGATCCCAGACAGGTGATCATCCAACCTCCTCTTGAATATGCCCAAGGTAGGGGCAAGGACCACTTCCCTGGGAAGTTGGTTCCAGATTTTGGCCACCCTAACTGTAAAATATTGCCTTCTGATCTCCAACCTAAACCTATTCTCCACCAGCTTATGACCATTGTTCCTTGTCACCCCAGGTGGTGCTGGGGAGAAAAGAGCTCTGTCTATTTGCTGTTGATCCCCCTTGATGAGCTTGTAGGCAGCCACCATGTCCCCCCTCAGCCTCCTCTTCCTGAGGCTGAACAGGTTCAGGTCCCTCAGTCTCTCCTCGTAGGGCCTGTCCTGCTGCCCTCTCACCAAGCGGGTGGCCCTCCTCTGAACCCTCTCCAGGCTGGCCACATCCCTTTTGAAGTGCAGTGCCCAGTACTGGACACAGTACTCCAACTGTGGTCTGACCAAAGTCGCATAGAGGGGGAGTATCACCTTTCTAGACTGGCTTGAGATGCACCTTTGGATGCATGACAAGGTCTGACTGGTCTTGCTGGCTGCGGTCTGGAATTGGTGGCTCATGTTCATCTTGGAGTCAATAATGACTCAGAGATCCCTTTCCACCTCTGTGCTTTCAAGAAGGGAGCTGCCCAGCCTGTATGTATGCTGTGGATTCCTTCTCCCAAGGTGCAGCGCCCTGCATTTGTCTACGTTGATCCCCATGCTATTCTCATCTGCCCACTTCTGTAGTCTGTCTAAATCTAGTTGCAGCCGCTGTCTCCCTTCAAGTGTGTCTACCTTGCCCCATATCTTAGTGTCATCAGCAAACTTGGACGGTGTGCTTTCCACCCCCTCGTCCAAGTCACTGATGAAGTTATTAAACAGTGTGGGCCCGAGGACGGAGCCCTGGGGTACCCCACTGCTTACATCTTGCCAGGTTGAGTACAACCCATCCACCACTACTCTCTGGGTGTGCCCCATCAGCCAATTTTTTACCCATCCAACTGTGCAGGCATCAATGCCGCAGTCACTTAATTTGTTGATGAGGATTGGGTGAAAGACCGTGTCAAAGGCCTTCTTAAAGTCTAGAAAGACTATGTCCAGAACGACACCATCATCCAAGGATTTAGTTACTTGGTCGTAAAAGGCAATCAGGTTGGTCTGGCAGGACCTGCCTTTGGTGAAGCCATGCTGATTGCCCCTGAGCATGATCTCCCCTGCAGGCCCCTCACAGATATGCTCCTTGATGATCCTCTCCAAGAGTTTCCAGAGCACCGAGGTGAGGCTTACAGGCCTATAATTACTTAGGTCCTCCTTCCTCCCCTTCTTAAAAATAGGGACCACATTAGCCTGTTTCCAATGCCCTGGCACTTGGCCAGATGACCACGAATGCTCATACAGCCGGGCCAAAGGCTCCGCGATGATCCCTGCCAGCTCCCTCAACACCCTTGGGTGCAGGGCATCTGGACCTGCAGATTTAAAAATGTCTAGCCCTTCCAGAAGATCCCTAACTACATCTGCACTGACTAAAGGCTTGATAGAGCTATTCCTAAGATTGTCCCTACCTCTGGTAAATGGGATATTCTGGTCCCTGTTCAGGAAAACAGAGATAAAGAAACTGTTAAAAATATCAGCTTTCTTGTCTGGCGTGGCCACCAGATTACTGTTTGTGTCTTGCAGGTGCCCTACATTGCCTGGTGCCCTCTTCTTGCTCCCAACGTACTTGAAAAATGACTTTTTGTTGTCCTTAATCCTGGACGCTAGCCTGAATTCCATCTCTGCCTTGGCCTTCCTAATAGCCCTCCTACACTCCCAGGCTGAGGAGGAGTACTACTCCTTGGTGATAGTTCCTCCCTTCCACTGGTTGTACACCTCCCTTTTAGTCCTTAGGCATTGCTGAATGCCCTTGCTGAGCCAAGGCGGTCTTTGAGCATTCTTATCCTCCTTGTTTCTCTCAGGGACTGTTATCCTTTGGGCCTGGAGGATCGCCCCCTTAAGGTACGACCATCCCTCGTGGGCTCCCATCTCCTCTACCTTCTGGGCCCATAGTGCCTCCCCCGCTAGTCTCCTAAGCTCATTGAAGTTGGCCCTTCTGAAGTCAAGGTCTTTAGCCTTGATGTGAGCCCTAGATGCCCTGCGTTGGATAGTGAAATCCAGCAGGTGATGATCACTATTGCCCAGGTGGTCAAGGACCTGCAGTCCCCTCACCAGGTCATCCCCCATGGCCAGGACCAGGTCCAGCAAGGCATTACCCCTAGTGGGGCTGTGCACTTCCTGGATAAGGTGAAAGTCCTGTAATACAGCCAGGAACCTATGCAAGTGGTCAGACCTGGCTGTCTGCTCCTCCCAGCAAATGTCTGGGTAGTTTAGGTCACCCATGACAATAACATCCCTTGACCTAACCACCTCCATAAGCTGACTGGAGAAGTCCTGGTCTAGCTTTTCCCCCTGGTTGGGTGGTCTGTAGTAGACACCCACTGTAAGGTCCCTTTCACCATGCCCCCCTTGTAGTTTGACCCATAGTGTCTCTGCCCGACCCTCCTCTAACCCAAAGCTAATCCTTGATGACGTGAGGTGCTCTTTGACATAGAGCACAACCCCCCCCCACCTTTCCTCTCTGTCCTGTCTCTTCTATATAGGGTGTACCCCCAAATGCCTACCGCCCAGTTGTAGGTAGGGTCCCACCAGGTTTCTGTGAGCCCTACTAAGTCTGGGTTCTTACTTGCAATCAGGAGGCATAGTTCCTCCTGCTTACACCCCATACTACGAGCATTAGTGTAAAGACACCTAAGGCCTCCTGAGGGTGCTCGTGCCCTCCTCCTACTCCCAGGACAGTTATGGCCCCCTGTTCCTCGGAGGTTGATACTTACCTGTGCTTCCCTTCCTCTTGTCACCCTGCGTGCTGGTGAAGCATCCTCTCCACTCAAAGCGGCCCCTTCCCCCGGCGAAGCTAGTTTAAAGCCCACTGTATGAGTTCAGCCAATCTAGAGGAAAAGATACGTCTGCTATTAGGGGAGAGGTGAAGCCCATCCCACCTCAGCATGCCCTCCTTACAAAAACATGGGTCGTTGTCAAAAAACCCAAAGCCTGCCTCGTGGCACCAGCTCTGAAGCCAGCAGTTAACCACATCAATGCAGGCCTCATGCCTTCCACTTACCAGGAGAATGGAGGAAAATACCACCTGCGCTCCCGTCCTCTTCAGTTGGTGTCCCAAGTCCTTATAGTCCTCCATGATGTTATCCAGTTTGCCCTTGGATGCATAATTTGTACCCACATGGACCACAACCAGTGGGTAGTAGTCAGAGGGCTTGATGATTTTAGGGATGGTCTCTGTGACATTGTGAATCCTCGCTCCAGGCATGCAGCAGACCTGCTGTGACCAGGGCTCTGGGCAACAGATTGGACCATCGGTTCCCATGAGGATGAAGTCCCCGATGACCAGAACTTTGCGTCTCCTTCTTCTCAGGGTATGCCTCTTCTGAGCTGGTGATGTATGTCGAGTGGCTTCAATTCCTCTGGGGACCAGTTCTTCTGCCTCCTCCTCCAGGGGGGCCAGGGCTGCATACATGTTCCTGAGGGGTGTCTGGAGAGGAGGCACAGCAGTTGTTCAGACTGCTCTGGCCTTGACAGGAACCTGCTGCCACTGATTAGTTGGACGCTGTGCACACGGGGTGTCTCTGGTAGATTCCCATCCCTGCAGAGAATGGAAGTAGAGGTCAATTTCATCCTCCACTGCCCGGATCCCCCGCAGCATGCTCACCTTGGCCTGGATCTCTGCCACCTGCCCCTCCAGAGCCTGAAGACGCTCACAAGAGGGGCAGGTGGGGAAGTCACCAGACCTCAGTCCCACCCCCAGGGATCCTACCCAGCCACCCCCACAGGTTGGGGGGCAGGTGGTTGCCAGGCCCCCCAAGGGCTCCATCTGGGTGGTAGCCTCAGAGGAGCCCCAGAAGGGTGGCAGCATGGAGGCAGGACCCCTGGCAGCACTGAGAGTACTCACCATGGCTTGCAGGTAGTCCTTACCTCCTTCCTTTTTTGGTGGAGTCTGTTCCCTCCTGAGGAAGAGACTCTCTTGCTGCCCTGCCTGCTTCCGCCTGCGCGAATGCCAGTGTAAATGCTGGCGTGCCCTTACAGAGCGTGCCTGTTTGTGTGTGGCTTGGGAGCACGGCTCCCTGCCCGGCTCAGCAAAGAGGGATCTGGGGGCAGAGTAGTACTGGCCTAGGCAGAGAGGTGGGGAAGAACTAGGTGCTGATCTTGTTTTCTGGCTTGGGGGTTTGCATGCTGAGCTCTTGGCCAAATGGTTATGAGTTTAAGACTAGGTGTAGACCCAGAGACTCAGCTGGGGGACTGGTTCCCTGGTGGGTGTGGAAAAGCCTTTTTTTCCACTATGACACATGGCCAGCTGTGATGGGCCCCAGAACCAATTGGACTAGTGCCAGGGGCTGCAAGCTGTAGGTCTCTACATGGAGCTAATGGAGAACCCTGGATTGTAGGCCCGTGCTTCAATTGGAGTGCTTGGAGTGTCTCTGAGGAAGGAGAACTTGATGCTGCCAAAATGTTTTTTTTTTCTTTCTTTTTCAATTACGTGGCAGCTGAAACCATTGAGGCCTGAGCAGTAAAGAATCCAGCAGCCCTAAGTGTTTGGTTTGTACCTCTGGGGCTGAGCATCATGCTGGCAGGGAAAGGGGGTATGGTTATTGTTGCCTATGGCCTCTTCTGGTGGGCCCTTCTACAAGGCTTTGAAATTTGTTTTTGTTTTTTATGTGTGGGGTGTTAGTGTTCATATGTAGTTATGTGAGTGTGGTTGTGGTCTAGGCAGCAGGGTGGTGAACACTCAGGTGTTGGACTTGTTGTCTAGCTTGGGGATTTGCCCACTGAGCTCCTGGTCAAATGGATTTTAGGTCAAGTCTCAGTGTGGACCCAGAGACTCAGCTGGCAAGTAGGTCCTTATTGGGCATCAAGATTTTTTTTTTTCACCACAGCACATAGGAAGCTTTGATGGGCCCCAGAAACAACTGGCCTAGTGCCAGGGCTCCAGGGCTGGAAGCTGTAGGGTTTGGGAGAGTATTCTAAACCCTTTGTTTTTCAGCATGCCACTCCAGTTTTTAGGCCCATGGTTCAATCAGAGCACTCAGAATGTCTCTGAGGAAGGGGATCTTGGTACGGCTATAATTTTTTTTTTGTTTTCTGTTTTAATTTTGTGGCAGCTGAGACCACTGGGGCCTGGACAATGAAGAAACCAGCAGCCCTGGAGGCTTACATTCTATCTCTTGGGCTGAGCATCATGTTGGCTGGGAAAAGGTGATGTTTGTGATTGCCTATGGCCTCTTCTTGTGGTGCACAGGGCTGTCCTGCAAGTCTTTGAATTTTTTTTTAAAGTGTGGGGTGGTGGTTTGCATATGTAGATATGTCAGTATGGTCTTGGTCTAGTCAAGGAGAAGGGGAAAGTCCAAAGTGCTGTTCTTATTGTCTGGCTTAGGGTTTAGCACTCTGAACTCCTGGTCAAAATGTTGTGGTTTCAAGGTTGGCAGTGGACCCAGAGCCTCAGCAGGGGAGGCGGTCCCCAGTGGGCCTGAGGAAAAGGTTTTTTTTCCCCCATGACACATGGCAAGCTGCAGTGGGCCCCAGAATCAATTGGACTAGTGCCCGGGCTTTGAAGCTAAAAGCTGCAGGGCTCTGCACGGCATACCCCGAACCAACCCTGTTTTTCTCTCTTTCTATGTAAAAACCGTTAATACATGTACTGTGTTAATAAAGTTAGATTTTAGTTAAGTTTAATGATATGAGGCATATTCGTATTCACATTGGTTTGATTATGCTTTATCGATTCTTTAATGCTATGATTGCTAGGGCTATGCAAAATGCCTGTGTTTTGTTTCAGTTTTGGATTTGGCATTCCAACAGGACAGTTATTCATTTCAGTGTTTTGAATCACTGTTTCATTTTGTTTTGGTCAAAACTGTTCCAAGTTTCAATGCTGTTTCAGTGTTTCAGCCATAGGCTATAATGGGGAATGACTAAAATGCCAATAACTTTGTCATTCCTTTCCTGATTCTCATGAACGTTGCAGGAATTGTAGCCCCTGTTGATGCCATTAAGTCTGCCAGGTTTCAAAAAGGTAGGTGCAGGGTTTTTTGGGAAACTGCAACTCAAGGTGGTGATGAGCAAAACTCATATCACCTGTGTGTATTAAGGTGGAGCAGGGTGAAAATGGGAGGCATTGTAGACCCTGTTAAGGCCAGGAATCCTGCCAGGTTTCAAGGAGATGTTGCCCTGTGGGGTCTGGCCAACTCTCAGGATCTCAATATTGTGCTGTTAGACAGGAGGGTGTGACACAATTGCGCATCTACAAACACACGAATCAATTAGATGCATACACACACACACATACACACACACTACCAGCTTAGGCACATGTGTACCTATCGCCAATTCAAGAACATACACACTACACACTAAAATTAGACAAAAAATCAATTGTCAATACCCACACAGTCAGTACAGATCACTAATTCGTATATCATACACACGATATATATATATATATATATATATATATACACACACACACACTCACTAGTTCACACACATACAATCCACCTACACATACACACAGGTAAGTTCCTAACTTGGATGGTACAGTGTGTATGTGTGTGCTTGGGGTACCTGGGATACTTGGGGGAAGGTTAAGGTGAGAGCGAGAGAGAGAGATAAGGTGTAGGGAGTGAAAGTTGCCAGGACCGGGATTAAAACTGGTGGACTAGAGAGAAGCTAGCTGAGGAACTGAGGCTTGGGTTTACTTAAGATCATGTGGCCCAAGGGTTACTTAAGGTCACTGGTGCAAGGGAAGAAAGAAAGCCTGATGGCAAGGAGGAGACAGCCAGGAAAGAGAGAGACAAAAACCTGGGAGCTTGGGGCTGGAAACTGAGGTAGACCGTTGAGATATTGGGGGGGCAGTGCAGATAAGTAGTGGCAAGGAGGAGACATCCAGGAAAGAAACTGAGGCAGAAACCTGGTTGCTCAGTGGGAAAGGCAGTGGGGATAAGACAGTGGCAAAGAAACAGGGGGTTTGGAGGCAGAGAGGAGCTCAGGACAGGTGTTGGAGGTGGCAGTGAGTCAGAAGTAGGAATGGGAGAAATGAGACAGAAGTTAGAGGGGTGAGGAGCAGAGATTGGAGCAGGGCTGAACCATAGTAAAGCAAAACCCAACTCAGGGGTCCATATAACAGGTTTATTAAACAGACAACATGCTACACAGCCCCACGAAGTTATTGGTACATACACACACATACACACACACAATGGCAGCAGGAGAAAGAGACTCAGTGAAAGGGTTGGAATCCAGGTAGGGAAGAGAAGCAGAGTCCAAGTCCTTGGTTTAAGGGGGGCGGGGGGAGATAGCTACTTATCCAGGCTGGAAAGAGGTCTTTGTCCAGTAGGTGTTGTTCTGAGGGGGATTGCCGGCAGGGCCTCTGGGTGGATAGATGGTGTGGCATGGTGCTGAGCCAGATGGAGAGGGCATCAGAGATAGGTTCAGGGGTTCTGGGAAACTGCACCTCAAGGTACTGACAGGCAAAACTCATGACATGTGTGACTTTGTTAGTGTGTTAAAGCGGAGCAGAGTGAAAACAGAAGGCATGGTAGCCCCTGCTGGGCCATGAAGCCTGCCAAGTTTTTCATAGATTCATAGATGATAGGGTCGGAAGGGACCTCAATAGATCATCGAGTCCGACCCCCTGCATAAGCAGGAAAGAGTGCTGGGTCTAGATGACCCCAGCTAGATGCTCATCTAACCTCCTCTTGAAGACCCCCAGGGTAGGGGAGAGCACCACCTCCCTTGGGAGCCCGTTCCAGACCTTGGCCACTCTAACTGTGAAGAAGTTCTTCCTAATGTCCAGTCTAAATCTGCACTCTGCTAGCTTGTGGCCATTGTTTCTTGTAACCCCCAGGGGCGCCTTGGTGAATAAAACCTCACCAATTCCCTTCTGTGCCCCCGTGATGAACTTATAGGCAGCCACAAGGTCACCTCTTAACCTTCTCTTGCGGAAGCTGAAGAGGTTCAGGTGCCCCAGTCTCTCCTCAGAGGGCTTGGTCTGCAAGCGCTTAACCATAAGAGTGGCCCTTCTCTGGACCCTCTCCACATTACCCGCATCCCTCTTGAAGTGCGACGCCCAGAATTGCACGCAGTATTCCAACTGCGGTCTGACCAGCGCCCGATAGAGGGGAAGTATCACCTCTTTGGATCTATTCGTCATGTATCTGCTGATGCATGATAAAGTGCCATTAGCTTTTCTGATGGCTTCGTCACACTGCCGACTCATGTTCATCTTGGAGTCCACTAGGACTCCAAGATCCCTTTCCACTTCCGTGCCACCCAGCAGGTCATTTCCTAGGCTGTAGGTGTGCTGGACATTTTTCCTCCCTAGGTGCAGCACTTTGCATTTCTCCTTGTTGAACTGCATTCTGTTGTTTTCTGCCCACTTGTCCAACCTGTCCAGGTCTGCTTGCAGCTGTTCCCTGCCCTCCGGCATGTCCACTTCTCCCCATAGCTTTGTGTCATCCACAAACTTGGACAGAGTACACTTCACTCCCTCATCCAAATCACTGATTAAGACATTAAAGAGTATCAGTCCAAGGACCGAGCCCTGCGGGACCCCACTGCCCACACCCTTCCAGGTCGAAACCGACCCATCCACCACGACTCTCTGGGTGTGACCCTCTAGCCAATTCGCCACAACACCGGACTGTGTAGTCATCCAAGTCACAGCCTCTTAACTTGTTTACCAGTATGGTGTGGGATACCGTATCGAAGGCCTTCCTGAAGTCTAAGTATACGACATCCACCCCTCCTGTGTCCAGGCATTTTGTAACCTGGTCATAAAAAGAGACTAGATTAGTCAGGCACGATCTGCCTGCTATGAACCCGTGCTGGTTTCCCCTCAGCATAATTTGTCCTGCCTGGCTCTCGCATATGTGAGCCTTGATAATTTTTTCAAAGACTTTGCCAAGGATGGAGGTGAAACCGACTGGCCTATAGTTGCCCGGGTCCTCCTTCCTCCCCTTTTTGAAAATGGGGACCACATTGGTCCTTTTCCAGTCCTCCAGGACTTGGCCTGTGCGCCACGAGTGTTCAAATATTCCCGCCAGTGGCTGTGCAATGATGTTGGCCAGCGCCTTCAGTATTCTCGGATGGAGCTCATCCGGGCCTGCCGACTTAAAGGCATCCAGTTCTTCCAAGAGACTCTGCACCACCTCAGGGTCTACGCATGGTAGTCTGGCGCCTTGCTGCTGCCTCTCTACAACCCCAGTGAGAGACTTTTAAGGAAGTAGTTCCAGGGGTTTTAAGGAAGTAGTTCCAGGGGTTTCTGGAAAACTGCACTTTTTCATGGAGTAGGGTCTCTAGAGATGGCTGTGATAACCCTAGGCCTCTGTGACCATGCCAGCTCTGCCCTGCAGGTGCCTTCTTTTCTCACCTGCTGCCACATCTTGTTGTAAAAGATAATAGATAGGGAGGCTGCCCCTCAACTTCAGCTCAGTCAGGTCCTAATGGGTCTCACTAAACCCTGTAGGTTCTTGGACGCCTTGCTGGGACCCACTCTAAGTAGGTGCCTCAAGGGGACACCCTATGCCTTATGGTCTAGATGCATGGCTTCAACCACCCCTAACCACACCCAATGTCTCACAGATAGTATATCGATACCGTCCCTGTAATGAGGTCTCGGTCTTGCTTTACCTTCTATTGTCACTGGGCTCTCTATTACCCTGTTGCTGCACCCTCACTGGTGCTGGGGCCTCTACATGACACAGTAGTGTGCCACAATGAGGTTTCCTCCTCCCCTACAGCTTTGGCCCAGTCCACCACTTAAATAACAACAGGTAAGCAGCACAGTAGCACTAGCTTCTCAGGCAGCCAAATTGTCACAGAGACTTTCTTCCCTTTCCTGCAGGAGCTTCTTCTCCACCAGCTGCCAGAGAACTCTCTCTGTTATCCCCAGCCTGGGGCTTAGATGTGCCCAGGGCCCTGCCTCCTTCTGGTCAGCTGACTAGGGACAGGTGCTAGGGGTGTAGGTTGTAGCCATGTTGGTCTAAGGACAAGGCAGACAAGATTCTTTGGGTCAATATGATATATTTTAGTAGACCAACTGAATAGTTGGAGAAATATATCTTAGCAAACTTTCAGGTTGAAAACCCTTCATCAGTCTGAGGAAGCACCTGCAGTTAGTGTGTGTGCTCTTCCTGGATGGAAGAAATAGTAAAGAAGGCAGAGGCTGGCATGTAATGCAGGCAAGAAATCCAGCCAGTGAAAATGGAAATGGAGGTGTCAGGGGGTGAGAGACAGGCTGGGGTAGAGAGGAAGCAGGATGCAGTAGGTAAAAGTGGAGAGGTACCTAAGGAGTTAGATCTCTGGCAGGTTGAAGTATGTCAGAATTCCAATGCCTGTATTGAGTCCATGAGTTTCTGTATCCAGGAAGTTGGTGAAGTGCAGTTCATATGCTTGTCTGTGAAAAGTGGTTTGTAAATTAAAATGAGCACTGAACCTCGCTAACTTCATCACCAGAAATGGTCTTCCCACAGCCCAATACACACCGAATGGATCCAGAGCATGCCATGACAAGACATGCAAAACCTGCCAATAATATCTCCAGTATGGAGATATCTTCACAATACATATCTCCATCAGGGCACCAAATGCCCTGATAGAAAATACGTAGGAGACACCAAGCAATAACTATGCACCAGAATGAGTGCACACCAAAAATCTATGAAAGACAAGAACACCCAACTACCTTTTTCCAATTTGTCAGTTTGATCCTCAAAGGGAATTTACAAACCAGTTTTTACAGATGAGCCTAAGAACTTCACTTCATCAACCTCCTGGATACAGAAACTCATGGACTCAATATAGACATTGGAATTATGACACACTGCAACCTGCCGGACATCTGACTCCCCAGGTACCTCTCAACTTTTACATGCTACATCCCCCTTCCCCTCTGCCACCCCAGCCTGTCCCTAACCCCCTGATGCCTCTATTTCCATTTTCACTGACTACCTTTCTTGCCTTTATTGCATGCCAGCCTCTGGTTTCTTTACTATTCCTTCCATCCAGGAACAGCACACACACAAACTGCAGATGCTTCCTCAGCCTGAAGAAGGGTTTTTCAACCCCAAAGTTTGCTAACATGTATTTCGCTAGCTATTCGGTTGGTCTAATAAAAGATATTGGATTGATCCAAAGAACCTGGTCTGCCTGGTGTGTGATTCTGCAGCTTTGTACCTCATTTACACCGTGGACCATGACTCGCAGATCGCATCCCAGGCAGCTAACCTGAGCTCACCTGGAGCCTCACAACTCCACTGCAACCAGCAAGCCTCAGGCCTCTCAAAGATCTTAGGGGTATGGGTTTTCCCCAGTCAGGACTGAGCATGTGTGTGGTAGCTGGAGGTTATAAAGTGCCACCTACCCACCTTTCACCAGGGAGGTCCTTGGTCCTGGCATTTCCTGAGGGCTGCCAGGCCATCAGCAGGCCAACAAGCCCTCCCAACCCTGGCAGGGTGCAGTTTTAGGTCATGCCCAGGACCTGGGGTCTCATCCTTCCCCATAGCCCCAGCCCATTCCTCCAAGTTCATCCTGTCACAGGAGCTCAGCTGGAACATGTTCTTCCCCTGCTGACTGGTGATGCAGTGAGTGCTGTCTTCAGCTCTGAGAGTGGGGCATTAAATGGTTTTAAAAAATTAAAAAGGAAATAGGTGCAGATGGAGTGAGGAGGGTGGCACTCACTCTGTCTACACCTGGAGCTTGGGGAACCCCAGCAGTGGGAGGTTCACCTTGAGAAACACCAGCTTCTCCACCAAACCAGGATGCAAAGAGGTGTGGTGGGGTGTCACGACATCCCCAGAAATGCTGAACACCTTCTCACTTGGACCAGTGGTTGGTGGACAGGACAGGTGTTCATGGGGAACCATGGCCAGATCCTACCACATCTGGCTGTGGCTTGCCCAGTAGGCAAAGGGGTTGCACAGCAGCAGCTCCACCGCCTTAGTGAGATAAGCAGCCACCAAGACCTGAGCACTACTTGCCTGATGGTGGGGTTTGGTGCCTCTGGACCCCACCATGGAAACCATGCCTTTGGCCCACATTGGCAGTGCCTGTGGAGGAGAAGACTGCCTGATGGATGGTGTGCTGGCACGGGACAGTGGACCCTCCTCTTCCACATTCCCCTGTCCCCATCCTTCTGCTTCCCTGATGCTTCACCAGCCCGTCTATCCAGTGATCTATGATTTTCCTGCTGCATATGCTTCCCTTCATCCTTGCATCACACATGGTGGCCAGCACAGCCAACCTTGTTGGCAACATGGACCACCTTGGCTGTATTGGCCCCATTGTCATTGAACATGAACCCACAGGTGAACTCACCCGGCCCAACAAAAAGCAGTTCATGGCCCCCATGATCTCTGTTGCCATGTGGGACTCATAGATTACCTTGGCTTAAAGGAGAGCCTACCAATGGTCTGACTGGTTGTACCAGTGCCCTGTGAAGGAGAGATAGTCATGACCTTCACCCTGGCTGCTCCAGATGTCCCAGGTGAGTTGTAAAGCTGCCTGTGAACCTGCCTTGCACAGCTTCTCCCTCAAGTACTCCCTGCATGCCTCATACAGGGAATGCATCCCTTCCTGCTGAAGGTGGTACATGTGGGAGCTTTGTATGATGCAGCCATAAGCACCATGAGCCACCTGAACCCTGGCCACTCAACTAAGGAGTAGGGCTGGCCATCCACAACAAGCATCTCCCCAATTCTCTGTACGACCTCACTTGCCTTGGGAACATGCCCCCCTGTGTGCCTACCTTTCCCCCACTGTCCCAGGGTGCCCTGCATCTGCTTTGGGGGGATGGGGGCTTTTGAGTGACAGGGGGACTTCTTTTTGGGCATGCTGCCACTGTTGTCAGGATGAGGAGGAGCAAGGCCAAGGGGGTGGTGCCTGTGGAGATACATCAGCATCCCTGTGGTGCTCAGGTATTTTGCTCCCCTGCCCCAGCTGGTTTTGGCTCAGTACTGCAGGCAAGTAGCATACGTGGCATCTGCCACCTCAAAATGATCCCAGACCACACTACCCCCTCACTTCTGGGGTGCAGGTGGGACTCCTGTCTTCTCCTCCTCCTTAGCAGGCAGAAGCACAACAAGAGGAGCTGAGCCAGCTGCCCCCATTGCCTCCTATGCAGTCCCTTCTGGCATGGGGACCTGGCTCTAGGGGAACTTTGAGGGGTGTGAAGCACAAACTCTGCTTCCCCCTCCTGCCCCAGAATTTATTGTGCTATCAAGCTGAGGTCCCCTACTTCAAGATGGGTGGTGGGGAACTGACACCTCTCCCTCTACCCCCTCTCACTCCTCTCCCAAACTTGGCAGCACCAGCCTTTTCAGCACACTTCATGTTTTCCTGTGCTGGAAAAGGTGTCTGACTGTGTGTAGCATATGTATATGCTGTGCTTTCCCAAACAGTGCCCAGCAATCACACTGTCAGGTGAAACACCGATTTCTTTTTCTTCATGTAGAACAAAATTTATAATAATTTCAAAGGAATGGATATGGTGGGGGAAGAAATGATATAGGGATTATAATACTAGTATTGAAGTTAGGCTAGGATAGCTTAGTTGTCAATGTAAGCTGTATCCTATCCAATTGTTTGCAAGTAGAAGATTCAGTCCTTAGCTAGACAGTAGCAGCTAAGAAGCAGTCAGAGTCTGTGCCTTTCAGATGCTATTCTCTAGCGAGAGGCAGGCTGACAAAGGCTAACAGCTTAGGCACTCACAGGCTTATATGCTGTTTTTAAACTTTTTAGGTCCCTCCTCCAGAGCACTGGGATTGGAAAGGATGTGGACAAATTGGAAAGAATCCAGTGGAGGGCAAAAATGCTTAGGGAGCTGGGGCACATGTCTTCTGAGGAGAGGCTGAGGGAACTGGGCTTATTTAGTCTAAAAAAGAGAAGACAGAGGGGATTTATTAGCAACCTTCAACTACCTGAAGGGTGATTCCAAAGAAGATGGAGCTAGATTTTTCTCAATTGTGGCAGTTAACAGAACAAGTAGCAATGGTCTCAAGTCACAGTATAGCAGGGCACCTTTGGTGCCTGCCACTTTGAGAGGTTTGAGCAGGCTGCAGAGCAGCTGACAGGTGTGATGTGGCCTAACAAGGTGGTCACATGACCATGGGAAGGCTCCTGGAATGGAGGATGGGGCTGAGAAGCCTCAATATAAACCCAGGCCTTCAGAGCTGAACTGGCAGTTGCTGCAGGGAACCAGAGAGATAACATTGGCCAGCCTGAGCTGCTGCTCATAGAACACCTGGACATTAAGGGTAGGAATATGGGGATGGAGGAGGTTCCTGGTCCTGGGGAATGACCTAAAACTACACCCTGCTAGGATTAGATGATTGTGGATGGGGATGCCTGTGGCAGGGTGGTCCCTAGGGCATGCCACGCCAGTGCCTCCCTAGTGAAAGGTGAGTATGGGGTGCCATATAGCCTCAGCCCCCATGACCTGGTGCCCCCCCATAAAGGGGGCAGGAGAGGGCTTCAGGCATGTCATCAGCCCTGATACCCAAGGGGCATAAGGCTGAGAGCCCCAGTGACTTGATGGAGTAGTGGGTCCAGTGAAAGCATGTGATAAGGCCGCATACAGTAGGGTGCACATGGGTGGGCCTTAGAGATTGAGTGAGCTGGGTTTGGAGGGGCCCAAGAAGGTAGACCCATATGTGAGAGAGATGGTGAGTGACTCAATAGCCTAACCAGAGAAACCCTTGACAGGTCAATGCTGGGGTCAGGACCAGAACAGTCGATGGGCCACAATGCCCACCACAAGGAATGGCCAGACCCAGGGGCCTGGTGTTCTAAATGGCTTACAGGTGAGGCCAAGGCTGGTGTTGCCAAAGGTCCTGGAGGGGGCCACTTCTGGGATGGTGAAGGGTTTAAGGAGCTTGGCAGCCCAGAATGAGGGTGAAGTAGACTGCCTAAGAAGAAGGGATCCAGTTGTGGTTTGAATGCTAGGCAGGCATAGAAGGAGGTCATCATGGGGCTGGAGCCATTTAGTGATGCCATCTGAGAGGCATGGGGCATGGTATAAGGACAGGTTTAGAGCCGTGTATTACATCCTTGGCATCAGGCAGTAAATGGTCAGCCTCTTGCCTTATAAACAACTAATTAGATACATCAAAGGTGAGGGAGGTAGGAAGACTGCCCTAGGCAGGTAAGCAGGCCAATGATTTGACTGGCCACAAGGTGGCCTCCTGTCACATGCAGCAAGGGAAGTTTAGGTTAGATATTAGGAAAAAAAAAATATTAGGAGGGTAGTAAAGCATTAGAGCAGGTTACCCAGAGAGCTGGTGCAATGTCCCTTCTTGCAAGTTTTTAAAGCTCAGCTAGACAAAGTCCTGTGTGGGATAATATAGTAGGGGATGGTCTTGCTTTGAGCAGGGAGTTAGACTCTTGAGATCCATTCCAACCCTGGTTTTCTATGATTCAATTATAAAGCATAATGTGCATTTTGTGAATGACTTTGAAATATTGGGAGTTTATTACAAATGTGGAGCCTTAACCTACATGGAAAACTTGACTTAGTAAGGGCTGAATGGCTGGTTTTACACACTGCTGGTGCCTCTGTCTGGGAGAGGTGAAATGCTACTCCATAGCAGCCATTCTTTATACCCATTTCAAATTTTAGATAGTGTAGGTCTAATTAGACTGAAGGTAAAAAAGGTTAATCAATTTCCATATATTATATGGGATGGATTTAATAAATCAGGTGTTGTTCTTGTTATAAGAGGAAAGTCCATATTATTTGTTCACTTTGCCTACTTTCCTGAGCAATGAAAGGAATGAATATGCTCGATGTCTTCATATTTCCACACACTGCGTTTTTCTCCTGGATGTCATGAGAAATGAAACTCACCATGATGGATGATCTATCTTCTCTCTTATAAGTTAATCTCGTACCACTGATCAGGTTCCTCATACTGCCCTGGAGGCGTATAATGGTTATTGCTATTTTTCTCTTTTTTATTGTTTGTTCTTATTTTGCGGTACCATCTCAGTCTAGGCAGACTGTACTTTAAAAGCATTTCACACACAAAAGACTTAAGAGGTATGTTGTGTATTATTTTCTTCTATATATTGTCCTTACTCACTTACACTAGTCAACCAACATACTAGAGTTAAAAATCTATTCAATCTACATATGCATTGGACTAAATTATCCCTTTGACTTACAGTTCTTTTTAGAGAAGGCAGCTGCTAAGTCATTCCTTGGACAGACAAAATGTTAACTGGGGTAGAGCTCATCTCTGTCTTGTGGCATTCTGATAAGGTATGTAACATGGGCATTTTTTGAACAGATTGAGCCCTTTCAGCCGAGCGGCACCATCTCGTGCCTCCCACCCTGGCTGGGCAAGTGGCAGGAGAACATAGCCCCTACCCCCAGTGTCTTTCACTGCCCATCCAGAGCACAGCCCAGCCCAGCCTGCCCCACGCTGATCTGGGGGTACACACCCACTCCCATGCCCTCCTAGACTGGCAGCAAGAGCCACTGGAGAAGCCACCAGAAAAGCAGCTCCCGGACTAGTGGAACATAGCAGCATGCAGTGGCGGGTACCCCCCACCCTGAGTCCTGTGCCCCTCCACCCCAGTTGGGCAGCTAGTCCCAGCCCCAGCGCTAATCCCTCCTTCACTGTGAAGGAAGTCGGTGTTGGTCTGCCCCCTCCCATGTCCCTTCCCTTCTGCCTCTGCCCATCACAATAGACTTACCAGCTGGAGGCAGCTTTGTTCAGCATCATTGAGGACTGCTGCCTGTATAGTCTATAGCCGAATCTCTGAATTGGCACTGAATCTCCAGATCTGAATCAGCCGAATCAAATCAGAACAGTGATTCGAATCACCAAATCGAATCACTGTCCCTATGAATTGGCCAAAACTGAATCCAAAGTAAATACTTGGTGCTTTGTACAGACCTAGTATCCAGTACTTTCATCTAGTCTATATTTCACTAATTTGTTAGTGAGAAGATACTGTGTTAATGAGAGATCATGTCAAAATCCTTGCTAAAGTCAAGATATACTATATCCACTGATCTCCCCTGCATTCACAAAACCTTTCCCCTTATCACAGAAGGAAATATGATCCGCCAGGCAGGCCTTGCTCTTGGTGAATCTATGTTGGTTGTTTCTGATTGCCTTGTTCTCCTCCAGTTGCTTCACAATAGATTTCTTGAGGACATGTTCCATGATTGACCCACATATCCTGGATCCCCCTTCCCTTCCTTAAGAATGGGCACTATATTTGACTTTTTTCCAGTCATTCAGGACCTCACCCAACTTCCATGAGCTCTCAAAGTTGACAGCTAGTGGCTCTGAAATCACCTAGCCAATTCCTTCAGTACTCCAGGGTGGCTCACATCTGGCCCTGATGATTTAAAAGCATCTAGCTCCTCTAAGTAAATGTTTACCTATTCTTCTGCTACTTTAAGATGTCTCCTTCCCTAACTATGCTGCCAACTAAATTTGTCATCTAGTAGTTGTGCTTATTTATGAAGACAAAATGTAAAAGACATTAAATACTTCAGCCTTCTCTGCATCACCTGTAACTAGACTGTCTTCTGCATTCTATAAGGGACATATAATGTCTATGGTCTTCCCTTTACTTTTGACATATTTGTAGAATCCCTTTTTTATTGCCTTTTATATTCCCTGCCAGCTGTATCTTCAATTGCTACCTGGGATGCCTAATTTTCTCCCTATATGCCTGTGGGATTTCTTATGCTCTTTTGTAATACTATGACCAAGCTTAATTTTTTGTAGGATTTAGTTTTGAGTTTCAGCTCATTGAAGAGATGGCTGTCTAGCAAGGCTGGAGTCCTGTTGTGCTTCCCATGTTTGTATTGTATCAGGACAGCTTTCTCCTTCACTCTAAAAGGGTCTCCTTTAAAGTACAGCCAGCTCCCTCAGACTCCTTTTCCCCTCAGACTTGCCCCACCCCCACAACCATGAATCCTGCCAATTGTCTCAGATGGCCGGAGCCGACTTAAGGTGATATATAAATTGCTCGGTCGTTTGGGCAGGCTGGTGAATGGAGAGGCAGACAAAGTGTATTGGTTGCAAAAAGCTTTACTTACGCTGCTAGTAGTCACGACGCAGGTGGTCCGGTCGCTTAAACAACTACACGAGTTGCTCCAGCTGGCAAGGCTCAGGCCAGCAAATCCATACATGAGTCAGGCCAGCAGGGAGAGGGTACATCGAAGGATTGCGCTCGGCAACGGGGAGAAGAATCGATAGGTGATCAGACTATCGATCAGCTCAGCTGCAAGTCAGGAATCTTTAAAGGCACACTGCAGCGTGCTCAAAGTTCTCCGACTTCGGCGGAAGTTGCACAGAATTTTATACAGCTAGCAAGCCAATCGCTAGCCGCCACGTAGGAATAATTTAGAACTGGCCAATTGTGGGACACAAATTTGCATGCGAATGGTGGGAACTCTCTTGTACCGGAGTTTTCTGTTGCAGCAGAAAACTTTTGCTGTGCACAGAGACTCTCATGTGGCGGGAAAATTCCATCGTGCCGAGGCACTAAAATCATTGGGTTGTGACATGCCCCCTTGTCAATGGCACAACTGGAATTTTAGACACATGAGCACGTTATAAGGAATTTTTGTTTCAGGATTCACTGGCCTTGCAGAGCTTAAGCAACCAACAATAATATATATATATATATATATATATACAAATAAACAATTTTACAGACTGGTCTTTAACAAAACTATAAAATATAACAACTTGAACTTATAACAATAATTATTAATTATCAGTTGACTGGGTCTCTACTTGAGACTCTTCCTCTATGTCAGTCAATGGAGTGTGGTTCTCAATGACATAGTCGTCACGGAACATTCGCCTTTTTTCATAACAGACAATGCCAATTAAAATATTTCCCAGTACTAGAAAGAGACTTATACCTACTGCACTACCGATGATAGTACCCCAACTGCGTCCCTGCATTATTGTTGAGGTTAATGTTGACGCTAAACCCGTAATGCTATTAGTTGAAGGATACCATGAAACCGTGGATGATCGTGTGGTAGTGATGGTAGAAAGATCTAATACGTAAATAGTCTTTCAATTGCTTCTTTGACCAAGGGAATTTGTCACCCTATAAATATAAGTCCCGCCATGATTGTGGGTTAGTGGGCCATTGAAATGTAGAGTATTGTTTATAGACAGTAAGCCTTTAGGCCATTGTCTATCTAATCTGGCCCAGGTAAACTTTATAGGTGGCCGATTAGAATTAGCGTTACACTTAAGTTGAACATTCTTTCTGCCGAAAACCCAATTTTTGTCATAACCGGTTATTGATACTTCAGGGGCATATTGGATGTCTAGGACGTGAAAGTACCTTATTTCCCTGTCCAAAGCTGGGTGTTTCACAATACAAGTTATACGCCTTTCCCTCGCAAATTTAGTAGAAATGATCTTATATTGGCTTATAATTGTTACTGTTCTATTTGGAAAGGAAATTAAACTATTTTCTATTTTATCAAAGTCTCCTTTCCAACTTATATTTGCAGCTGGTTTCCCAGTGGCTGCTGTACAAATAGCTGCCACTGTCCACTTTTCATCATCTATTAGAGAATTTGGCTCCTTGGTGAAACTTATAGTGGGCTCAACAAGTACAGTTATCATTGTTAACAATTGTGTATTTTCTAAGGGGAATGTGACTGTCTTACATATATACTTTTTTTCATCATAGAAACTCACATTATGCAGACTGATCATCGCATCAATGGGCAAAGAACTTCTAGAGAACACCCTCCCATGGTATTTTCTTTGAACAGAGACCCCATATTCAGGATGATGCACAACAATACTTTGTGCACTTTTATCATGTAGTTTTTCCCATGAAATTTGTATTATGGTTTCATTCATGTCAATTATACACTTTAATGTGACATTCTTTCCCCAAACTGCTGTTACGTACGGATCAAAAATAGGTCTAACTAACACACTACAGCAGAAATGAGAGAGGAGCAGCATCAGAGCGAGTTCTGACCCAACGGACATTCGCTGCCTTGGTGTCTCCTTCATAGCCATCACTCGGTTGACTCGAAGGAACCGCAGTTTCGTGCTTGACGGATCTCACAATCGAGCGGCTGTAGATTACTGCTTTGTTGAAGTCAGGCCTGTAAAGAAAGAAAACAACAACAGAACAAAACAAAAGAGAATCGTAATTGAATTTACTATAAGGATACTAGGTGAACGTCGGAACGACGAGTCATCCAGTTGTGATGAACGATAATAGGGGGACGATCAGGCTTTTCCTCTAATTGGACAGAATAGGTGTTAGGATATTGTCCCGACTGTTGAACTGTTCCCTTGTGAACTTGTGGATGAGACTGGTGGGGGTGCGGTATTGAGATCCACACTATCTCATCTGGTTGGAACTTAGGTTTCCAAGGTAGAGGTTTCTGGACATTAGCTTCGTCCCATAACAGTTTTGCGGTGTTCAGTGAGATGAGAACATCATGATTGAATTTAGTCCAGTTTTTAAACGTCCCTCCTCCTCTGAGATGAAGTTGTTCTTTGTATAGGCCTATATGTCTTTCTACAACGCCATTGGATTGCGGGTGGTACAGCAGATGGAGATGCCATGCTACATTGTGAAGATGAGCAAATTTGTCTAGAGTGTTAGAGTTAAAAGGGGGTCCCCCATCAGACTGAATCTCATGAGGGGGTTGCCAGGTGGCAAATACAGCAGTTAAAGCAGAAATAACAGCAGTGGCATTGCTTTTCCATAAGGGAATAACTTGTAACTGTCTTGTTCTCAAGTCGACAACAACTAATCCTTTATTTGGTGGCTTAGACCCTGGGAGGGGTCCTAGCAGATCTACCTGCCAGACTTTTCCTGCCTGGAACTGCGAAGAGTCAAAAGCTCCAAGTTGATGCTTAGTTCTATGACACTTCTCTTTAGCACATATCTCACAGGCAGGCCTGAGCTACCTTTTCCCAATCGCGCCGAACTCCGTATGAGGCCGGCTCCGTAATGGTTCAGCACCAACGTTGATGGCAAGCTTGTGGTCCCGGGTGACCCCAATTTTCATGAAGCTACGCGAGGAAAGGATTTATTTCAGAACTGGAGGTAGATGTGATAGGCAAAACTACGTTGGTCCGGAGTGGGTCTTCTAAGAGCTTATCGATGACCTCATGTACTGGATCAGTATCCGGACGGTGTGACTTAGTGTGCCTAACCAACGGGAGCCATGCAAATTTAGTTAACGTTTTCCAGCTGTCTTGCCAATCATTCAAATTTTTGGTAGGAAGGGCTGTACCAGTAAGAATTTTGTAAATATACTGCGAGTCGATTGTGATGATTGGAACGGGGAGCGTATCGTCATGATGTGTCATACAGTGCTCCAGTACCTTGAGGAATCCTAACAATTCACATTTTTGGGCCGAATTGTCATCTGGGTAGGCTTGAAATATTTCCTTATCGTGACAAGCCTTGCAGTAATATCCATAGCCTCCGCCATATTGGGAGGTTCTATCTGACGCCATCCATGCTGGGGCAGAGGTTCCATACAGTGTAGGGACCTTTTCCTCATCTTCTGGGCTAGGATTAGGCGTCATATCTTTAAACTTTTAGCAGTGCCAGTTGTAATGGTGGGTAAGCACCAACGTATTCTACGTTTTAGGCTTCCCCTGAAAATGCAGGTCGACTTTTTCCGTATCCAGCAAGGGTAACAATGTGGCACTGGGAGCACGTAGTGTCCCATGCCCCCTTGCTAATGGCTCCACTAGTTGTCTGGCTAGGAGGATTTTCCCTATAGCTCCATATCGATGTTGTGCCGCTTGAAGCATCTTATGGGCAGTGTATACTAGCTCATCGCGAGGATTGTGCGCCATAGCCCACATGTGGTTTGTGGTGAACCCAAGGATTACAGTTAATGGCTCACCTAGATTGATGGCATGGAGCTGTGTGTTTTTAACTGTGGCTAGAAGGCGAAGCAGGTTCCGCTGATCTCCTTTTGTCCAGGGCGTGGATTTTCGGGATTTGTCACGGATCTGTTGCTGTAACTTAGTGAGGAGCGCCAAATGACTGGCTTCATCACAGCTATCGGGTGAGCTGCAGCAGAGAGAGGGTTAAATTCTTCATGCGGGAGTGTTGGATACATCCCTACTCCCATTGCCCCCTCCCCGTGGCAAGGAGGCGGGGCCGTTGGGAACGACATCACCTCAGGGGGCGGAGTCGCCAGAGACTCTCTGTGCACAGAGACTCTCATGTGGCGGGAAAATTCCATCGTGCCGAGGCACTAAAATCATTGGGTTGTGACACCTATCATTTCCCTGAGTTTCTTATAGTCTGCTCATCTGAAGTCCAGTGTCCTTATTCTGCTACTCTGCTTCCTGCCTTCCCATAGAATTTTGAATGCCGTCATTTTGTGGTTACTGTCACCCAAGTTACCTTCTAACTTCACATTCTCAACAAATTCATTCCTTTTTATCACCCATACCAAAAAGTTATCCCCATCACACTTCAGTAACTTGCCAGGCTGCTTGTGCACTGTTTCTACTCAGCCACTGTTCTGATAATTAAAGTCCCCAATGAAAACCAAGTCCTGCAATTTGGATACTTCTGTCTGTTGATTAAGGCAGGCCTCATCTACTTCCTCCTCCTGGTTTTGTGGCTTGTAACAGATGACCACCATGACATTTCCACCGCTGCTCTCCCCTTCTGATAATTACTGAAAGGCTTTCATCAAATTATTTAAAAGGTTAAAAGGCACCCAAAAGTTTTGTTTTTTTTCTTTTTATCATGTATGTTCTTATGACACTGATGTATATACAATGAGCTGCTCTGCTAGGTAATAAGATACTGCTTACAATTCTAATAACAGATGCCTGAAAACAACAAGATTAGCAGTGTACCATAGTGTTTGAAGAACTTGACTGCAGGGGGGAGTAGAGCAAACATCTTTTAATCAGGGTTAAATAGAAAAATATGAAGAATGAAACTATTTCAGGGGAGCTTAATTATACTGTTAGTAATGGATTAGATTTTTTTTCTTCCCCTTCCCCCAAAATACCTAGACTAACTTTATATACAGCTAACAAAAGGCATTCATTGAGCTTTTCTATTACATTGTTGAACTGTTCTAAATTTGAATCTCTAGATCAACAAAACCAAGTTGCATTCAAAGTATTAGTCACCTTAAAATCAGTTCAGACTAACTTTGATCTCAATCAGTCTTTGTGTAGGGTTACTGCTATTATTAAGTAAATGTGTGGGAGGTGGTTAGAAAGTTCAAAAAGTAACAATCTTCATTAGAAAGTGGAGGTGTGTGAATGCTGAGCATAACAAAGAGCTGTATGGTGTAGTTGAATGCAGGTTATGGTTTCTGTGGTGCTAGGAAAATGTAAAGAGAAAAAATAATTTAGCAAGCTTGTATATGTTTGTTTTCTTTGCATAAGAACAAACACGGTCTACAAGAGACATACTAAATTATATCATGATGGAATATAATTTTTCCCACTGGTATTAGTCTAGACAAGGGATTGATTCCTTTTTCTATCTTACACCTTACTAGAATTATATATATATAAGTCATCAAATCTTTGTTTGTGTAATACACCCTGAAAGTAAACCATAAGCATCATTTCTCTGAAAACCATGTTTTGTAAGTTTTCATTTTGCTGCTTTGAAGGAAAGTGCATCTGAAGGGGAAGATAAACTAAAACAAATCTAACTGGAGGATAAATGGAAAACAAACATTATGGACAGAAGAAAATAAAATTACAAGCATATAAGTTATATTTCTAATTGTTTTATAAGTAGGAATCTCTTATTTGCTATAATATCCAGTATGAATCCAGCTTGATGTATAAACTATGGTATTCTCAATAACGAATTCTTTAAAGAAGTCTTGTGTTGATCCCCATAACAGAATTAATTAAGGCATTATTTAGTGCAGAGGCAGTGTTCCATGGCTTTCACTCCGGTTACTGGGGAGAGACCACAGGACAGAACCTTTAAGATTCATGGATTCATAGATTGTAAGGGCTGAAAGGGACATTGCAAGATCATCAAGTCCAGCCTCCTTGCACTAGGCAGGAAAGACAACTGGAGTCATGTGACCCCAGCAAGGTGACTGTCCAGTCTCCTCTTGAAGATCTCCCGGGTAGGTGATTGCACCACCTCTGGAGGAGCCTATTCCATAGCCTGGACACTCTAACTGTGTGTTAAGCCTGAAATGGTCTTCCAGGAGTTTGTGGCCATTACTCCCGGTTTTCCCCAAGGATGCCTTGATGAACAGTTGTTCACTGAGCCCTTGATATATTCCCTTAACGTAGCAGTAATCAGCTAACAAGTCCCCTCTCAGCCTTATCTTTTTTAGGCTGAAGAGTCCCAGGTCCTTCAGCCTTTCCTTGTATGGCTTGTCTTGCAAGTCTCTGATTATTTGGGTAGCTCTTCTCTGGACTCTCTCAAGCTTTACCACATTTTTGTTGAAATGTGGTGCCCAGAACTGGATGCAGTACTCCAGCGCAGTCTCACCAGTGCTGAGTAAAGTGGAAAAATAACTTCCTTGGTTTTACTTGAGATGCATCGATTGATGCATGCCAAAGTATTATTTGTCCTGTTAGCTAACTCATCACACTAATTGTTCATATTCATACTGTGATCTATTATTACTCCCATTTCCTCTTCAGTCATGGTGATAGTCAGTTTGATGCTACTGAGCCTGTGAGTATGCTGGGGATTGTTCATCCCGAGGTGGAGCAGTTTCTCGATGTTGAACTTCATCAGATTCCAGTCCACCCAACTTGCTAGCCTGTCTGTATCTGTAGTCTGTCCTCAAGCATGACCCATAACTTGGTGTTGTCCAGGAGCTCTTCACCCCCACATCCAGTGAGCCAGTGAGCTCTTCACCCCCACATCTAAATAATTGATAAAGATACTAAAAAGAACTGGACCAAGCACTGAACCCTGAGGGACATCACTAGCCACTTCACACCAGAACAACACAGATCTGTTTATTAGAACTTCTGGGTCCTACCCCACAGCCAGCTTCCTACCCACCTAACTGTCGAGCAGTTAAGCCCATAGTCCTCCAATTTTCCCCTGAGAACATCATGGAATACCAGATCAAAGGCCTTTTGAAAGTCAAGGTACACAATGTTGACCTCTCTTTTATCCAGGTGGTGAGTCTTCTGGTCATAGAAGGAGATGAGATTGGTAAGACAAGCCTTGCCCACAATGAAGCCATGCTGGCTGTCATTCTGAATCCTACTTTCTGCAAGCCTATTACACATAGACTCCTTAACGATTTTTTCCAGAATTTTCCTTGGGATATGTTAGGCTAATTAGCCTGTAGTTGCCTGGGTCCTTTCTCCTCCCCTTCTTGAAAATGAGCACAAGGACCTCCCCAGAGTGCCATGAGTTTTGGAAGAGCTTTGCCAGGGGTTCCACAATGACTTTTGCCAGCTCCTTCAGCACTCCTGGATGAAATTCATCTGGTCCTGCTGATTTATAGATAGCTCTGTTTTTTTTAATTGATCGTGCACCAGTTTGATGTCAATAATAGGGAGGCAGTCATTCCCAAAATGCCCATTCTGTACCTTATCTAGCATGATTTTCCCCTTGGTCCCTGAAGCAAAGTAGTCATTCAGGAGTTCAATTTTCTCCTGAGTGTCAGTTACCAGCTGTCCTGACTTTTTGAGCAATGGTCCCAGACTCCCATTTGTTTTCCTTCTGTTTCCTACATACCTAAAGAAGGACTTCTTATTGTCCATAATTTCTGTTGCTAATTTGACTTTAGTCACCACCTTAGCCTTCGTAATCTGTTCCCTACAAGTGCAGGATGTTGTTGTATATTCCTCCTTGGAGACTGTCCCAAGCTTCCATTGTTTGTACACCTCTTTCTTATTTTTCAAGAGGACCATTATTCCTTTATTTAGCCAAGAGGGCTTTCCAGCCCTTCTGCTGTCTTTGCCCTGAATGGGAATGGACTTCTTTTATGTTTCAAGGATTATATCCTAAAGGAACAACAATTCTTCATGCACTTCTTTTGCCTTTTGACTCTGGTCCCACAGTACTTCCCATACTATTGTCTTGAGCTTGTTGAAATTTGCTTTGATGAAGTCCAAAACTTCAATCCTACAATCTAGTTTGCAATGGACCATGAATGTAATGGTGTCATGGTCACTGTCACCTAGATTACCCTCTATGTTCAAGTCAGTCACCAGATCATCTCCTTTGGTCAAGACCAAGTATAGGAGAGCGTTACTTCTGGTTGGCCCATTCACCTCCTGAAATACCTTTCAGATGTGGACCTTTTGAGTGAGCAGGGTTGAAGAGATGTAGTTGGGGGCAAGCTGCAGGACCACATCTCCTGGAGACTGCAGATTGGTAATGAGGACCTCCTGTGCTGGCTGGACTGGGCAGGGTCAGGTAACCAAAAAGGGAAAGGGCCCATAGGCATAAAATCTGTTCCTCTGCCACCAGTGGAGAGAAAGGAGAGAGAGGAGAGGCCTGGCATAGATTGCTAGAGCTGTGCAAAATTTTGCCGGCCATTTCATTTCAACAGTTTTGACCAATTTTGAGGTTGAAACAGAAAAATCAAAACAAAACAAAAGTCCTCAAAATAGCCTTGAAACAAAACGAGGCTGGTCGAAACATTTTGAAAGTTGAAACATTTTGACCATAGGCTGGGGTTGGAAAGTCAGTCCAGCTAACATGGGGGTCAGGAAAGCAGCCCACCTGGGCTGCCTCTCGCCCCTGGTGTGATCTAGCACAGGGGTTGGGAAGTCAGCCTAGATGGTCTGACTCCCCATCCCCTGTGAAACTTGAAACAGCCTTGAAACAGCCTTTCTGTTTCAATGGAATGGAATGGAACAGTTGTTTTGACTCGAAATGAAATTTGAGATGAAACACTGTTCTGTCGAACCATCAAAACTCAAGGTGAAATGGAATGGTGTCATTTTGCACAGCCCTACTGATTGCCCTTTGGTGGCACTGGATTTATGACCCAAATACCTTGTTCCAGGTAGGAAGCCTGAGCCCTCACTGCCTTGTGGGTACACCGTTGAGGGGAAAGGCTAGGGAGTACACCCCGACAGAAAATCACAGGGCCCAGGTTCACTGAGTGGGGCCTGAGGTGGGGTCCAGGCCCAATGAGTGAGGCCTGAGACAGGGCCAAGGTCCACCTAGAGGGACTGGAGGCCTAATGGGGCATAAGGCCCAGGAGCCCAGTGACAGGGCAGAGTTCTGGTCCCAGTAAGGGGGTGGAATTGCATCCCCAGAGAGGGGGCATGTGGCTGGGGCATATCTGAGGACACCTGAGCCTAAGTTTGGGCCAGAGGCCAGGTTATGGAATATCTGAGGATGCCTGAGGCCAAGTTTGGGCCGAAGGCTGAGTACAGCCCAGCAATGGGGCTGGGGGAATTGAAAGTGATTTTGGATGCCATCTACAAGGCATGGGATACTGTGGGAATGGTTTGCAGTCATGTACATTGGGGCAATAAATGGGCAGTCTCACACCTATGAACAAGGTTTTATTTCCAACAAAGGTGTGGCAGGAGAGCCAGGTGGACGGACTACCCTAGACAAGTGGGCAGGCCAACAATTGTACTGGCCTTAAGATGGCACCCTGTCACACACTTCATTCCTGGGCATTGTTGATTAGTTTCTCTCTGGACTTCATACTTTTCATGTTCTGTCCTGTCAAGATATTTCTTTGTTCCAACAAAACCATCACATGCACATATCTTAATTTGGTTA
Source organism: Alligator mississippiensis (assembly GCF_030867095.1). Classification (NCBI taxonomy): domain Eukaryota; kingdom Metazoa; phylum Chordata; order Crocodylia; family Alligatoridae; genus Alligator; species Alligator mississippiensis. The sequence goes on from NC_081828.1 coordinate 105,222,832, forward strand.
TTTACTGGGCCTTCTAATTTGGTCTGTTTAGCAGAACTAGGATTCCCAAGGTCTCTGCAGTTAGGCACTATGACTTAGTGCCAGTGTTGCAGAGTCCTTTGTCTTTGTTTGGGTACACTTGGCAAGTTATGAAACAGTAGATGTGTGCGAGGCAGCTAGAATTCACTTCAGATTTAGCCAATTCAGGGGACAGTGATTCAATTTGGTGATTTGAATCACTGTCCCAAATCGATTCAGACAAATCTGATTTGGAGATTCAGCTGTTGCCAAATCAGCTGAATCTCCAAATCACAGAGGCCACATCTCCTGCCCGCTCTCCCAGCCCTGGCAATGGCTGCCCCACCTGCCCCAGGTCCTGGCTCTTTGAAAGAAAAAAGTCCACACTCACTGGCTGCTGCCAGGCAGGGGGTGATCCCCACTGCGCCCCACTGCCCCATGCCATGTGGGGGGCTCTGCCATAAGCCCCCTGACCCCCACCTACTCTCTCAGCCCCCACATGGCTGACCCACCTGTGGGGGGATGAGAGAGTGGGCGGGGGTCAAGGGGCTCATGGCAGAGCCCCTACATGTGGCATGGGGCAGTGTGGGATAGTAGGGATCACTCCCCCCTTCTGGCAGCACCCAGTGAGTGGGGGCTTTTTATTTAAAGGGCTGGAAGCTGGGGAGGACAGGGCAGCCATGGGCAGGGGGAACTGGGGGAGCAAGCAGGGTATGGTAAGCCTGCCAGGGTTCCCCCCATGGTTCCTCCCCTCCCCTCCCCCACCCAGATCCCTGCTGCAGCAGCTGGGGACTGCCCAAGTCACTGAAGCTCTCTGAATCTTTTATGAATCAATTCAAAGTGTGCTTCAAATTGATTTGGACCTCTTAATTCATCCCCTGATTCAATTCAGATTCAGAGATTCATCTACTGAATTGGGTCGAATCTCCTCTGAATCAAATCAGCACCCAAAGCTTTGCACAGCTTTGGGTGCCACACTGTTTCATGTACCCCTATGAAACAGTGGGGTACATGTCTTCAGTTTCCCAGCCTGTGTGTCTGCTCGTTTCAGACACAGCGGGCCTTAAATTAAACATTATCATAAACAGGCTTTTAGAAATCAATTAACCCTTGCCATCTGCACAGACCATTGTTCTAAAGCAATCCGCTTTACCTACAAACCATTTCCCAAGAACAAACCTCTAAATACCATTTTCTAGGCATCACCCTCAAGAGGAAAGGGCAGACACACCAGAAGCCCACCAGCAGTGCCCTGGGTCATATAGGGAACAGGCATGTGGATTGGTGCTGTAGCAATCTGCATGGTATTTTTCTGTTGTTATCCTTTTGGGGCCCAAGGGGGTTGGGGGTGGACCTTTGCATTTAGGGCTGTGTTTAGTGGCCCAGAGGGACAGGATATTTCATTAGAAATCTCTATTTTTACCAACTGGTGAAAATGACATGGCTATAAGGGGAGATGTAAAGGCTGTGCAGCAGAGTGCTGATCTGAAATTCTGCAGCAGTTGACCCTAAAAAACATTGTAAATACCTGCTTCAAGGCCTAGAATCCACTTGGAAAAAATGTAGGGAGCCTGAAGTCCTGGCCTGGGGTAATCTCTCAGCCAGTGGAACCAAAGGCCCTAAGTTCATAGACCTAGTCGAGACAGAACTAGGACTATTAGCCAGGTAAAGAGAGACCTTCCAGGCAGAAAGGCTGAGGCCCTTGAAGGGGACAGACCTGAACTATATGACAGCACAGAAGTAAGTAAGGAAAAGGCAGAGGCACCTGAGTCTGAATCCATATTACCACCTCTTCTCTGGGATGAAGTAACCTCTCCAAGCTATTTAACACCAAGCATGGCAGGCAAGTGGGAGGCGGCAGATTACAGGACCAGTGGTAGACTGTACCCCAGAGACACATGCCAGTGGTACCCTATAACAGGGGGCTAATCTTTTTGGCAGATATTCCACTCCAATCTCCTTTCCCTGCCTTATCTGCAGCTCCAATATCTGCTTCCTTCTTTGATTTGGTGCTTTGTTTTCTGTTCCCTGGTCTATCTGCTTCTGTTCTGCCTGTCCCTTCCCTGATCTGTTGTGTGCCACAAAGAGGCTGTGTGCGCCACCTGTGGCATCCGTGCTGCTGGTTGGCCACCCTTGATTTAGTGCATGTAACTGGGTGCATGGCTTAGGGCAGGAGCCCAGCTGCATTAATGAATATTAATAATGCATATTAGCCTGCCTGTTCAGGGGCACAAGGGCAGCTGACAGGGATGATTGCGTGGTGCTAGAGAAAGTTAAAAGCTCCCAGGGAAGGGAGCTGGGAGAGAGAGGGGAGGCTGCAGTGCTGAGGAGGCAGTAAAGAGCTGAGGTTGCCCTCCAGGTTTGAGGAAGGACTATAGGTTTTGATATAACCATTTTGTGCACTTGTTTGTTTTATTATGTTGTTTCCTGTAGGAAAAAAAATTTGCTCTAGGGATTATAAAACTGTTTGGCAAATGAAGTGACAAACCACTACAGTTCACAAAAGGTTAATAGGTCTGTTCATGGAGATGATAGCTTAATGTTATCATCATATCCCATAGATGAAGGAAACGGGATCATATAATGATAAAAATGTGAGGAAGTTTAGTTTATATTTTTTTTAACTGAGTTTAATCCAGTAGTTGTAATCAATATTTTTTCAATTACTTTAAGTTATATCTAGTAAGCTATAGTTATGTGTATATCCAAATGACTATACTGTTAGTACTATTCAGCTTATTTATTTCAGTTTATTTATTTATTTATTTACATGTAGGCAAGAAAGAAACACAAAAGTGCAAAATGCAGGAGGAATAAGGAGAATGATCTGAGTGTCATAGTGGGTCTCAAAGTCAAAAGCAGCAAAACTGCACCTATTTTAAACCTGGGTGATGCTATGTTAAAATTACATTTGTATCATTCTTGGCTAGTTTGACTATGACAATTAGAATGTACTAGTTGCTACCCTTTTGGAACATTCCCCTTTTGAAAGGGTTCCAGATGTATGTGTCCACACCCAATGCGATGCTACTCAAAAAGGAAAAGTAAATACAATATTCATAGATTCATAGATTCATAGATGTTAGGATCAGAAGGGACCTCAATAGATCATCGAGTCCGACCCCCTGCATAAGCAGGAAAGAGTGCTGGGTCTAGATGACCCCAGCTAGATGCTCATCTAACCTCCTCTTGAAGACCCCCAGGGTAGGAGAGAGCACCACCTCCCTTGGGAGCCCGTTCCAGACCTTGGCCACTCGAACTGTGAAGAAGTTCTTCCTGATGTCTAATCTAAATCTGCTCTCTGCTAGCTTGTGGCCATTGTTTCTTGTAACCCCCAGGGGCACCTTGGTGAATAAATCCTCACCAATTCCCTTCTGTGCCCCCATGATGAACTTATAGGCAGCCACAAGGTCACCTCTCAACCTTCTCTTGCGGAGGCTGAAAAGGTCCAGTTTCTCTAGTCTCTCCTCGTAGGGCTTGGTCTGCAGGCCCTTAACCATACGAGTGGCCCTTCTCTGGACCCTCTCCAGGTTATTCGCATCCTTCTTGAAGTGCGGCGCCCAGAATTGCACGCAGTACTCCAACTGCGGTCTGACCAGCGCCCGATAGAGGGCAAGTATCACCTCCTTGGACCTATTCATCATGCATCTGCTGATGCACGATAAAGTGCCATTGGCTTTTTTGATGGCTTCGTCACACTGCCGACTCATGTTCATCTTGGAGTCCGCTAGGACTCCAAGATCCCTTTCCATTTCCGTGCCACCCAGCAGGTCATTCCCTAGGCTGTAGGTGTGCTGGACATTTTTCCTCCCTAGGTGCAGCACTTTGCATTTCTCCTTGTTGAACTGCATTCTGTTGTTTTCTGCCCACTTGTCCAACCTGTCCAGGTCTGAGACCAGATTTGAACTTCACTAGCAGTATTGTAGGAATGATATAAGAGACAATAATATCACTCTAGTTGGCATTTTTAGGTCTACCGCAATAGAGTATTATACTAGATTAAAGATGGACATAATGATAGCTTTCAAACATTTAAACTGACATAGGAAAGAGGGAAACCTATTGTTCTCCTTCACTGCAGGAGGTGGACAAGTGACAAGTGTCTAGAACTTCAGCAAAGCAAATTTAGATTAAATCTCAGGAAATAAAATTCTACACTGTAAGAACAGCAGAAAAAAAAAGAAAAAGAGCTCCTTGGGCAGTTAGGGAATCTTCTTAATTTGGGAGCTTTCAAGAAGTGGCTAGATATGCAACAGTCTGAATTTTTTACAAATAACTCATCATACCTTTTATGCAAGGGGTTGGAGTAGATGCCCCGTGAAGTGACTGTCATGGGTTACACCCAGGGGGTGCTTACTTTCAAATACGTTGGCCTTTTCTGTTCTCTAAGAGTCCACCTGCTTGAACCAACCCTGGCCTGGCTCTGTAACAATGGGATAGCCCTCGGTCCTTATCAATCTGAGCACATGGCCTTTCAGTCCCTCTCACTACCTAGGTTTCTGTGGCCCTGGCTTGGGGAGCTAGTATCTAGTTTGCTCCAATATCTCTATTTAGGGTGAACAAGTGTAACCTGAAGTTCCAACCAGCAAAGCAGGCTGTTCCTTTTGAATACAGTCATCTGTTGGGACAAAGGCCACCCAGACAGCAGTTCTCTCTTCCCTCAAAAAGGTTAAACAGTCCCTTTATCCCCAATCCAGTCCATCCAGACCTGAACACTTTAAAGTTATTCAGCTGTTCCCTTTCCAGTCTGCCTAGCTCCAACTTTCCCAGCCAGGAGCTGACATCCTCCTCCTCCAGCCTGCTGTGACCATTGTCACGCTGATCTCATTCAGGCCTCCTACAGCCTCCTCAGTGTCACCAGCAACCCCACCTTTGTTGATGTGTGAGCAAAAGTATTCCTTTTTCCTAGAGGTCCATCTTGTACCATCCTGTATTCTGGATTAACTGTCTGGCTTCATCATCTCTTTAACCCATTCTCCCAGATGGTTTTCTTCCTCAGGAGGAAACTGAGAGAGACAATATTATCACAACATGAACACAGCTAACACAGAGAAATTACAAGGAATGCCATAGTCTGTCACAGTTGCTTCCAGCTATGTTAATGTATGAATTTATTATTAAGTAATTGAAAGAAAAGGCCTGCACTGTTGTTTCTCTTTAGGTGATATATCATGAATAGAAATGTCTACTGTTCATGTACTGAGTACTGTGTGTATATGGGGAGATGATACAGACAGTATCTTGATTTTAATGGAATGTATATTTGTTTTTTGTTTAGTTTTTTTCTTAGAAACAAAACCAGAAACTTCATTTATGACACAAAATATAGCATACTTTAATTTTATTTTTAATTTCAAAAAGAGGTGTTCCCTTTTTGCATAATTTAACACAATTAAAAGAGCGTAGGCATGCATTGAAACTAAATTGTAATTTCAAAACAAGAAGTTGAAGGTTTTGATCTTGAAAATGTCAAAACAACCATTGTTTTTCCCATTGTTATCAGGCAAAAGTGTTCATAAAATTTTATCTGAATTTGTGCGTAGTTCAGTCATTCACAAGTATTTTTTATAAACAGTGTATTTTCCCCAATATTTTCCACAGCTACCCACTACCCAGCTCCAAGTAAACAGGTTTTTTTTCTTCCTTTCTTTATAAAATTTATCCTTACTATTGGCATTACTGGGTTTTGGGGTTTTTGGTTTTTTTTTTTTTTTTTGGCCCTCCCCCAGCCCTATAGCATCTTAAATTCAGTCAAAAGCTGAGGAATGTACCTCTTCTCCTTTCATGTTGGATATTTCACAAGGAGGTGTGACACCAAGGCATTGTGATCAACACTATCTTTGTGTATATGTCTAGACAGTCTTTAAAAGATAATTTGTTTCTATAAAACCATACAGACAGATTTCTGAAGATCTCAGAACATGCATTCAAGGTCAGATTGAGTCTCATGAAACGTGACATCAGTTGTGCATATTGTAGGATTGAAAACGTAGCTTTGAGTCCTTTGACAAATTTGCCTTAAGTGACTTCAGACATGCCTAATTTCATAGATTCATAGATGTTAGGGTCAGAAGGGACCTCAATAGATCATCAAGTCTGACCCCCTGCATAAGCAGGAAAGAGTGCTGGGTCTAGATGACCCCAGCTAGATATTCATCTAACCTCCTCTTGAAGACCTCCAGGGTAGGGGAGAGCACCACCTCCCTTGGGAGCCCGTTCCAGACCTTGGCCACTCGAACTGTGAAGAAGTTCTTCCTAATGTCCAGTCTAAATCTGCTCTCTACTAGCTTGTGGCCATTGTTTCTTGTAACCCCCGGGGGCGCCTTGGTGAATAAATACTCACCAATTCCCTTCTGTGCCCCCGTGATGAACTTAAAGGCAGCCACAAGGTCAACATCTCTAATTTCTCAGCAGAGATGTAACTAGGAATCTTTGTGCACTGGGCAGTGCCAGTAACAGTGGTGGTGACCAGATTGGACATGGTGGCAGGTGCCACCATGGCACTCCTTCTAAGATAGTGCTGGGTCTGGTGTCCCCCCCCATCTACCATTAGTTACACTAGTGTGTCAGGTGCAATGGTTAATCTAAAGGCCTTGTTTCGCTTTCATTTTAAGATGACCCATGGATATTTTAACTCCTGGATTGTCCACACATTAAAACACAAAGCTAGTTTTAAGCACTTGCCTGCCCTCTCCCACTGGCCCAGATTGGACCCACTGCCCCCATGCCCTCCTAGCATACCAGATTCCCATTCACTGACTCTCTTCTCCCCAGCCTACTTACTTGTGGCTATCTATGCTGTCTATCCCAGAAGAGCAGGCAAGGAAGGGGTTAACTTTCCTTCCAGGATGCCTGCTGCTCTCTGGGCTGGGTTCTGCTCAGAGAAGAGCAACAACCTGATAGCAGCAAGTGTAGGGCAAGCGTTCCCCTGCCTGCTCCTCTAGGACAGATAAAGCTGGCAGCCATAAATAAGCTGGGGGTGGGGAGGACGGAGCCCCAGGGGGCAGGGGAGAAGCCCATAAATGGAAGGGGGTGGTATTCTTACCTTTTGATCCTCCAGCTCCCTCCTGGCCTGAATGTCTGATAGCTCCAAACTCAAGCTAGCACTAACACCAATCAACACTTGAGCACCTCATGGTGTAACAAGAGCCATTTGCTTTAGGAGCGAAGATGATTCTGGAATGATCATTTCCTAGACCCTGGAAGTTTTTACAGGTCTTAGTTACTTTGTTCACACCCTTCAAACTAAATGGCTTCTAGAGGACTAGGAAGGCAAACTTTGGGAAGTATTTTCTTCTTACTTGTTGTGTTTTGTTGTCAGAGAAGAAATGGCTATTTTTATTCTTGGGATTGATTTTTCGATTGCAGTTTTAATTGTTAGTGCCTAGAGCCTTTAGGTAAATATATATCTAGCTATATCTATAGCTATCTATCTAAAGATAGATAGATCATTATAAAGCAAAACAGTTTGCAGAAGAACTAGAAGCAGCTTGATTTGAGATGTTATTCTATTGTGAAGATATCTCTTACAAGTATTTTATCTTATATATACTAAATAAACCTTCTGATAGACTATAGTTTAAGGTTTAATTTAAAATAGGTGACTGTTTAATTGCACAGTTCTTTATGGTGTACTTTAAACTAATGTAAAATTACAAATGAAACTAGTATATCTATGTGCTACAATCTGCCTTATAGTATCATTGGCAGCTAAGAAGCTATTGAAAATGCAATATATCAATGGCTTTTTCAATAGTTAATTTTACAAGATATATATTTTTAAAAATGTAAAACTTTTCAAAACATCACATATTATTCTTATACATTTTGGGGAAGTTTTAAAGTACAGCAAAAATTATATCTGATAAGCTCAATCTTCTGAATTTAGGTGAAATATTAGAAGAGAAGGCATGCACAGAGGACATGAAACTGCCACATAATGGTACTGTGATGTTCTGTCACTAAAATTGTGTATCAAAGCTAAATGAACTGGAATTTTGGAGTATATTTTTTATAAGTTATAAAAGGTAGGGAGGTGCAATCATATTGATCTTATAGTAAAATTTCAATGGTTTCCCTTTTATAATACAATAATCAGGATCTCAATTTTTGGTATTAAAAAGAATGATTTTTAACAAGTGATTAATACTCGCAGAACTTTATAGCTTTTCCTGACTTTAACTGAAGTGTGGGGAAATGTATGTGTATGTTGTGTGCATGTATGTGTTAATTTAAAAATAAAATAGTACAACAAAGAGCTAGAAGCTCCATGATTTGAGATTTTCCTGTATTGTGAAGTCCTCCTTTAACTGTTAGAGAATAGTAGAATACACGTTTTCTGGTTATCACTGCAGCATATCACTTAAAGAACTAAACAGAAGTAACTTTAGGGTGTGCCTTGGAAAAATATTTCTCATAAATCCCAAGAATGTTTAAGAGTCCCACAGGATTCTCTGATTACATTTTTAACTATTAAACTTAATTTTAATACTTATTTTTAAAATGACTATACAATGTAAAATTTCTGGCAATATTTAGTTAAATTCAGTATGGAAATCATGGATATTAACTGTTTCCATCACTAATAATTTCATAGTAGGGTATACATTGATCAATAAGGTCTATAGATTTTGGTGTCACAGGCAACTCATTGCCACAAACAGCAATAGGTGGTCTACTCAGGTGGTCTACTCAGGTAGAGGTAGTCTACCTAGGTGGTCAGAAAAGTTACCCTGCCAATCAGGCAAGTAGCGCATGTAAAGCTTCTATACAAAAATATCCAAATCAAAAGTTAAAACCTTGTACTTCCAAAAAGTAAGGTCAGCTATGGGAATGCACATAATCAAAAGATCCACATTTTGAAATAAAAATTATCTTTAAATTGGCCATTGGATTAAACTATTACATTTTCCTATTGCCTTGAGCTGAAGTACAATGTTAGTTTCATCACTGGAATTAATTTTCTAACCCTAGAGGGGATTGAAATATTGATGAAAATGTGAATTCCCAGCAGCCATCTTGGATCCCAATATGGTGGCTACATGCAGTATTTATCAGAAAAGTCATGTTGCTAATCTGGAAACACACTGCTGCTAATTATGGCAATGAACTGCCTTCTGAGTGACACCTTTACACTTTTTTACCTTACTACCAGTAACTCTCTGTAAAAAAAAAAAAAATTGTTACAGCTTTTTATTTTTAATAAATTAATGCAACGTATTTATTCTTTTATTTATTTATCCAAATACACTGAAAATAAACATGGTTGCCAAATGCTTGTATCTACTTGTAAAGTAATGGTCAGAATGGAACCAAGAGAACAACATGGGGAAAGTTGGGAGTTTTATTCCTCAAAGGATTGTTTTTCATGGTTATATAATTGTTGTACAATTCTATTTTATTTCAGAGTTGTATAGAATAATTTAGGTACTTGTCATCTTATAGGCCAATAATTCTATATTTTAGAATATTAGTTACTTAGCAATATAAGCCTATAACTTTCTTCCTTAAATTGTATAATTTTCAATTAACTACCATGAGGTATTTTCCTAAAGGCTTCCTTGTGTTCCTTTTCATCAATATACCTTATCCTTTTTATTTTGATAACACTCATTTTATTCATCAGAAGTAGTAATGTTTTCATACTGGTCAGAAGTAATTTTATAAAAATAGTCAAAATGGGTAGGGTACCATGGCTGGAGAGTCTCATTACTGCATTTCAGTATTGATTGCATGATAACACCATAAAGATTGCAGTTGCTGCTCTGACTGTGCCTGCTGTTAACAACACAGAATTGCTGCCACAAGATATTTAATCAAAACCATATTCACAGTCACATCTAAATATATTCCATCTCCTCAATCATTTTATGTCAGTGTGTTAAGTCAAAGCACTCTCCTCATCAAATTAATTTGTCTAAGGGGCACAATTAAGGGGTAAAGCACAAATAAGAGGTAAAGAACGTTTTATTAGTAGCTGAAAGTGTCAGAAATCTAGTGGACTCTTATGGCACATCCAGATGAGCATGGATGGGTGGTACATAGTACCACAGACCCACATGTGGTGCCACACACTGTACATGCAGACATTCCCTGCACTGCTACTTTGCAGTGCAGGCAGCAGGAGGGAGTGGGGGAGGGGGTTTAACTCTGGGATATCCCAGGGTCAAAAAAAAAAATGCTAAAAAAAACCCAGGGCGGCACACATGGTGGCAGTGTATGCTGCCCAAAACTGAAGCCTGGCTGGCCGCAGCTATGCTTTGTCTGCCAGCTAGGCTTCCTGCTGTTCCTGGAGCACAATGGCTGCAGCTCCTAGAGGCCCCCAGAACCCCAGGTAAGGCTGCTGGGGCTTGTACATTTTCTGGCCCCAGCCTCCCCTACCCCACCTGGGGTAACATGCCATGTGACAGAGCGCACAAGGCATAGGCATTCCCCAGGGACAAGGAACAGCAGCACAAGGTATACTGCTAGTACTTGTCCCTGGCAAAACATGTTTATGCCACTGCTAATTGTGCCAGGGGATGCCCCTGCACATGCACTCTAGCACATTACAAATTGCCCCAGATGGGGTAAGGAAGGCTGGGGCCAGCACCTATGCTACCCCAGCAGCCTTACATGGGGTCCTGGGGGCCTCCCAGGGCAGCAGTTATGCCGTGCCGACTGCTCGGAGCCTGGCTGGCAGCCAGAGTGTGGCTCTGGCTGGCCAGGTTCCATTTCTGGTGGTGCACGCAGATGCTGCAAGTGTCATGTCCTTCTTTTAGCGGTAGGGTTTTTTGACACTGGAATCTCCTGGTGTAAGAAACATATTTCCAGTTTCAAAAAAGAGGACACCTGTAGTGGGCAGAAATATGATTGTGGGAGGCGGGCAATGGTATGTCTGTTCCCTGCCCCTGCCCCTCACTCCCAAACCACAGTCTCCCCAGCCCTGCTGCTGCCTCTCACTCCAGACCCACAGTAGCCCACCCCCCAGACCACGCTGGTGCCCCTCACTCCCATCCCAGAGCCCCCTGACCCTGCCTGTGCCCCATGCTTCTAACCCACAGTCTCCTACCCCTCTTGGTGCTCCTCACTCCCAAGCCACAAGCCCCCCAGGCCTGCCAGTGCATGTCACTCCCAACCTGCATCCCTCTACCCCCCTAGCCCTGCAAGCAAGGACACTGGGCTCAGTGCTGCTGGGCCGGCCATGCAGCATCCTGCTGTCCCTGAAGGGTGACCCTGCCCCACTTAACCTCTCCCCACTGGAGGGGCAGGCATGTGCCTCCCACCTCCCCTGCTCTGCTGCAGCCCCAGCACCTGGACAGCTTTTCCCAGAGGTGGCAGGCACCTGCCCCCCTTGCACACATGTATGCACACACAAACAAATGCACACATGTGCCCATACAGACACATACACGCACACACACACAATCCCCACCCCTGGCCCTCCAACCCCCACCCCCCACAGACTTTCCTTCCTGCAGCTGCTGGGGCTATGCACAGATACATGGTGCCTCTGCCTCCAATCGCCCTGCCCTGCTACCCCCAGCCCCAAGCAGCTTCTTGTTGAGGTAAGCTGGGAACTGCCAGGAAAAACATCAATGCTGAGCTGAGGAAGAGCAAAATCCTGGAGTTTTGTTGATATTTTAAAAAAAACCTGCCTGGACAGAGATTGTAGGGTCCAAAAAGAGGACGTGTCTGGGAAAATCTGGACGTATAGTGGCCCTCTGCAAATTAGCAGTTTGACAAATGGGTGCCCATGCACCTTGTGCAGTTTGCAGTATCTCGAATGGGTTTCAGGCACTGCAAACCGCACATGTGTACTTGTCAAGATGTGCCCTTAATGTCTACTGTGAATCATGACTACCAATTAAGGCAAGTCTGGGGCTTTTTTTCCTAGTTTTGTTTTTATTTTTGTCTTTCCTATGTTTTCTCACAGAATTGTGTCAATTTCCATTTATTTTAATTTGAAGCAATTAAGTTTGATGCATTTTATTTCTTTTTCTTACAAAGTAGAAAAAATAAATGTTTGGATGTTTTGTTTTCTCTAACATAAACTGATCACAACATACCACATTTACCTGCAGACAATGCGTCACCAAATATAATATGCAGCTTGTTTTTGAAAGGCAGAAATATGAAAAATATTTCTACAGTTATGTCTGCATAGAGCCCGGACACAATTTAGTTTTCAGCTGACTCACTGTCCTTTTTCTGCATAAGTAAAGGCAAATCCCTGGTTGCTGTTGAAGACTTGTCTCCATGGATGGGCCTCTGATTTTGAAAAGAGTTCAAGAGTTGTGTTAAAGAGTCTGAGCTAAAGAGGCTGTGAAAGGTAGCAGGAGCAGCTAGAAGGCGGCAAAATTGTCTGCAGAAAGGTCAGCTTGATTAGTGGGACCTTAAGACCATTAAAAACAAAAGATGTTTATTAATATCCCTGGAGCAAAGAACAATGGGCCATTACCTCAGTTGAATCCCTCACTTACCTCAGCAGTAATATTACAGCTGCTGCACTGTAGTGCAGGAGTCAAACCAGAGTGATTCCAATTCTTGTCAAAATAGCTTACCTGCTTAATACAGAAAGGTGTCTGTTCCCAAAAGCTTGCAAAGAAGAATTTTTCAAACCATTTAAATTGGTCTAATAAAATATATCATATTTACCCAAAGAACTTTGTCTGTCTATGCCGTTAGAGATCAACATGGCTACAACCAGCACCCCTGCTTAATGCATGCATCCCATTTTGGGAGGAGGGAGAGAGGGGAGGTTATTTATGGGAAAAAGATGTGTGTTTTATATGAAAAAATATGACAGTCATGTTTTTTATTTAGATACCAGATGATTATATACTTACAACATTTATTTGAGAGAAAAAAGGTACACCTCACAATGTATATTTAAACTTTTCTCAAATCACTTCTGTGTGATCTTTTATTCTATAAAATTGTTCCTTCACTGCATTTTTTAAATTGAACAAACACTAGGCTTTGAGGATACTTGTATTTGTCTGATAGTATGTGTTTCTAGAACAATTAGTATTCTTTCTTTCATAGATGTATGGTTGTATCCTTTCTGTGTTGGCATAATGAGAAATTCCATGAGCATCTATTTTTTTCTTTATAGTAAAAATTGAATAAGAGAAATTCTTCACTTCCCTTTTAAAGAATTTTTCTGTAATGTTGTGATTTGTCATATTTTAATGCTAGAAAAGAGACAACAGCATTACAGTGGTTGATAAAATTATTTTTATAGCTTCCTAAATGGACTTTTGTATTTTCTAGTTCCACAAAATTCGGGTCCGCTTGATTTAGATATGAATAGTCTAGATCAGTGGGTTATGCTAATTGACCAGCAAGTACTATAGAAAATATTCTAGAAGGTTAGAGAATAAATATTTTTATTAGAAATTCTGTGGAAGTGTAATTGAGCCACACTTGCTCATAAACTATCAGTATAAATTTGAAATATCACCTCAAAAGCTTGTCTTTTTGTTGTTGTCTTCCCAGTAATATTGCTAGGGGAAGAAGGGTGGAAGGAATCAGAGCAAAGCATTTTAGGAATAGAAAGTGGAAATTTCCCATACATTTTTACTATGGGACATTATTGAATGTAATGGAACCAGATTATTTTATTTCCCCCCTTTTTTAAATGACTCTTCCGTTTTAAACATTACATCTATTATAAAAAATAAAGGTTAAACTTTAGCATTGATAATATAAAAGTAAAAATAATGTGTGTAAGATATTTTTAAGCTTATTGGTTTGGTTTCTTAGAAAACCAAGGGCACAGTATCATGAGAGGCTTACTGGAGGAGACCTTCAGAAAAACTGTTGGCTGGTCTGTGTCATGACCCAAAGGTATGATTTTGTGTGTGCTTCAGCACTAGAATTATCCCCGTGGGATTACAGCTTCATTGCACGGTGGAGTTTTGCTGCATAGGGAACCCACGTGCAAGGGAAAAGTTCCCGCCACTTTGCAGCTGTCTTTGCAGGGTGCATTTCTCAAGTTGCGACAGAAATGCACGGTGCAAAGGAGTTCCTGCCACCCGTATGCAAATTTGTTTCCCGCTATTGGCTAGTTCTAAATTATTCCCACATGGCGGCTAGCGATTGGCCTGCTAGCCGTATAAGAGGCTTGAGTGGTTTCCGCCCAAGCCGAGGAGGACTCCACATCGATCTTGTGGGGACTCTGGGTACACAACAGGGCAATAGAAACCCTGTGTGAGATCCAGAGGAGTTTGGCAGCCTGATCCACCGCCCACCTCTTCCCGTCTTCGAATGAAAACATTATAAGACGTATCTACGAGTTTCCATTTCAGTGGCGCACTTGTCCAGGACATCCGGAGTTCTGTTTGCATGGAGCTTAGCAAACTCCACGTGATTGTTCGTGTTCTTTTGTTTGTAACCGCAACTCAAGCAAGTCTCCAGCCTGCACCGCGACCATCTCGGTGTAAGTAAACAATCTTAAAATCTACCATTACGCGTCTGTGCCTAATTCTAGCTTGGCGCCCGCCCTCTCCGACCCGGTGTGCCCGGGCTGCCGGCCACAGCCCGCATGTGGAACTAACTGGGGAGATTCAGTAATATAAAATATATATATATTAAAAGTGAAATGCAAAAAAAAATGAAGCAATTTAGAATAACTCAAAACATTTTATTCAGATTTTTTTATTTTATTTTATGGGAAGCTTCATTTTACATAATGAAAGCAATGAGAAATCGCAATCTCCTGTAGAAAAGGAACTGCAGGCTATGACTATCTCTTTAATATGTACTTACACTTGGGGGGGAAAAAGGGAATGAAGCTGTGTCACCATTGGTTATTCTCCTGTTATATCCCAAAATGGCCCATAGGGCCCTTTATTCATAGAATCATAGAAAGCTAGGGTTGGAAGGGACCTCAAGAGGTCATCTAGTCCAACCCCCTGCTCAAAACAGGACCATCCCCAACTAGATCATCCCAGCCAGTTCAGTTGAACTCACTGCAATCTTATTGTCTTGATAAGATGTAGAAATGTTGCTGAAACTAAAATAATAAATAAATAAAGGAAAGGGAGGGAGGGAGGGAGACCCCAATATGGTAATATAGACCTAGGAAGGATTGTAGCTAGTGTTTGTAATTAAATAATCATGTCTATTAGTTATTACAATGGCTAACAAATTATACTACCATGTTTTCTTCCTGCCAAGGGCAGGCACAGCTTTTCCTAGTTGCTTTTGTATGAGAAACCTTCTATGTTTCCTATAAATTTGAGACATATTTCCTTTTGTTTGGGGAATTTGAGTGCAAAGCATCTCTATCCAAATCTCCTGTGTCACAGTTACTGCTCTGTGAGTTTGTTGCCTGCTTTCTGATTTTCACATTTTCTCTGTGGTGACTGATCTGGTATTTTTAGAAAGGGGTAGGGTAGTCTGCTGGTGTGATAGTTTTGTGTAATGACCTGTAGCATTTCAGTTTGCTCCTTTTGGTATTCTTCCCAGTGACTTGTGCTGATGATCAGGGTGCCAGTTTGGGTATGCTTAGCATTGTGATTTGGAGTATTTCCTTGACTAGTGAGGTCTGTCAATTGTTTTTGAACCTGGGGAATAATGATATATGTGAGGAGATTATGTTTTCATTTGGATTTAGTTTCTGGCCTTATAGTGCTTTGAAGTGGAGAATGTTGCCCGCTTCAGCTGTGATGCCACCACAAACTGAAAGCTTTTCTCTGAATCTTTAATTAGCAATGGGAATTGTCCTGTTGTTGCTGATGTTCTTATAAATGTGGAGTAATTGTTTGTAGAACTGCAGTTTTAGTGTATCTCTCAGGGTTTTTTCCCCAGTCAGTGCAATCTGTTGTTTTAATTGGTCCCTAGATTTCACTTCCTGAATTCTTGTGTTATTCTTCTGGGTTCAGTTTTCTGGATGTGGAGGGACATGTTATAACTATTTTGTGATTATTTTCTCAGCAGAAGGCCTTCTGAGTATTTTCTCACACTGTTTTGATGCAGTCTGAAGCTCCCTGGTGTGTTTATTATGAGGCTCAACTGTGTTTAATTTAGAGTGTGTTGACTCCTGATGTCTCATATAGAATTTTATTTTGTTTGGATTGTTTTGGTGCTTTTCCTGAAGTGCTGAAACTTTTTTTTCCCCCAGGCTGATCTGTAAATCCTACTTATTGCAATGGGTACATATCTAAAGAACATCTTGTGCAGGTAGTAATAATACCGTGTCGTTAGCTTAAAGTAGTCATTATAGTTCCAAGTCATTTAGCTGAACTATCAAGATTATATTATTTTCTGTAGTGCAGACAATATAAAGGGTTAGGGTAACAATATGGATTTTGGGAAGCACTGAGTATGCAGCTGAATGAAGGCTTTTTTCTGTGTCTCAGCAGAGCTGTGGTCATAAGGCAGGAATGATATATTAAGACTAACCTTGCAAATGCTTAGGCAAGCAGTTTTCTAAACAAAGTCAGAGTGTTAGAGCCCATTGTGTAAGAAGAAAAAGATGCAGCCCACCAGTTATTGTCAGGAGATAAAGCAGAAGCAAGGCCTTGGAGATGGTGTTGAAGTCAGCAATGAACCAGCAAGTAACCAAAGGAAGTGGAAGTCAAAGCCTTATGCATGCACTCTTAGCAGAGAGACGTAAATGAAAGAAATGCATAGGCAATGCCATGCTAATGAAGTAATCAGTAAACAGAGGCGGAGCTTGAGTTGGGAGGAGAAATGGGTGGAACAGGAGGAGGGACATAGTTGGAGTGAATGTTAATGAGCATAAACTGAGGTGTATAAAATGGGAAAAGAACTAATTTTCAGGGCTGCTCCCTGTATTCACAGGTTGGGTGTCTGTGAGGGAGCTCTCCCGAAGGTGTCTCCATTCTAAATAAAGCTGTTGCAAGCAAGGTGTGCAAGCGGCATTTGCTCCCTACTTGCTCTGGCTAATGAGTAACAGGATCCATGAGCAATTGGATCATTGTCTCCCTAGTCATTAGGTTCCACATGGAGTCAGGGTCTAACAAAGACCTCAGTTTAGACAATATTTATCCTGTATTGGATGAACTAGCATATATACTTAAAGACTTAATGAAGCCATATGAGTTCTCATGATTTCTGTTTGGTAGCAGTTTGATGTTCAACCCAAGATATCAGGGTGACCGAGAAGTTTTTATTATTATTTTTCTTTAGTCCATGGACCAGGCAAATATGTTACCCTGTGTTTTTGTTTTTTGCCTATTGTCAATAAGTATAAGTACAGTACAGATGTGAATAGTGGTGCATTCCTGAATTCCATTGTGTTTAGCCAAATACTATACTTGTTTTTAAGTATATAACTTAATAGATTGTAAATGACACTGCCAGTGTAAATACTCACACTTCAGGGTTGAATTTCAGTAAGCTGAATTCTAGTGAATAGGCTTTGGGAATGTCCTGTCCAGATTTTGCCATTTCATGGTTGGACACAACTCTTATTATTGTGTTCCTTCTAGCTGTGACAGAAGGAACTGGTATCCATCACATCTTTAGTTTGAGTTTGTTTGGTTTTTTTTTGTTTTGTTTTTATGAGCTTATGATTATATTTTTTCCTCTGGAACATTGATTTATGGTGCTGCAGTAAGTCACAGTAAACTCTATTTAGATTTGTCCAACACATGTCTGTTTTAACTTGAAGAATTCTTCAGTTAATTCCTTAGCAAATTACAGCTTCTATCCAACTATTTTTCCTGAAATCTCTTTGAGTTACAGATTGGTTCTGTTCATGGCCTGCTTAAGAATTGCTTCAGAGCTGTGGTGAAGATTCTGTGGGACTGCAATATTTTTTTATCTTACTAAATGTAGGGTTACCATATTTCCAGGATCAAGAAAAAAGGACACCTGTGGGGGGGAGGGGGAGGGTTATATGATTGCACAGGGGGGCAGTGACATGGTTGTGCCCTGCCTCTGCTCCTCACTCCTAAGCCCCTGCCCCCCCAGCACTGCCAGTGCCCTTCACTACCAACCCAGAGACCCCTGTCTCTCCAGTCCTGCTGCCTACGGAGTTCTTCTGCATGCACATGCACATATACATGCACATGCATACACACTCTTTCCAGGCTTGCGTGCAGAGCACATGGCCCCCAGCAGCGAATCACCTTGCCCGCTGCTCCCAGCCCCAAGCATTCAAGCTTCTTCTGCCTGGGAAAAGCAGAGGGAAAGCAAAACCTGGACATTTGCTTGCATTTTAAAAACCCACCCAGACACAAGGACAGGGGGCCAAAAAAGAGGACATGTCCAGGAAAACCCAGACATATGGTAATCCTAGGCTGCTCAGGAGGCAGCCCTTGCTGTGGTAACTCAACATGCCTCACATGGAAAGTGATGGAGAATTCCAGTGCACTACCACTCCCCCATCTTCTCCCATCCTGTGAGCCCTAGGTCAGGGCAGGCCAATTCTTGTTAAGAGGCCTAAGAATGAGTATGGGGATTCAGTGGATCCCCTTCCTGACCTGGGGAAGGATGGGAAACAATCCTGAAGCTAGAGGTGCAGGAGAAACAGTGGAGAGTAGAAACTGGACTCACTGCAATAGGTTTCAGCAATAGGTTTCTAGTGTGGCTTACACTAGAACATCATTGTGGAGAAGCTGTGTCCCCAGGGAGGCAGTGCAAGCTCCTGGTGGGAGTGGGCATCAGAGTTTCATGTTCTGCCCATATGGAAACCAGCAGCCTAGAAACTGTCCCCACTATGGAGCAGGGGAGTTCAAAAAACAAGCACTTAAAGAAATCATGGCTGCCTATACACATGCTCAGTGGGGGGCAGGCAGCGGGGGGAGGGCAGTAATTAGAGCAGTTCCCGGGCAGCCATTCCTCTTAAAATGCCTCACTATCATGTGTATTAATCCCCTGCATGTTTAAAAATGGCTGCAGGACACTTTATCTAAACTTCATTCAATGAGGTTTAGTTAAAGTGCCCTGTGGCCATTTTAAAATGTGCAGGTGCTTAATACATATGTTGTTGTAGTGATACTGCAGCATTCTAATTAGAACATGGATCAGACTCAATTAATCATGTTTGCTCCAATGCACTCTAATTAGAATGCCAATGAACGCATGTATTCTCCTGTATTCCTGTGGAGAGGATTTGATTTTGTACAGGGAAACACCTTTGGATTTCCAGTCTAGTCTTGCAATCACTCAGCCATTTCACTTGCATGCACAGTTGCACACAATAAAAAATATTTCTGTGCAGTAACTGCACTGTGGGAAGTGTTCCCACAGCTGGAGGAACTGGGTCTCCCCCAGGGCCACAAGGAGCTCTGCTGCTGACTGTGGCTGGAGGACTGTGGCCCCTGGTGCCAAGGACCTCCCCAGAGAGGAGCAGGGCTGTGGCATTCCCAGAAACTTTGGGCACCGCTCCTGGAGTGAAGCACACTTACCGCTCAGCTGAGCAGGGGCCACTCCACTCCTCACAGCACTGGCATCCCCGTGGGAAGGGAGAGCGCAGCCCTGGCTGGAGCAGCCCCCAAGGCGAGGTGGGGGCAGGGACGGGGGCTGGAGTGGGGCAGAACCAGGCACAGCACAGGATCTGCTGGCTCTGGGGAACTGCTGCACTCACCAACCCCTTCAGGCGAGCTTTGCCCCGAGCCCTGCCAGCTTCACCCTCAAGCAAAGGGGATTTGGCTGTTCTTCCCATTAACAAACAGCTGAGAAATACTGTGCAGGCCAAGAAGGTCTCATAGGGCATGGGCTTGCAGGGCAGGGCTGAGGCTCAGGATTTAAAGGAGAGATTGAGCTTTAAGATTAAGAAGAGGAATCTCATCCTCAGAGGAAGAACTGGAGCCACTGAGCAGAAAAGATTTGGTTCAGGGCAAGGGGAAGGTTCTCAGGTTTTGTGTGGAAACCAGAGGGAGGGAGGACTGGTAGGTTTGAGATGCTCACCAGCAATGTTCCCTCTAATGTGTAGCAGTCAAGGTTCACTCTAAGAGGTGGGACCAAAGCAGTGTGCTCATGAACTGCGCTCGCAGATCGCTATATCTTAGAGGGAACATTGTTGATAACCAACTTGACTGTATCCTCTTCTGTGGCCAAGCTCTGCAGAATTTTGTGCTTGAAGGTCAGGAACTAACTATCTCTTTCCTGCAGTGCTGCGTGTGAAATGGTAGGGCAGCAATGATGGTCTCTGGGTAGGTCAATGAATGCAGATTCAGGAGGCCTAGAATCACTTCCTGGCTTAGCTACAGACATTCTGCGTGACCTTAAGTATATCACCTAACTTAGCCAGTGTCACTTCCCCATACATACCTGTATCAACCCCCATTTCTTCTGTATGGGAGGGTCTTTCTTTCCAGCATCTTCAGATAGCATTTCCAACTATTCCATGAAAAAAGGAAAAGAAAAAAAAAGTCAGGCAGGGCTCTGTTTGATCTGTGATCCTCAGGATTACACAGCCACAGAATGAGGGGCAGGCAGTTGTGGTGGGGCTGTCCTCCCAGCCACAGTTCCTGGTGGTGCCATGAGTGACCAGGTTAAGCCCGAGTGCATGGATTGAATGAGGGCCCTGTCCTACATTCTGAAGTGAAGTGTGGAACAGTCTGCCATACAGCCTCAGCTCAGCCTCTTCCCTGCCTTCACTGCTTTCCCTCCTCCTCATAATATCTTTGCACTTCCTCTGTGCTTCCTCCTCCCTTGTGCAATGTGAGCATCTTTCCTTCCTACTCCTGCTGCACTTGCTAGGCCCTCCTGAAAATGCTTCATAGCCTTACCACTGCATTTGATATCCACTCTCCATTCCCTACCTAAAGAGTTCTTCTAGCTCTTTTCTGAATCTTTCTGTGTGTGTCCAGGGTGGCAGGGATTGCAAAGCCCAGGTCAGGAAGTATTGCTCAACCTGCACAATTCTTGGATATGGCACCTGACCAATGAAATGTGCCATTTAGCATCACTGAGCAACATTAAGAGAACAGACCTGAGCTACTCATTGTATTGGAAAGATTAGAGCAGGAGATTTCATGGAAGGAAAGCCATTCCATACTAATCCTGTAGAACCAGCCAACCTGAGCAGAGGAAAGACACAGCACAGGTATCGTTCATATACACTATTGGGAATCCAGAAAGCAATGAGCTCAAGAATGTCTAGAAATGAGCAAAGTAGCTAGGGATTAACAACATGGACACTATTGCTAAGAGAAGTGGATACAAGAAAAACTTCTCATCTAGAATGAGGGAGGGGAGAGCAATTCTAGTCCCCAGCATGTAAGAAGATGACAGAAGAGCTAGAGATAGTACAGAGAAGGGCAATCCAAAGGATGGAAAGGAGAGAGGAGGCACTAAGGCCTCAAATGTACAAAGTCTTCGTAGATTTGAAGGGCAGAGAGAGACCAGAGTGATCACTTAGTCTGATCCCCACTGAGCCTGTCCGCAGAACTTCAGCAAGTGCTATCAGCATCGACCCAAATAATTTAAGGTAGTGCTCCCACCTCTCTTTTATAAAGACCCAGCCTTCATTTCAGGACTTCAGGTGAGGGACAATTCATCATACCCCTGGGTAAGTTGTTCCTGTAGTTAATAACCTGTTGTGTAACAAGAAAATAGTGTGCACCTTGTTCCTAGAATTAATCTGTCCAGTTACATCTTCCAGCCACTGCATTCTCTTCTGCCTCTGGCTGGAAGACTTAAGAACCTTTACCAAGATTTAAGCCTTCTCTATGTAGAAAATTCCCATACGTAGAGATGCTTTTAGCTCATGATCAAGTTGCTGCTAAACCTTCTTGTTTTTTAAGTTGAATAGATAGAGCTTCTTTAGTCTCTCACACTGAGGAAGGGTTTCTAGACCTAACTTCAAGCTCATATTTCTTTTATGAACATTCTTTAGATTATCAGCATTCCTTTTAGTGTGAACATGAGAACTGGATACAGCATCCAGTAATGAGCTCACTAATGCCACAGCCAGTAGTAATAATACAGCATCCAGTAATGAGCTCACTAATGCCACAGCCAGTACTAATAATGCTTTCGTATTTGTGATCTATATTGCAATGCATCCAAAGATTTCAATAACCATTTTAAACGATGATCCTAAGGTAACATTTACTGTACCTTAGTAACATTTACTTCACTAAGGTTATGTTAACTAAGGTAACATTTACTTTATGTCAGGTCCATGATTTTATGTACATGCTTAAGATGTGGGCCTACAAAGATTAGGAAAAATTACTCAGATGTACTCCCATTAAAGCCAGTGGAAAAATACCCCTTGACTTGAGGGATAGCAAGATTAGAGTCAAAGATCTTAAGAGATAGAACAACTGGGCTGGGGAACAGACTCCACTGCATGGATAGAGGCAGCCTCTGTGTAGAGATTACAGAGCAGATATTAGAACTGAATGAAATAGTGAAGAGCCTGCAAAATACAAGGGGTCAGCTGGGGAGCCAGGAGACCTTTTGTGGGCCAACTTCCTGGGGTTCTGTTACTGAAGGTTTTATAAGATATTTACCTCTGACATGTATAGAGAGTCTTTTGTATCCCAGGCCTGGCATAAATACCTGTAAACAAAAACACATGCACAGTCAGCTCACCTGTGACTCATTTCCACTTTTATGATGCATGTTTTCAGCTGTTGTTTTATCATCACTGCGAAGTAATTTCCTGCAACCTTTTGTTCTAATGGGCCTATCTAAGTGGCATTATACCCCAGCAGGGAGTGCTGAAGTGAGGTACACCATGCCTGCTTCTGTGAATGCTGCCTTTCCAAACTGATACAATGTAACCACATTGTATGGTGTGGTGTTGGCTGGATCTAGTCAGCTGTAGCTCTTGGGTGAGCCTACTGATGCACACACACCACCTGACTTCCATTTCAGGGGCAGGATAGCTTATGCACAGCACATGCTGCATTCCTCATTGTGGTGATCCCTGGTGCAGTGCTGAAGCACAAAGACATGCCCAATACATAGGAAGAACCAGTGCATGCTGTCTTTTTTCTGGAGGAGGTTTGTCTATATTTTGATGTATTTTGGTGCTATCTCTAAAGCATGTTTGTATAGTGCCTAGTGCATGGAAACAAAGGCCCTATTGTGCTGTCTTAACAGCAACCCACACAGCAATCCATATGAAAGAGAGAGAAAGAGAGCATTGGAAACCTGAAAGCCATGGGGAGACCAGCACTACAGAACAGGTAAGAAACAAGAAGGTAAGAAACAATGGGCCCCTTGGGACTCGGAGCGGGGGGGCAGCAAAGGCACCAGTCGCAGGGCTCAAGTGCCTATATACTAATGCTAGGAGCATGGGGAACAAGCAGCATGAACTAGCGCTCCTTCTTGCACTAAACACCTATGACTTAGTGGGGCTAAAGGAAACCTGGTGGGATTCATCCCACGAATGGGCAGTACATATTGAGGGCTATAGATTGTACAGAAAGGACAGGTCGGGGAAGAAAGGGGGGGGGGGGGCTTGCACTTTATGTCAGTGAGCAATATACATCAACCCTCATCAAGACAGAATTCAAGGTTGAGGAAGTAGAAGGATTGTGGGTTAGGCTACACGGGGGGGGGCAAGGAGAAAGGGATTTGGTGGTAGGGGTCTGCTACAGACCCCCACTCCAAGGGGAAGAAATAGATGCGGGGCTCCTGAGGCAACTCTCGGAGACCATAAAAGCTAAAGAGGCGGTAGTCATGGGGGACCTAAACTACCCGGACATCTGCTGGGAGACGCAGACAGCAAGGTGCCATCGCTCACTCAGGTTTCTAACCTGTGTACAGGACCTCCACCTGACACAGGAGGTGCATGGTCCCACTAGGGGGAATGCCATACTGGATCTGGTATTGGCAACAGGGGATGACATGATAGGGGACCTCCAGATCGGTAGCCATTTGGGAGACAGTGATCACCTTATAATAGAATTCAGCATAAGACGGCGAGTGGGTAAGGTAACTAGTAGGGTGAAAGTGCTAGACTTTAGGAAAGCTGATCTCAATGCACTCAGGCGATTAGTCAAGGAAGCACTACAGAGTAGGAGTTTTGAAGGGATGGGAGCCCAAGAAGGGTGGCTGTGCCTTAAGGAAACGATCCTTCGGGCACAAAGCAAGACGATCCCCGAGCGAGGCAAAAGAGGGAAAGGGGCCAGGAGGCTTCCATGGCTGACCAGAGAAATCCAGGGCAGCCTAAGGGCCAAAAGGGGAGCACATAAAAAGTGGAAACAAGGTGAGATCACTAAAGATGAATATACCTCCTCTGCTCGTGCTTGTAGGGAGGCAGTTAGACGGGCCAAAGCTACCATGGAGGTGAGGATGGCAACCCAAGTAAAAGACAACAAGAAATTGTTTTTTAGATATATTGGGAGTAAAAGCAAGGCCCAGGGAGGAATAGGACCCCTACTAAATGGGCAGAAACAATTGGTGACAGACAGGGGGGACAAGGCTGAACTCCTCAACAAGTTCTTTGCCTCAGTGTTCCTAAGTGAGGGGCACGACAAGTCTCTCACTGGGGTTGTAGAGAGGCAGCAGCAAGGCGCCAGACTTCCATATGTAGATCCTGAGGTGGTGCAGAGTCACTTGGAAGAACTGGATGCCTTTAAGTCAGCAGGCCCGGATGAGCTCCATCCGAGGGTGCTGAAGGCACTGGCCGACATCATTCCAGAGCCACTGGCGGGAATATTCGAACGCTCGTGGAGCACGGGCCAAGTCCCGGATGACTGGAAAAGGGCTAACGTGGTCTCCATTTTCAAAAATGGGAGGAAGGAGGACCCGGGCAACTATAGGCCAGTCAGTCTCACCTCCATCCTTGGTAAAGTCTTTGAAAAAATTATCAAGGCTCACATTTGTGAGAGCCCGGCAGGGCAAATTATGCTGAGGGGAAACCAGCACGGGTTTGTGGCGGGCAGATCATGCCTGACCAATCTGGTCTCTTTCTATGACCAGGTTACGAAACACCTGGACACAGGAGGAGGGGTGGATGTCGTATACTTAGACTTCAGGAAGGCCTTCGATACGGTATCCCACCCCATACTGGTGAACAAGTTAAGAGGCTGTGATGTGGATGACTACACAGTCCGGTGGGTGGCGAATTGGCTAGAGGGTCGCATCCAAAGAGTCGTGGTGGATGGGTCGGTCTCGACCTGGAAGGGTGTGGGCAGTGGGGTCCTGCAGGGCTCAGTCCTTGGACCGATACTCTTTAATGTCTTCATCAGTGACTTGGACAAGGGAGTGAAATGTACTCTGTCCAAGTTTGCAGATGACACAAAGCTATGGGGAGATGTGGACACGCTGGAGGGCAGGGAACAGCTGCAGGCAGACCTGGATAGGTTGGACAAGTAGGCAGAAAACAACAGGATGCAGTTCAACAAGGAGAAATGCAAAGTGCTGCACCTAGGGAAGAAGAATGTCCAGCACACCTACAGCCTAGGGAATGACCTGCTGGGTGGCACAGAGGTGGAAAGGGATCTTGGAGTCCTAGCGGACTCCAAGATGAACATGAGCCGGCAGTGTGACGAAGCCATCAGAAAAGCCAATGGCACTTTATTGTGCATCAGCAGATGCATGATGAATAGGTCCAAGGAGGTGATACTTCCCCTCTATAGGGCGCTGGTCAGACCACAGTTGGAGTACTGCATGCAATTCTGGGCACCACACTTCCAGAAGGATGCGAATAACCTGGAGAGGGTCCAGAGACGGGCAACTCGTATGGTCAAGCCCTACGAGGAGAGACTAGAGAAACTGGACCTTTTCAGCCTTCGCAAGAGAAGGTTGAGAGGCGACCTTGTGGCTGCCTATAAGTTCATCACAGGGGCACAGAAGGGAATTGGTGAGTATTTATTCACCAAGGCGCCCCCGGGGGTTACAAGAAACAATGGCCGCAAGCTAGCAGAGAGCAGATTTAGATTGGACATTAGGAAGAACTTCTTCACAGTTCGAGTGGCCAAGGTCTGGAATGGGCTCCCAAGGGAGGTGGTGCTCTCCCCTACCCTGGGGGTCTTCAAGAGGAGGTTAGATGAGTATCTAGCTGGGGTCATCTAGACCCAGCACTCTTTCCTGCCTATGCAGGGGGTCGGACTCGATGATCTATTGAGGTCCCTTCCGACCCTAACATCTATGAATCTATGAAAGAGCTGGTTCTTCAAAACCCACAAATTGGGTATAGTTTTGGATTAATTTCACAGGCTGTTAATGGAGTGTCTCATTATGGAAGTTTGTGCATGGAATTGCCAGACAGAATGAAAACCATGGGGAAGGTGTGAAGAGCTTCCCTTTAAAACATGACTTTCTTTGTCAGAAATAGTCTGTTCTGGAGAAATGCTCCACACTAGTAGCAAAGCTATTCTCTAGAAAACTGGAATTTTGAGACAGTCTTTCACCATCCAAATTATCACTGAGATTAAAGGAATGAAAGAATTAAAGAAATTATAGATGATCATAAAGACATTAAGGAAAGTAAATAAAAGCCTAAAAGAAGTGCATCACACATTCACCTGCTCTCTGTACTTCCAATGCTAGTGATGGTTCTTCAACATTCTCACTGAAAACAAAATGAAACAGTCATTTGGATTTAGAGACAAACAATAGTAAATGGTCATAACATTAGCCTTTCAATAGTATTTTTCAGGTTTGTTTCTTTTTCTCCACACCGTTTTGTGCTGAGCACATTCTCTATGCTTTAAAAACAATGTAAAATCACTGATAGCTCTTTCCAGATTCTTGACCACATCCAGCTGTTCTAAGGTGAGGGCATTGTTCTGCTGAAATACTACATGGCTGGAAATCTAGAGCCTGTGACTCTGCCACTATTCTGTTGGATGGCCTTGAGTAACACACTTCATCTCTGGAATGGGCTCTTAGGCCCAGTCCTATGGACTATTCACATGTGTAACTGTATTGCTTCACCCTTATGCAGTTTGGGATTCTTATTCTCAATGGTGGAATAGGACTTCCCTTTGAACTGGTTACTGCACCCTTAATTTAACATTTGGTGGCTGAAATGATTGCATAACATAGGAGTTGCTTCTTTGCATTTGGAAGCAGCATGAAACCTTGGGCCACCTCCCACTTACCACCCTGTTTTGGCTACCAAAGGGGCAAGCTTGGAGAGGCAAGATGGAGAGTGCTCTTGGTAAAGCCTAGCTTATGACCTAGTGGTTTGAGCACCGTGGTGGGAAAAGATGATGCAAGTTCCAACTGTTTCTGGGTAAGCAGGACCTAGGACCCATGTCTGCTGCTTCCTGAGCAAGTGGGCTCACCAGTTAATACCCTTCTGGTAAGCAGGGGCAGACAGTCCTCAGGCTTGCTCTCTGTCATAGCTGTATCACAATCAGAAGCTGAGAAATCAAAGGTGTGACCTGCTGTGGCCTGCATGTCAAGCCCAGTACTTCTCCAATTACAATGTTGGTAGTGATGCCCTTTTGTACTGGGAGAGATGCACCCAGAGGGTGTGTCCACACATGCAAGCACTTGCACTTGCAGCAGCTCAAATAGAAGCGGTGCAAATTTGAGTCGGGGCTTTTTGCCTCAGCGCATGTACTCGGACATGCACTTTGTTGTGGAGCAAATTGTGCCACTTGGGGCAAAATAAACCTGCCTGGCTCCTCCCGGATGTGCAACCATGGGGAGCTAGAGCCTGGGTCCAGCACTTGTGCTGTCCCCAGAAGTATAAAAAGCTGCCCTGTACTGGCCCGAGCTGTACAAAAACCTGCCCTGGCCAGCAGCTCAGGGTTACTTGACCTCAGGAGCTTCTGGCCACCCAGGCAAATGATATCTGGGGACACTAGCCCCTTGTGTCAGCTAGACTGCTGAGGCAACATCCCAAATTCACTTTTTAAAATACCCCCAAATCCACATTCTTCCACAATTAGAACAAAAGCACCTTTTTTGAAGGGGTACACCACCATGCTCAGCGAGTGCATGTGCACCCCGTACACATTGCCAATGTTCCTCTGCCCCCACAGGGCAGAGCCCCCCCCCCCCCAACAAAACATGGACTACCCTGCCTGCAGGGTCCCAGACCCCTCCAAGTGTGATAGTCCCCCCCCCCCCCGTCCTGCTGGTCTCCAGTCCTCTGCTCATTCCCTTGCTCTTCTCCAGCTTCTGGAGGCTAGAGATGAGCAGGAGAAGAAGTAGGAGGATGGAGAGAAAAGGAGAATGAGCAGGAGGCTCATTCCCCCCACCCCCGTTGGTTCCCCCTAGTCCCCATTTGTTCCCTTGCTCCCCATTCATTCCCCACATCCACTGTTCATTCCCCCGCCACCTGTTTATTCCCCTGATCCCCATTTATTCCCCTGCTCCCGACTCATTCCCCCTGCTCCCTGCTCATTCCCCCCACCCTGTGTTCATTCTCACAGCTCCCCACTTGGTCTCCCAGCCCCCTCCCTCCCCCCCTACTCACTGGTAGTAGCAGAGAATGAGCAGGAGTATGGAGAGAGCAAGGGAAGTATCCATCTTCCTGCTCCTTCCCCTGCTTGTCTCCAACCTTGGGAGGGAGCAGGAGGCTGAGACTGCCCCTGGAGACATTCCCCTGTTGTCTCCAGCCCCCTGCTCGTCTCCTTGGGAGGCTGGAGACAGCAAGGGAAGGAGCAGGAGGCTGGAGACAGCCCTGGAGACATTCCCCTGCTGCTTCCAGCCTCCTG
Organism: Alligator mississippiensis; assembly: GCF_030867095.1. Classification (NCBI taxonomy): domain Eukaryota; kingdom Metazoa; phylum Chordata; order Crocodylia; family Alligatoridae; genus Alligator; species Alligator mississippiensis. The sequence continues at coordinate 105,251,367 of NC_081828.1, forward strand.
CTTCTTCCCCTGCTCCTCTAAGGCTGGAGACAAGCAGAGGAAATGAGCAGGGGGCTGGAGACAGCCCCAGAGGCATTCCCCTGCTGTCCCCTGCTCTCCCAAGGCTGGAGACAAGCAGGGGAAGAAGCAGGGGGTTGGAGACATCCACAGAGTCATTATTCTGCTGCCTCCAGGCTCAGGAGAGCAGGGGACAGCAGGGGAATGCCTCCAGGGCTGTCTTCATCCCCCTGCTCATTCCCCTACTGTCTCCAGCCTCCTGAGGTCCCCTCCCCCCTCCTCCAGTCCCCCAACCCCCTGCTTACCTGGCAAAAGCTGGGTCTGGGTCCGGGTCTGGGTCTGGGTCCAGGTCCCTGGAGCTTACACTGCTGCCTGTCCAACATGGGCAGGCAGCGTGCTTCAGGAGCAGGGAAAGGGCCAATTATAGAGATGCTCTGGCACTGTGCCAGAGCTTCTCTGGAGGACTGAACCTCTGGTTGCCTGGTCTGGGACTGTGCCCTTACCTGTTTTTTTTTTTTTTCCCCCGGGTTTTTGTTTGCAACATGGGGAACATTTTTTCATTCCTGCATGTGCTTCTTTCCCCGCCTTAAAGGGGTTTGAGAAGGGGCAAGAGGCATGTGTATGCTCATCTGGATGTGCCCAGGAAGTCTCCCCTTCTGACAGGTGGAAATATTCACTGCTTCTAACTAAATATTTGGAAGCCATTGAAAATATTGGAGGGGCCATGACCAGGCCCCCAGTCTCACAGGTCTTTAGAACTCAAACTTTTGGGCAAAGCCTGTGCTGAGGTCCTCCAAAACCTTATGGAGGGAGGAAACATTGCGATCCTCTGTCTGCAGCCCAGCAGCAAGGCAGGATTGCATATGTGGGGCCCGGTTTTCCAGCTCGGGGCAGACATTATGGACTGTTTCTTTAGTGCAGTGATTCTCAACCTTGTTAGGCTCAAGGTACCTCTTGGAAAATGCAAGCTCTTAGTCTTCACTTGTTTGAGTACAGAAAAATATTAGAACAATTCTTCTGTTACACAGAACTTTGAGGGACCACAGTAGGCCAGCATGGTTTTAAACACTCTAGATTTCTATTGGACATTTCTGGGTTTATCTTGTGAATTATGTCTGCACTCCTACAAGTGCTAACATTGTGTGGCACCCTGCAGCACCCCTAAAAGGATCTCAAGACACCCAACAGTGCTGTGGCACTCAGTTTAAGAATTTTATCCTAGTGGATTCTGGATGCACAGCAGATGTAGCTGAGAGAGATGCCCTTGCCCTAATGCCCCTCTGCTGAACATGTCATTCCATCAGTTGTGGTTGTATAGATTAATCTGGGGAATGGAAAGAAGCATGCTTCATGGTGGCAGAGTAAAATAGCCTTGTATGGAAGCTCAGAGTCACTGGCACAGTCTGGTCCCACTGTGTTGCAACAGTTAAAAGGTCTGGTTATAAGCAAGCAGAGAGTTGGACAGAGCCCTGTGCATCTTCATGCTGAACCTAGTCTAACACAGGGACAGCTCTATCGAAAGACCCCAGAAGATTCCACTCAATCACAGCTCCCATTCTTGATGTAACACCAGAAAAGTTACCTTAGTTTCTCACTGTACATGGATGAAGCCAACAGGCTCCCCAAATACAGAGAAGATTCAACTTGAATGGTCTCCTCTATCTGCTGCAGATCCTCTTCTTCCCTCCACTGTTGCTCTGCTTCAACCATTTTGTCTACCTTCTTTCCCTCCTCATTCTAGTGTAGTGGGCTGCCAGTTGTGCAAGGGGGTCCACCTTGGGTTGAAGAGCTTTCATAATGTTCAACACAGGCTTCAGCACCTTCCCAAATGAGGTCCTGCTGAAGGCCTAAAATCCAAGAGAAAGCTTTTGGAGAGGACACCTCCTCAGGTTCCTTTCTAAGCCAGCTTTTCCTATAGGTCACTGATGAGACTGAATTCAACCAAGCCCCTTTTAGACTTGCATTTGGAACCATCCTATGGACTTCAGCTGAGCACCCAGAAAAATCAGGACTGTAAAATGACAAGTTTTGTTAAAGGAAAACTGCTTTGTCTATCTGTTGCATTCCAACTTTCTATTTGAAAGCAGTTAAAAAACAAACACTAAGAAGCCACTATGTGTGTCAACTATTAAGTGCAAATACTTCTAGGCCTCAGTTAAGGAAGGTATTTAAATGCACTTTTCTAAGCAGGTGCCATTTATTTCAATTTGTCATTAGCTCAGGCTTTAAGTTGGGTAAATATGGAGATTCTTTGTCCTAGGCCCAAACATTGCAAATCATTGAAGTCTGTGAGCACTTCTATTGACTCCAGTCAGATTTCTGTACTTTTCCTGGATCAGGGCACTAGCAAGGTCACAAATGAAGTTTGTTTTTTGTTTCTTTTAAATCAATCCACATGTAAACATGTCTGTCACGAACTGTCAGTTCCCACTCTTTAAATAGAAACTCTGGTGTTGTGATGAGACCCAACTACTCAATCCCACAGGTTGCTAAATAAACTGGGTCTGGGCTACCTGTCACTGTTTTCAAATCTGGGTTATCTGCAGCCAATGCCTGGTTTACACTCCATGGCTGATATCCTTATTTTGGGCAGTAGGACTCAGGAGTAGGATCTTGGGACCATTGTCCAAGCCATCCAAAGCTCAGAAATTTGGCTTAGCAAAATAGTTTCTTACACACCTTCTGTACTTTACTTTGAAAGAGATTAAGGGTTGCAGCTCTATGAAGAACAAGCTGCTGAAACCATCTTCATCACACTTCATCACCCACACCACAGCCCCTATATTTATCAGTTTCTAGTTTTGATCCAAGCTTTTCAGGGGAGGCAGAGCCTCTCATTAATGCCACATGTGGTCTTCTCTTCCTAGTGATTAAATGGTCCTTTTGGCTTGAAGAGCAGATGCCTTTGAACCAGTCTCTGCTATCAGTAAGCAAAACAGAGAGCTGTAGCTGTCTTGTCCATAAGCTTAACCCAAGGGATTCCAGCCCTCTCCTTATCTCCAGACAGATTTCTTGGAAAGAGAGTAGATTCAAGATTAGTGAATTTACTTACCACTCATCCAGAATCCCAGCTAGCGAGGGTCCTCCACACTGATGGCCCACTGCAGGATTTCTAGGAGATGGTCCACCACCTTTATAAGAGCATTCAGGATTCATAGTAGACGGGCTTTCAATGCCACATGGACATCTTAAGAAAAGATCCAGTTAGAAGCAAAATGGCTTTCACAAAACAGGATTGTCCCTGCCTTATTCTTTCCACTTATGTCCCCGGTTTTACAACTGGTTGTTCTGTGCTACCCAGAGAGAAATGACTGTCTTTTTTTCTCTGTGTCTCAGATGTTGAACTTTCATCTTCAAGACACTTCTCAGTCAACAATGCTCTTACGTCTCTTAGGCCATCCCAAGTTTGAGTAACGAATGATTCTTGTGTTGCCCTGAGGGGTCAGGCCAACACTCAGGATTGCGCTGTTAGACAGGAGGGTTTGGTGTACAATTGCATATGCACACATAAAAATCAATTAAGCACACATACACTCACTAGGTGCATACACCCCTACTAGGCATACACACTCACACTAGCAGCTCAGATACACACACGTTCAAAATAATTAGTCTAGGTTCATGCACACCTATCACCAGTTCAAGCCCATACATGCTACACACACACCAAATGTAGACAGAATCAGTTACCAGTTACCAACACCTGCACATCCAATACACATACATGGATTACTAATTCATATACTACACACACACAATGATATCTATGTATGTATATATATGTGTATTTACTAATTCACACACATACCACCCACCTACACATACACACAGGTGAGTTCCTAAGTTGGGTGTTGTGATGTGTATGTATGCATGTGCTTGGTGTACCTGGCAAAAGGTTAAGGTAAGAAAGTAGAAGTGTAAGTAGTTAAAGTTACCAGGACCGGGATTAGAACCAGTAGACTACAGGGGCCTGGGCCAAAGAACAGAGGCTCTGGGGTAACTTTAGGTTAATTGAACTTAATTGATTAAAAGACAACACCCAAAGCCTGCAGAACAGGGAAGCATGCCAGCACAGAGGCCGGGTCTGGAGCCAGAGCTATGGGGAAGCTGAAAAGGTAGATGGGAACAGGGAAAAATGGGACTACGGGAAAGTGTGGGTGTTAAAGAGGGGCTCTGGGTGTGGGGGAGCCAGAGGATGGCTCCGGGGCAGCTAGAGAAGTCTAGGAAGCTGCAGGGCGGGGATCCTGAAACCAGAGAGATGGACAGCAGAAAATCACAGAAAGAGCAGCAGGAGAGACTGAAAGGCAGCAGGAGCAGCAGGAAAACAGAGAAATGCAGAATAAAGTCACAGGGAAAAGGCAATAGGAGCATGGGAAACAGGAGGACAGCAGAAAATTACAGGAACAGTGGCAGAAGAGACTGAGAGAAGAGACCTGGCCCTTTTCAGCCTCCGCAAAAGAAGGTTGAGAGGTGACCTTGTGGCTGCAAGTTCATCATGGGGGCACAGAAGGGAATTGTTGAGGTTTTATTCACCAAGGCGCCCCTGGGGGTTACAAGAAATAATGGCCACAAGCTAGCAGAGAGCAGATTTAGATTGGACATTAGGAAGAACTTCTTCACAGAGTGGCCAAGGTCTGGAATGGGCTCCCAAGGGAGGTGGTGCTCTCCCCTACCCTGGGGGTCTTCAAGAGGAGGTTAGATAAGCATGTAGCTGGGGTCATCTAGACCCAGCACTCTTTCCTGCCTATGCAGGAGGTCGGACTCGATGATCTGTTGAGGTCTCTTCCAACCCTAATATCTATGAATCTATGAGAGGTAGCAGAAAGTCACAGGGAAAAGGCAGTAGGAATTAAGAGGGGATCCGGAAACTAGTGGAGAAGGGTGGGGGCTGGAATTGAGAGAATGAGGCTGGAATTTAAGATAAGGAAGGGACTGGGATTCAGTAAAACATGACCCAATCCGGGGTTGCAAATGACAGTCGTTTTATTCAACAGGGGAGATGGTGACAAAATGCCAAATTGGTTCCCTTGTGTGCATACGCATGCACACACTGGCAGCAGGGGTTAGAGAGGCTTGGTGCAGGGGCCGAAGTCCACTAAAGTCCAGGAGGAGAGAAACAGGGAGAGTAAGAGAGAGTCCAAATTGTAGGAGGAGGTGTGCAGGTAATATCTACCTATCCCAGGCTGGAAGTTGGTCCTCGATGGCCAGTTGGGGTCTCCTTCAGTTCAGTGTTGTCCAGAGGGGGTCGCTGGCAGGGCCTCTGGGGTGGATAGGTGATGTGAAGCTGGTCTGGTCCGGATGGAAATAGTGTTCCCACTGGGTCTGTCTTCACTGCCCCTTTTTATAGGGGCAGACCTTGTGTGACTCTAGTGACAGGAGGCATGCCCAGGCAAGGGTTAGCCCTTGATGTACTGAGCATGTGTGCTCCATGCAGGGATGTTCAGTTTCGGGTGTCTGTAATGGTGGGGTACAATGGTAGAGTTGCTGGTTCTGCAAGGTCTTTTGCTTTTCAAATGCTGGTCTTGTCTCTGTTCCTGGGTGAGGTCTGTGGTTCCTGGATGAATCAAGGCAAGGTGATGGTCTGGTCATTACAGGCCATTCAGTAGAGGCTTGCTCCCATTGTATTTCAATCATTCTCAATCATTCTCATTCATTGGGGAACCAATTTACATGAGAGGGGTACAATGAATCATACTATTGCAACATGAGATGCCCAGGCAGAGGACAGAAGATGGAGGCTTGACATATAAAATGGAAACTTGACATGAGTTTTGTTCACTTAAAAAACACAGGCCTAAACCATACAATATCCATATGAAATGATAAAAATCAATACAAAAATGATAATAATACAATATAGAACAGTAAAAACGAATACACACCTAATAATTATATGATATAAAGCAATGGATATCCAAAACCAAAACTTGCTAGTAAAATAAAAATGTTCAAAGCTTATCCTAAGTTTGAGCTCACTTATACTTATCTATAGGGAACAGAGAGGGAGAGAAAAGTCAGAAATGGTTGGGGAAGGGGAGGGAATACATTTTAAAATAAATACAAAAAAAAAAAAGAAAAACTGGGGGTTTTGCTACACTTGCAGTTCCTCAAGTGGTTCTGTTTTTATGGAAATGAATCATAAATGTTCAGACACCAAGTCTGGAGCAATGGGTACATGTTTGATTCTAGCATGAGGGATAATTTTCACAGGCAGCTCCTTTTCTCTGTTAGGGTCTTGTTTGCACTTGAACCTGGGATCGCCTTGTCAGAACTCCCTGTCTTAGGCTCTGCACTAACAGACACTTGAGAAAGAACTTTGTCAGCAACTCTGTCTGCGTTCATTGCACTTTGGCTTAGTGTTGGTGGACTATCACAAAGGCTGTTAGTGACAGATTGTTTTTTTAGATATATAGGGAGTAAAAGGAAGGCCCAGGGTGAAATAGGACCCCTACTAAATGGGCAGAAGCAATTGGTGATGGACAGGGGGGACAAGGCTGAACTCCTCAACGAGTTCTTTGCCTCAGTGTTCCTAAGTGAGGGGCAGGACAAGGCTCTCACTGAGATTTTAGAGAGGCAGCAGCAAGGCACCAGACTGCCATGCGTAGACCCTGAGATGGTGCAGAGTCACTTGGAGGAACTGGATGCCTTTAAGTTGGCAGGCCCAGATGAGCTCCATCCGAGGGTACTGAATGCACTAGCGGACGTCATTGCACAGCCACTGGCGGTAATATTTGAACACTTGTGGTGCATGGGCCAGGTCCTGGAGGACTGGAAAAGGGCCAATGTGGTCCCCATTTTCAAGAAGAGGAGGAAGGAGGACCCAGGCAACTATAGACCAGTCAGTCTCACCTCCATCCTAGGCAAAGTCTTTGAAAAAATTATCAAGGCTCACATTTGCGAGAGCCCGGCAGGACAAATTATGCTGAGGGGAAACCAGCACGGGTTTGTAGCAGGTAGATCATGCCTGACTAATCTAGTCTCTTTTTATGACCAAGTTACAAAATGCCTGGACGCAAGAGTAGGGGTTGATGTCGTATACTTAGACTTCAGGAAGGCCTTTGATACGGTATCCCACACCATACTGGTAAACAAGTTAAGAGGCTGTGACTTGAATGACTACACAATCAGGTGAGTGGTGAATTGGCTAGAGGATCGCACCCAGAGAGTCGTAGTGGATGGGTTGGTATCGACCTGGAAGGGTGTGGGCAGTGGGGTCCCGCAGGGCTCAGTCCTTGGACCGATACGCTTCAATATCTTCATCAGCGACTTGGACGAGGGAGTGAAGTGTACTCTGTCCAAGTTTGTGGATGACACAAAACTGTGGGGAGAAGTGGACACGCCGGAGGGCAGGGAACAGCTACAAGCAGACCTGGACAGGTTGAACATATGGGCGCAAAACAACAGAATGCAATTCAACAAGGAGAAATGCAAAGTGCTGCACCTAGGGAGGAAAAATGTCCAGCATACCTACTGCCTAGGGAATGACCTGCTGGGTGGCACGGAAGCAGAAAGGGATCTTGGAGTCCTAGCGGACTCCAAGATGAACATGAGTCGGCAGTGTGACGAAGCCATCAAAAAAGCCAATGGCACTTTATTGTGCATCAGCAGATGCATGATGAATAGGTCCAAGGAGGTGATACTTGCCCTCTATCGGGCGCTGGTCAGACCGCAGTTGGAGTACTGCGTGCAATTTTGGGCGCCACACTTCAAGAGGGATGCGGGTAACGTGGAGAGGGTCCAGAGAAGGGCCACTCTTATGGTTAAGCGCTTTCAGACCAAGCCCTATGAGGAGAGACTGGGGCACCTGGACCTCTTCAGCCTCCGCAAGAGAAGGTTGAGAGGCGACCTTGTGGTTGCCTATAAGTTCATCACGGGGACACAGAAGGGAATTGGTGAGGTTTTATTCACCAAGGTGCTCCCGGGGGTTACAAGAAATAATGGCCATAAGCTAGCAGAGAGCAGATTTAGACTGGACATTAGGAAGAACTTCTTCACAGTTCGAGTGGCCAAGGTCTGGAACGGGCTCCCAAGGGAGGTGGTGCTCTCCCCTACCCTGGGGGTCTTCAAGAGGAGGTTAGATAATCATCTAGATGGGGTCATCTGAACCCAGCACTCTTTCCTGCTTATGCAGGGGGTCAGACTCGATGATCTATTGAGGTCCCTTCTGACCCTAGCATCTATGAATCTATGAATCTACGGGGCAATTGGAGAGTTCCTCAATTATTACAGTAGCCACTTCTTGGGGAAAAAAAATGCATTGAAACCTGTTACATCATCATAAAGGTGTTGCTCAGATCCAATTTAAAAAAAAAATATTCATGGAAATAGAAAGAACAACTCATCAACTGCTTGTTCATGTTCTGGATGTAAATGTTGTTCTGCATCTGTAGCTGCCACAAGGCTAATTTTATGTTTGGACAGGCCTTGTTCCATGGCCTGTTTAAGGTTCTCAGAAGTTTGATTCACTTCAGCTCTTGATAAACATCTCCTGTACTTTGGGCTTCTGCCATCAGTTTTGAAAGGAATCTACTTAATATTTTTTCCACAAATGTCATGGGTACCACAGGAATACGTAGGTTTAAAGTTGGTTTTTGAATTTTTTTTATCATGCCAAGATTAGTAGGGAGTTTTTCAACAATTCTAACAACTTCTGTTGGTGAAGATGAAGTAGGCAATGTCTCCTTCTCTGAACTGGCTTGAAATTCAGGTTTGGAAACTTCTTTTGCTATTAAAGCTGCTATCCTATGAACTAAAATATCTTTCCTGTTTATTAGGTCTCTGCAAGCAAAAATGTGAGATTCAGAATGTTCTATGATGCTTGTGGAAGCTGAATGGAACAGATCTCCCATAACTTGGCTGTCTTCAGTGTGTAAAAATTCTCTTTCACTGATATATTCATTCATGTTCATCTGATGTTTTGACAGCAGTACATGCAAATGATTTAGTATTTTTCTAGTTGCATAGTCCAGTAATAAAGTATTTTCTGCATCCAAATCTGCAATAGGAAGAGGAAAGAAAATGTTGACAAAAGATTTGCTGCTAGGTTTTCTATCATAAGAGGATCTATTTTACTGAGGTCTGATGATAAACTGTTTGGGTTACCCAAAGGCTCAGTAACGTCTCTTAGTGTATTTTCAACAATATTGTCAGCTTCAGCACAGTGGTGAAGTGGTAATGCTTCAAAAAAGCAATGGACTTTGTTTCTGAAGGGCTGACATACGGCCTGAAGACCAAGGAAGAACATTCTGACCATCTTGAAGCCCAGGGGAGGATTGTCACTGATTTCAGCAGGGCCAGGATTCCCTGACATGAGCCTAGAGATGACCTAATTTTGTCAGTTTACCCTATTACACGTGTCAAGGGGACTAGGAGTTGGATATGCCTCTGGAAACACCCTGTGCAATGGACCCTGTGTCCAGAGACTCTGCCATATACTGAGTGGGAAATGACAGGAAATCTCATTTCCATGTTCCATATGTGAACAGGTGCTGAGGCCTGTGACATTGGGACCCCCCCCCCCCCCCCCCAAGAAAGCACTTATCAACTAGCTCACTTCTCCTTATGGAAAAGAATCAATTACTTTGCAGACATTTTCTCCATCTTGCACCAAAACTCAAAAGCTGTGTTCTGCCTGGACAGTGCTGTTCCTTGCTCATCCTCAGGATGAAGCAGCTAAACACTCTATCTGCTGTGTAGCTTTTATATTTTTCAAGGACTGTGCAGGCTTTTGCTAATTAATGACCTAGCCCCTAGTGCTGGAGGTAAAGAGTTTTCCCCTCATTTTACACAAACAGAACTAGGTCAAAGCTACTATACTAATCTGTGGCCACCAAGCTGTAGTGCCTTCTATAGTTTTGTCACTCTGATGGTTCCCTTGGTGTTAAGAAAATAGTATCTGCCTTACAACCAATCACAATACAAGGAACCAATTAAAAGGTTCAAATTGATTCAAAGCTCTCTGAATTGATTTGGAAAAAGATTCAGAGAGCTTTCACAATTCAGGTAGTCCCTGCTGACTGCAGCAGGGTGCTGGACCCAGACTCCGTTTTAGTAAGTAGGGGTGGGGGAGGGGAGGGTGGAGGGGACCATGCGGGGACCCCTGCCAGGTCCCATCCCCTGCCTGCTCCCCCAGCTCCCCTGAGCACCCCCCAACCCCCACCTACTGTCCCAACCCCACACCATGGGTGCCCCATCTGGCCCCAGCTCCCGGTTGTTTAAAAAAAAAGCCCCTACTCACTGGCTGCTGTCAGGCAGAGGGGTGATCCCTGCTGTCCCCCACTACCCCATGCTGCATGGGGGACACTGCCACAAGCCCTCTGACCCCTCTCACTCTCCCAGACCTCCCCCCCCCGCATGGCTGCCCCACCTGCCCCAGTTCCTGGCCCTTTAAAAAAAAAAGCAAAAAAAAAACCTCACTGGCTGCTACAGCGGCCTTTGGGATTGGGGTGGGGGGCTCATGACAGAGCCCCCCAAACAGCATAGGGAAATGGGGGTGCAGCAACTGGTGAGTGGGACCTTTTTTTTTCAATGAGCCGGGAGCTGGGGCCAGGAGGGGCTGAGAGAACAGGCGGAGGATGGGGCCTGTGCGATTCGGAGATTCAGCTGATTCAGCAGCAGCCAAATCTCTGAATCAGATTTGTCTGAATCAATTCGGGACAGTGATTCAAATTACCAAATCAAATAACTATCCCCTGAATCAGCTGAATCCAAATCCAAAGTGAATACTAGCTGCTTTGCACAGGCCTACTGCTTGGTCTTTATTTTCTGCCTTCCCTTTCTTGCTGAATGCAGATGGGCTTAGAGATAAAGATTTCTCTTTCTTGAATGTGGAGTCATGGCTCTTTGGCCAGATGATGAACCATGTGATGTGATGTCATGGCCATATAATTACAGGTTCAATCTCTCCTCTGTTTGACAGTATGGAATGTAACTGTATCATAACCACCTTGCACTAAGCAACTACATGGCCATTGTCTCCTAGCATCAAATAATCTGCACCATTATTGGCTATGTCTGTCTCATTTGAATAAAAACAATATCCTTCCTCCCACTATGGTTGGAGTATTGTTGTAGCCAGGATGGTGTGGGCAACATGCAAGGATCAAGGTGATTTTAGGGACATCTTTTCTTGGACTAACCATATAGGTGGGAAGGAATTCCCCACTAAAATTGCTATTTTTCCTGTCATGCTTTCCCCCCAGTCAGTCTTTTTGCTTAGTTAGAAAAGTTTGTGGGCACCAGATGCACTTTTTCTGTGCCCTTGTCTAACATCACTCTGAAATTTTACACCTGGTCCAATAAAAGACACCCCCAAGAGTCCCCCACCCTTGCTTCTCAATTGCACTGCCTTTGCCAGGCACAGAGACACAGAGTCCCCAGCCCCATGCTTGACTTCCTCAAACCCCTCCTCCTCCTGTCCTACCCTTGTCCTTCCTGACCCTGAGTCTCTGTCACCTACCCTAGCCCTCCCTGGAAAGAACCTGAGGAGAATCCCAGTCCTTTACTGCCTCCCCCCAGAACCCTTCAGGCACAGCTCACCTGCTCTGCAGAAACAGGTGTAGGAATAGGGAAATGTCAGGAGGAAAAGGGAAGGGAGAACTAGAGCAGGGAGGAAAAGCCCCTGTGGAAGTCATGGGAGTGATAGGGGGAACTCTTGTTGGGTCTGCACCAGTCTGCTTGATCCCCAGTGGCTGAGACTCAGAGCATCTCCTTTGTTTTCAGTGCAGCAGCACCCTAGTAAGAGTCACAGACAACTGGAGAGACAGACAGAGCTGTAGGGGAATATGGGGATCAAAGCTTCCCACCCATCAAAAGGGTACCGAATTGGGCATTTTGTCCTGAACCCAAACATTGCAGGGGGCCTGAACTGGCTGAGATTTGGCAGAGCTCACAACTGGCTTTTACACCAAAGTTACTACCATGTTATTGCATGCTAGTGCCCTGTGACCTGGGCCTAAATTATAAACTGATTGAGAGGGGCCACAACCCTGAACTTATTAACTATGAGGAAGGGTTGGAGACTGGGCAGAGAGAGGGGTCCAACTGCACCACTTGGCCCAAACCTGAGAGTTTCTGTGGGTGGCACCTGTGGGGCAGGAGGGATGGAAAGATAAGAGTGGTGGTGCTGGACCAGAAATAGGAAGCAGATTCTCCCTCACCTGTATCAGCTTCAGCCAGAGAGACCTTCCACCATGAGGGTCTGTTCAGGTCTGAGTGTCTGACCTGGGGTTCTGGAACTTGCCCTGCAGGATGATGTCAGCAGTCTATGAGGTCACTGTTTCTCAGGCCCAATGCCTGATATCCTACCAATACCTCTCTATGAGCTCATGGTCTGCCCCACCCTCCTCACTCAGCCAGGCTCATCCCTTACCCATAGCAGCCCCTTCATCATATAGTCCAGCATATCCTGTATCCCATCCCTAACAGTGCCCAGTGCCAGAGGCTGGACAGAACAGTACAAGAGAACCCCATCCTGGACAATGGGGGGACTAGTCTGGCCAGAGAGGGGACAGTTCTGCTGAAGTCCATGTGGTGAGTGCAAGCTGCCCAGCAGTGCAAGTGACAAAACCAGGGATATTTATACACATGCTCCAGGAGAGAGTGTGTGTGTGTGTGTGTGTGTGGGTGGGTGGGTGGGTGGGTGGGTGGAGGGGGGGCAGGGGTGGTGCTTTAGGTAAAGTGGCTCTGAGAACAGCTCAAATTAAAGCTCCTATAGCATCAAAAATGAATTGGGAACACTTTAACCACAGCTTCTTGAAATAGCTTAGGTTTAAGCACCCCCACCACCATTTTTTCAGTGCAGGGATGTTGAATACACATGATGCTGGAGTCTGCTCTTACACACTGTGATTACAGTGCTTTGAAACAGTGTGGCTGCATGTCTATAGGTGCCCCAAGTGACAAAACCAAGTGGCAGACATGGGAGTTATGGGGGGGGGGGAGGGGTACAGCCTCTGAATTACAATTACCTAGACCTTAAATGCTGGAGGCTGTAAATAAGAGAGGAACAGTGAAAAAAACCCTGGTCATACCCTATTCACTCTCCCTTTCAGTAGTCACTCCCTGTACATGTCTATATGAGCTACATTGCCATAGCAACGAGCTATGGCAACACAGCTTGTAACTATGGCAGTATAGCATAGGCGGGCACTAACCGTGATGCTAGTGTGTAGTAACTGGTTGGTGGCCCCTGGTGGCCTCACTGAGTTCCCAAGGGGCAACAGGGGTCAGGGACACAAACATTCCCTTCACCTCTCCCTGCTGCTAGGCCAAGACAGACTGGTCCTCAGTCCTGGTTGTTTGCTCCCCTCAGGCAGCTGTGCCATAGGTTAAACCCCAGTCACAGTAGCTAAAGACTCAAAAAATTATTCCCTCTACTGGTGCTGAGAATGATGTATCAGCACCTGTGATTCTAGGGGCCTTCTGGTTATCCTTTTGTTGGCTACAAAGGACCAACACATGGGGTCATAATGAATTCTAATTTATTGTACAGGATGTGAAGTTACCAATGAAATCATAAATACAAACTTTGAGTTATGAGGGGTGCTGGCCACCTTAATACATACACATACATACATTCACTCATTCAAACCCATATAACTCAAACTCATGTACTAAAGTGTATAGTAGCTGCTGTAGTGATTGTGAGAGCACTGGTGTCAGTATATCTAACTATCTGAGGCCCTTGAGTCTGCTGTTGATAGTCAGCTTTCTTCAAGGTGATGACTTCTCCAGAAAGGGGTCACCTGCTTGTCCTTCTGTCTCAGTAGATCAGGTGCTGGCTGAGAGGGTGCCACTGAGGGTCACTCTTCACTGCTTTTTATCCCTTTCTGACATGTGTGATCCCCCAGGATCATCTTGGCTGCCCAATCCAGAGGTAGATGTGCCACATGGGTTTTGAGTGGTATGTGACAGCTGTTAGTCACAGGAGGCTCTGCTTGCTGGTACCTGAAGTTTTTGGAGTCCCCCTTAGGAATGATGATTTCTAAGGTAACATATTGCTTTATGTGACATCCATGATTTCATGCACATGCTTAAGTTTGCATGATTTGCACCTACAAAGACTACATTTATTACAGGCAACAACTAGTTTTTAAGGACATAATACACACAATGGGCTGGAATAATAATAAAAAAAAAACCCAATAGTTAGGATAGAGATTAGGAAAAAGCACTCAGTCCTACTCCCATTGAAACCAGTGGAAAAATACCCTTTGACTTGAGGGGTAGTAAGATTGGAGCCAAAGATCTTAAGACACAGAGCAACTGGGCTGGGGAACAGACTCCAAGTGCATGATTAGAGGCCACCTCTGTGTAGAGATTACAGAGCAGATATTAGAACTGGATGAAATAGTGAAAAACCTGCAAAATGCAAGGGGTCAGCTGGGGAGCCAAGAGACCTTTTATGGGCCAGCTTCCCAGAGTTCTGTTACTGAAGGTTTTATAAGATATTTACTTCAGACATGTATAGACAGTCTTCTGTATCCCAGGCATGGCACATGTCAGCACATATCCCTGTAAACAAAAACAAATGCACAGCCAACTCACCTGGGACTCATTTCCACTTTTATGATGTAAGTTTTAACATCACTGCAAAGTAGTGTCCTGCAAGCTTTTATTATAATGGGCCTATCTAACTGGTATTGTACCCCAGCCAGGAGTGCTGCAGTGAGGTACATCATGCCTGCTTCTGTGCATGCTGCCTTCCCAAACTGATAAAATGTAACCAGCCATTCGTGTGGTACTGGATCCAGTCAGCTGTAGCTCTTGGGTGAGCCTACTGAGGCACACACATCACCTGACTTCCATTTCTGGGGAAGGACAGCTTATGCAAAACAGACACCTTGTTCCTCATTGTGGTGATCCCTGCTGCAGAACTGAAGCACATAGATATGCCCAATACATAGGAAGAACCAGTTCATGCTCTTTTTTTTCTGGAGCAGGTTTGTCTAAGTTTTGATGCGTTTTGGTGCTACCTCAAGGGTAGTGTTACCGTATTTCCAATTTTGAAAAAGAGGACACCTGTGGGGGGTCACGAACTGGTATATGATTGTGGGGGAGGGTGGGAAGTGATATGCCTCCTGTTTCCCCCAGCCCTTGAATGACATTCTTTTGAACTTGTTTCCAGATATGTTTTTCAGGTAAAGATTTTGTGGTGTTGCTCTTTGCTGTTATTCAGCATGACTGGTTAGCTGTTATCTGAAAACCTAGAGATCTAAAGCAGCATAAGGAAAATGCCACCTCCTGAAGGTATTTCACACTTTATGATTAACCTGAGGGTTAAAGGAATCTTTAACCTTTTTTTTTTTTTTTCCACTGCAGCCCAATGACAACGAATCAGTCACAATGCACACATATATGAATGCTCTAGACACAGGGCTTCCCCCGCCCCTGCCCTTCTCCCCCCCAGCCAAAAAAAAATCACATGGTATTCTTTCTTTATCAACTTATTGGAACACCCAAAGCAATTTGCAAATGATGATGTATGATGTATGAAATGAAATATTCCTGTTCACACAGTGCACAGGTGGGGAAAAAATCACTTCTTTGACATGCTATTTGTGGTGCTATTTAGTATCAGATATGATGCTATCGGAAATGAACTACTAAAGCCAAAGTTTCAGCAAAATAATTCAGCAAAATATAATTTAAGAGCCCTCTTTTCCTATGGTTTTTATTTCTATTTATTTTTCCTTTTTCTTCTCTTTGTGCCTTTAAACTATGCAGTCAACTGGCTTTATCTCTATAGAGCATTTGCTCATATACAAAGCCAGAAGCCTATTATAAAAAATGTTCAGCAGAGATTCAGATGATTGATCATTAAGAGATCATACATTAACACTTTTTAATCTTTTCTTTCTAACACTTAGGGTTTAATTCCATTGGTGCTTGTCTGCTGCTGTTATCCTTGTAGACACAACAGAAATCTGTGTAGGGTGTTTATATATTTTCTTATTAGTTTTGCTCTCTATTATACTTGCCTTTTTGAAAATAAAATACCTCTCTCCATCAGGTTTTATATTTCATTTAGGTAACAATATTGAATATAAAATCAGCTAAAGGTAGAATATGTCTCAGATTACACAAAATACCATATTTTCTCTCATGCAATACAGTGCAGAATATTATGCATACTTTGTTTGAAAGACAGAATGTAGAAAAATAGATTATTCCAGAGTTATGGCTGCATATGATTGTTCACCAGAGGAAACTGATCTCAATAGGAGGGGAAGGGGCAGACAAGGGGCAGAAGTTTCAGAAGACAAGTGGGGGGAAGTGGAAAGCATCTGCTATGGGTCTGAGCCTGAAGTTCAAACTCAGAGCAGCAGAAGCTGCTTGCCCCCACCCTTTGTATGTGTAAAAATGAGGGGCTTTCCACCTTGTTGATGTGAGAAGGGGACCTCATCTTAGATATGAGAAAATAAAGATTTTATTTTTTTAAATGAGAATAAATTTAAGATACAAGGGGGTCATGGGGAGAGGGATTTAGTGGTGGGGGTCTACTACAGACCCCCCCAACCAAGGGGAAGAGCCGGACCGGGAGTTTTCAGGCCAACTTGCAGAGGCACTTAAGGCAAGAGATGCAGTTGTCATGGGTGATCTAAATTACCCAGACATCTGCTGGGAGGAGCAGTCAGCCAGGTCGGACCATTCCAGGAGGTTCCTGGCCGAGATACAGGACCTCCACTTCCCCCAGGAGGTGCACAGTCCCAACAGAGGAAATGCCCTGTTGGACCTGGTCCTGGCCACAGGTGATGATCTGGTAAGGGGGCTCCAGGTCCTTGACCACCTGGGTGACAGCGATCATCACTTGCTGGAATTAATCATCCAGTGCAGGGTGTCAAGGGCCTGCAGCAAGGCAGTAGCCCTAGACTTCAAGAGGGCTAACTTCAATGAGTTGAGGAGGTTGGTGGGAGAGGCACTGGAGTTCTCGAGGGCAGGGGAACTCAGTGCCCAAGATGAGTGGTTGTTCCTTAAGGAGACGATACTCAGGGCCCAAGGGGTGACAATCCCAACAAGAAGCAAAGGGGGCAAGAGTGCCCAAAAGCCTCCCTGGCTCACCAAGGACATCCAGGAATGCCTGGTTGCCAAAAAGACAGCGTACACCCAGTGGAAGGGAGGGGGGCTATGTCCAAAGAAGAGTATACCTCCACTGCTCGGGCATGTAGGGGGGGCTGTTAGGAAAGCTAAGGCAGACATAGAGCTAGGACTAGCGTCCAAGATCAAAGATAGTAAAAAGTCCTTTTTTCAAATATATAGGGAGGATGAAGAAGGCACCGGGAAATGTGGGGCCCCTGCAAGATGCGCTGGGCAATCTGGTGGTTGTGCCAGAGGAGAAGGCAGACCTCTTTAATAAATTCTTCACCTCCGTTTTCTTGTGCAGGGACCAGGACTCCCCCACTGTGTTTCAAGACGGACTCAAGGGGAACATCTCAAGACCTAAGGTTGAGGAGGACCGGGTTACAATGCTTCTGGAGGGGCTGGACATGTTCAAGTCAGCAGATCCAGATGCTCTCCACCCCAGGGTGTTGAGGGAGCTAGTAGGGGTTATTGCTGGGCTCTTGGCATGGCTTTACGAGCGCTCGTGGTGCTCAGGCCAGGTGCCAGATGATTGGATGATAGCCAATGTGGTCCCCATCTTTAAGAAAGGGAGGAGGGAGGACCCGGGCAGCTATAGGCCGTCAGTCTTACCTCAATCCTGGGGAAACTCTTTGACAAGATCATCAAGGAGCACATCTGAGATGGGCTGGCATCGGGGATGATGCTCAAGGGCAACCAGCATGGTTTCATTAGGGGCAGGTCATTTCAGACCAACCTGATTGCCTTTTACAATCAGGTCACAAAAGCATTGGATGCAGGTGTCACTGTGGATGTAGTCTTTCTGGATTTCAGCAAGGCCTTTGACACTGTCTCCCACCCCATCCTCATTAAAAAACTAGGCAACTGTGGCATCGATGCCTACACGGTCAGATGGATTGCTAATTGGCTGAAGGGTCATACTTAGAGGGTGGTGGATGGGTCATATTCAACCTGGGGGGAAGTGGGCAGCAGAGTCCCCCAGGGTTTGGTCCTTGGGCCCACACTGTTCAATTTCTTTATCAGCAATTAGTACTATGGGGTGAAAAGCAACCTGTTCAAATTTGCTGATGATACCAAAATTTGGGGTGAGGTGGGCATGCTAGTAGGGAGGGAAAGTCTGCAGAAAGACCTGGATAGGTTGCAAGGGTGGGCTAACAAAAACAGGATGCGTTTCAATAGGGACAAGTGTAGGGTGTTGCACTTGGGCCGTAGTAACTGGCAGCACACTTATAAGATGGGAAACTCCCTTCCTGAGAGCACGGAGGCAGAAAGGGATCTTGGAATCATCATTGACTCCAAGATGAACGTGGGCCAACAATGCGAGGTCACGGTCGGCAGGTCTAACCGGACCGTATCGTGCATCCACAGGTGCATCTCAAGTAGGTCCAAGGAGGTGATCCTCCCCCTCTACGCAACACTGTTCAGGCCACAGCTGGAATACTGTGTCCAGTTCTGGGCACCCCACTTCAAGAGGGATGTGGACATCATTGAGAGGGTCCAGAGGAGGTCCACCCGCATGATCTGGGGACAGCAGGGCAGACCCTACAGTGAGAGTCTACGGGACCTGAACCTGTTCAGCCTTCACAAGAGAAGGCTGAGGGGGGACCTTGTGACCACCTATAAACTCACTAGGGGGGACCAGAAGGGTTTAGGGGAGGCCTTGTTTCCCCTAGCGCCCCCCGGGATAACAAGGATTAATGGCCACAAGTTGTTGGAGAGTAGGTTTAGATTAGACATCCGTAGGAGCTACTTCACAGTTAGGGTGGTTAGGATCTGGAACCAACTTCCAAGGGAAGTGGTGCTGGCTCCTACCCTGGGGTGATCTTTAAGAAGCAGCTTGATGCCTACCTGGCTGGGCTCACTTGAGCCCAGTTTCCCTCTTGCCCAGGCAGGGGGTCGGACTTGAAGATCTACAGGGTCCCTTCCACTTCTATAATTCTATGAAATGAAACCCCTCAAGCAAAAGCCAACTTCTCAATAATGACACTTAGAAAGGAACTTCATCCTTTACAGATGATTCTATGAACATCTTTGACAGGATTTCTTGTACCGTCCTTTAAAGCCAATAAGTCTTATTACTGTTGGCATTATTGGACTAATTGACTTACTGGACTAATCCAGTAATTATGGTACATTAATGAATGTGTAGGTGTACCCAGTACCATTAAGGTTGTTGCTTAAAGATCATAAGCTTCAAAAATAGAGACTATGATTTGATTTTTTCTGATTATATAGGAATTCACAATGGAAATAATTACATAATATTTGTTAGCTAGTTTTTAACTTTATTTTCTCAGGAGCCCCACAACAAATTTTAAAGAAAACACTAATTAGGCATTCAAATACAGCTATTAAAATGTTGTGGTAGGTCAGAGTTTAGTTAAAAATGACTTTAAAATGTCCCCCTCTAACCATTAACAGCAACAGCAAGTTTTTCCTAAGCCTCATTGGGTTTTTTGTGTGTACTTACAAATGTATAATTTGTAAGTATCAAAGTCATGTAGGTATCCTTCTAAGCTGAACCATTAAATAAATATTTGGTTTGAATTCCATCAGCCATGGTCAGTCCAATTTAGTCCAGCTTGTTAGTAATACATTTATCTTTCCATTGTGATATACAGGGATAATGAGTTTTGTTTTGGGTGAATTTACAAGCACCTCACCCATCAACAACTCAGATAAAATTAAATACATATGTGAAATTTGATTTCCAAGGACTACAGTATTAGTTGCATTTCTTATCAGTCACACACAGTTCTCTCAATTATTGCATACAGTTACACACTTATATATTACGCACAGTTCATTTCTGCAACTATATAATGATGAAAGGGGACTCAAGTCCATCAAAACCCCCATGAAATTTAAGCAAGGGCACTATATAAAACATTCTGAGCTAATTAACTCCACACCAAGTATTGTATTTTAAAAATGGTCTTGGTCAATTGTTCAGTCTCTTCTTCTTGAACTCTGACCCCTCCACTCCTCTAATCAAACATGTGAATCCTAAGAAATAGTGAACAAGTTTATTCTGATTATTGTAAAGTCCCAGTTGTACTGTAACCTATTTTTCCTTCTCTCTTCAGTGTGATTGTTGGGACAACTGTTAGTTTCCAAGATCTATCTATCTATCTATCTATCTATCTATCTATCTATCTATCTATCTATCTATCTATCTATCTATCTATCTTGGTTCAATTCCATTGGTGTTTGTCTGCTGCTGTTGTTATCCTTGTAGACACAACAGAAATCTGTGTAGGGTGTTTATATATTTTCTTATTATTTTTCTTTATTATACTTGCTTTTTTAAAAATAAAATACCTCTCTCCATCACTTTTTATATTTCATTTAGATAACAATATTGAATGTAAAATCAGTTAAAGGTAGAATATGTCTTGGATTACACAAAATACCATATTTTCTCTCATGCAATACAGTGTGAAATATTATACATACATTGTTTGAAAGATAGAATGTAGAAAAATAGATTTTTCCAGAGTTATGGCTGCATATGATTGTTCACCAGAGGAGACTGATCTCAATAGGTGGGGAGGGGGCAGACAAGAGGCAGAAGTTCCAGAGGCAAGTGGGGGGAAGTGGAAAGCATATATATATATATAATATAATATGGGGGTTTTTTGCATCATAAAAATAAAAGCCTATATTTAATTCAATACAAAAACCTTTAATTTTCTTATTCAGCTAAATTTAGTCACTGATTTCCATTTGGGAAAATTGATCTTTCAGACATTAAATCTTTGTAAGGACATTTACCATCTTTGTAGCATGGATCAAGCAGCATCAGGGCATGTTGTTATACCAAAGTTGGTAAAGACATTAATTTTAATGAGTTATTGAAAAATTCTTAATGTGAAAATATCCATGATAGCAATGCACCCAAATGACCCTATGAAAAGAGTCTTTATATCATCAGGTTGGGGTTGTTTCTGTAGCCTTACCCATTTAGAATTTTAGTACATGAATGGGCACATGGGTGAATCTAGAATTTTGAAAAGGGGGATGCAGATTCAGAAGTGCGTCATCACATATAAAACAATGCATATTTTTATCCAGTTAAAAATAAATGAGACGCTTTACTAATTTGCTAGAGGTCTAGGGAAGTATTCTTCAGTTTAAAATTGAAGAAAAAACAAATATAACTTCATTGGAATGATTAAAAAATAATCTGCAGGATCATGAAATAGAAGCTTTGTTACCAAGAAGATCTAACAGGCAGCAGAATTATAGAACAAAGTCTAACTTGATTGGCAGAATATTAAGACCATTAAAAATAGAGGGTTGTTAACACCTGTGGAATGAAGAGTTTAGGTGAGATCAGGTAGATTATAATGAATCATGAATTTAAGTGACTCCTTCAGCACTGCCTGACTAGAAATGCTGCTGCCACTTCCAGGAAGTTGTATTTTAACTTTGGGTTGACCAGCAATCAAAGGGGGATGCTAATGAACAAATGTATCCTCTTGGATCCACCCCTAAGTGGGCATGTTGTCACCACTTCCATAAATAAAAGACTCTTTCAAAATATATTAATTTGAAGTGGCTTTGTCTTACTATAACAGAAATCCTCTGCCATAATACATTTAGAAAATCACCTGAAAATGTCTAGGTGTGTAGTGAGTTGTGATATTGCTACTAAATGACTAGGAATTAGAATAATAGAAAATTAGGGTTGGAAAGGACCTCAGGAGGTCATTTAGTCCAACCCCCTGATCAAAGCAAGACCATCACCAACTGGATCAGGGGTTGGCCTCAAAGTGCTCAGCCCTTCTGCTTGTTATGTCCAGTGATGATATATAATGGGTCTTATACCAGGCAAGGAGACTAAGACACAGTTCTCCTAAACTAAAAGCAATTTTATTGAACCCTAACAGATACAAATCTAATTAGAATTGAAGCAGTATTAGCAGTTAAAATTTAGAACTGTAGCTAGTCAAAGCAAATGCTAACCACACCATAACATCATGAATGCAACTTTCTTGGTTGATCAGGCAGTGAAGTCTTGTCCAGGGGCTTCTAACTCCCATGTCTGATGTTGATGCAGGATCTTGGATCTATGACAAGATCTCTTCAGGCATCCTCCAGGAGTGTTCTGAAGGGTACACTTTTTATGTCTCTTTATACACCATATAGCTTGCATTTCTTAACACACAAAATTAGCTTAAGCCTTCCTCCTAATGCATATTAATAAACCTTGCTTCTGTTTGCCAAATATGGTTAGCTTTAACTGATTTTTTTTATTCTGAGGTAATCTTTATATTCTTAGGTGGGGATAGGTTTTGCTCTGACAGTTCCTATTTTTCCAAAGCTATATTTATTAAATTTAGTTAGCCAAGTTCCTGATTCATTTTAAGTCAGGGATGTGGTGGTCGAGTGGCAGGCCGGGGCTATGGCCAGTAGCCCGAAACGACAAGTGGGTACTTTTTGACAGACGGAGCGGAATTAAGCACTGAAGCGTATTGGTTGAACAAAGAAATTATTTACTTACGCCATCGGTGTACACAGCGCAGGAAGAAGAAACTGATTTAGGTTACAGTTGCAAACCGAACAAGATGAAAGCTTTCCCAGAACAAGATGAGATGTCCGTGAATGTCTGAACAGGTTTGCCAGACGAAGGGGGGTACGTTGGGTAGGTCGATGATGGGGAGTCCGTGGTAGGTGATCAGTCCTCCAGGTATTCTCAGAGATATATGCGCAGAGTTCGAGCTCTCCAGTCTTGCTCTCCGAGTTCTCCTTCTCCAAGGTGTATGCGGAGTTCTCCAGCCTGGAGAAATATGTGCTCTCCAACCTGGAGGAATATGAGGAGTTCTCCAACGTGGGCAGAAACTGATTTACCTTTTATATAACTAACAAGCCAATTGCTAGTCACCAATATGAATAATTTGGAACTGGCCAATGGTGGTGTGCGTGTTTGCATATGTTTTGGCGGGAACTTTTTCTAAGCTGTAACTTTTCATTACTGTGGCATATAGTCACATAGTGTAATTTTCCTATTGTGACCTACTTTAATGATTGACAGCAGAATGTTCCACTATGGATCAAACCAAAGGAATGTTCCACTGTGCCATAGGCATACAACTATTTGGTTCTGACAAGGGACAGTATTTTTTCCATCTGCTCCTTTCACCCAGCACATGTCTCGACCACAATTCAAGCTAAGCGTTCAGCTTAAGCTAAACACAAAGGTTAAAACCCGGGCCTGAAGGCCTCTGTGTCCCGGACTGCACATGGTGGCAGTGTGCAGTGTCAGCCCTGCCTGGCACCATAACATTTAGCTCCTGTGCTCCCATCCAAGTCCCTGGCTACATGTAGTGGCAGTGAGAGGGACCAGCCCAACCCTGCCCCATAGCACACAGTTCCAGCACTCCCATCTAAGTCTCTGGTTGCATGTGGTGGCAGGGTCCAGGGCCATCCATACCCGACCCCATGGTGTGCAGACCCTGCACTCCCCCAAATTGATTTCCCAGCTACACATGGTGGCAGTGTGTGGGCCCAGCCTAGCCTGGCCCCATAGTGTGCATCTCCCTGTGGTCCTGGTCCCCTTTCCCCCAATAGGAGTCCCTGGCTCACACCCGGTGGGTCCTTACCTCATAGATGTTAGGGTCAGAAGGGACTTCAATAGATCATCTGCAAAACCAGGGACAAGCAAAATACAACCTGAAGGCCAGATTCAGCCTGCCAGATTATTCCATCCAGCCTGCGGTGCCCCTCCTTAAGCCAAAAAAAATTATCATCGGTCATAGTCTTCATCTGCCCCTCTGAAAGCCAGAACCTCCATGCAGGAGGTGCGGGTCTGGTTGCTAAACAACCAACCCCTATCCCAGCCTGGCCTGAGCCCCGAGCCCCAAGTTAGGGTGTGCTAGATATAAGAAGCTTCTGCCAGGCAGAGGATTTTGCCTGGCAACCTTGTGGGTGTTTCCCAGCCCTCCCTCTCTGAGAGTGGCATTGCATGTGGCACAGCAAGAGCAGGGCATTCATCCAGGGTCCCATTTCAGAGGACTTTAACCCAGTAGGTTAGGGGCAGAGACTCAAAGTCAACCCACAGAGGGAAACTGGGAAAGAGCCTTCTGAAGATTACATGGACTCATTGGGGAAGCCTGAGAACTGGGAGCTTGGCAGCAGATGGCTGGAGGGAGGGTTGGCCTTGTGGGGAAAGCAACCACCACCCCAAGGTGAGGTCAGACCCGGTTCATTGACAGAGTAGGAAGGGCTCACCTGGAGAAAGCTTGATGCCAAGAGGCTCAAGGGGCTGATAGAGAGGCAAGAGGGCTGTGCAAGGCCTGAAGAAACTAAGGCATTTATACACACACCTTTTCATCCCGTGACATGCTAGAGATCTGTTGCTTTGAAACAGACTTGATTTATCGAGTCTCCTTCACACGTGAGCTGACACGCACCATGCTGTGCTACATGCAGTTATATAAGCAGCAAAATGCACATCAGCACTCTGAAAATAGTGGTGATGTGCTTTCAATCTAAAGCACTTTCTATGTGTTTCAGTTCAAAAGCGCGCTACCGCCATTTTCTCAGTGCTGACGCACATTTTGCTGCTTATAGAACTGCAAATGAAGCAGTGCCAGGCACTTTTCAAATTGCCCGGTGCTGTGGCACTTGCATGTATAAAAATGCCTTAATATCCCATGAAAGAGGGAGAGGCTTAGGGCAGTAAGGGACCAGGGCCCTGCCTGGCCGCCAAGTCCAAGACATTTTTAGTTCACCTTATCTGTTTAGTTTCCCTTCCTCTTCTGCTCTTGCACCACATAAGCTAAGGTTGGACCCACACAAATCCAAACCTCAGCATCTCCCTGTGGGCAAGATCAAGTGGCAACACCTACAAGGTCCCCATGAGAGCAGTGACAACACCCAAATGGAAACGGGTGGGGTGTACCTGGCCCACAGAGAACCACTGCATCACCTTGAGGTGAGTACAGGTTCAGCTATTGGAACATCAAGTTGTGATGGGTGAGTGGGCTGGGTGTGATGTGGCTCCAGGGGTGTAGGGCACATCTGTGACATATGGGCAGCAGTGCCAGGCGTAGCCCTGTCACACTGCTCCATGATTTTTTTCTGGGGACTGAGGTGAGTCTGACTGGTCTGTAGTTTAGTTACATGAACAGTTAAGGGATCCTGGTTTGATTTTTGTTAGCCCATATATTTCTTCTTCATTGCTTGCTTGTTCTTTTTCTTATTTCAGACAAGTAGCTTAACTAGGGGTGGGTCAGCAAGGCACCAGTTTAGAGGGGGTACCACAACATAGGTCTCTGTTAGGGTAATACTAATATGTGGATTTTGGGGAGTACTGGATCTGTAGCTAGAACAAAGCTTTTTTCTGTGTCTCAGCAAAAGCTGCTGGTCAGAAGGCAAAATGATATATTAAACTAACCTTGCAAATGCTTAGGCAAGCAGTTTTCTAAACAAAGTCATTGTGTTAGAGCCCATTGTGCAAGAAAAATAAGATGCAGCCCACCAACTATCATCAGGAGATAAAGCAGAACCAAGACCTTGGAGATGGTACTGAAGTCATCAAGAAATCAGAAAGAACCAGCAAGTGACCGAAAGAAGTGGAGGTCAAAGTCTTATGCCTTTGCTCTTAGCAGAGAAGCATGTAAATGAAGGAAATGCATAGGAAATTCCATGCTAATGAAGTAAACAGTAAACAGAAGTGGAGCTTGAAATGGGAGGAAAAATGGGTGAAACAAAAGGAGGGATGAAGGCCGGAGAATGTTAATGAGTATGAACCAAGGTGTATAAAATGTGAAAAAATCTAACGTTCGCTGCAGGTCCCTGGTTTGTTGTTTTTTGGGACCTTTGTCCAAAGCTATCTCCATTTTGAATAAAGCTGTTGTGAGCAGTGTGTGCTGGTGTTTGCTTCCTGCTTGCTCTCGCTAATGAGTAGCAGGATCCATGAGCAATTGGATTGTCATCTCCCTAGTCATTGGGCTCTGCATGGAGTCGGGGTCTAACAGTCTCTAGGGAGCCTGTACTTCCACAGCAGCCTGTATATGCGGAGTCGATGTCACGGCAGCAGCACCTGGGGCATTTGAGCCTCTGGTAAGACCCTCCAGCCCTGACCCTTCTTCTTCCCCCAATTTTCAGCACTTAGCACAAACTCCTTCCTCTGACATTTCTACCCAGGGTTAAAAAAATTGCTAATTATGCCTCCATTTCAGACAATTAGATCTTGTTGTTTACTATGTACATGCCATGCTACTCTTGGATTGGAGCATCTATACACTACCATGGTGTCAAACTTAGCTTGTGATGTGGTCCAGATCCATGGGGTAAGCAGCACTTGTGGTGGTGACAGGAGTGGCAACATCTGCAGTTTTGAGGCAAGCACTGGTGGATGTGGGGCAGCAGCAAAGCAGTGGGGCAAGCAGTGGTGGACCAAACAACCTCTTGCGATAACAAAGGTAGCTCAAGTGGTGGTAGCAGTGGGCTAGGCAGCTGTGGGGTGCACAGGTCTGTGTTGTCACAACCTTTGCTCACCTGTCTGTGGTTGACACCCATGTCCAAACAGTGTCCTGGGGGCCTGAATTCCACAGCAGGTCCTGGTCCTACTAGCCATGCCTCTAATTTCCCAGGCCCACTAGTAGGCAAGGTGAGTACAGATCATATCTTAAGTGGAATGCCAAAAGTATAATTAACTTCTGGTGTCTTCCATGTGAATAGGAAGTGTTTAAATAGTAGATGAGGTAGACTAGGAAGAATATCTTGAAACCAGGTTCCTTACACTTTTTTTTTCCTCCCAGTGATGAATTAACCTATACATTGATTATACATGTTTATACATTACATATTCTATTTTGACTACCAAATAAAGCCCATCTAAAAAATCTGTATGTGCAGAAAACAAAATGCTTTAAAATGAACACATGTATACATACAGGAATATGAACTAAAACACAAGCCTTTTTGCTCCAAAAAAACTCAGCTTTCTACTAAGGCTAAAACAGCAGCAGTAGGGTTCCTTATTTTCCCTGGCCTAGTCTCAAAGGGCAACATAGTCACTTACATATGGAAAGCTATGGTGCAGAAGTGCAGCTCCCAAATGTAACTCAGAACAATTTTTGCAAAGTGTTCCAAGGTAGCATGTTACTCCAGACCAAACAGAAGTTCACTGTTGGTTCCAGGGATGGGGGGAATCTAGCTATGGCTGGGACCCTGCAGCCAGGTCCCCATAACAATGGCCAGGGCCCTCTGCAAGTGCTCACTGTTCTCAGAATGGGAAGGGGGAAAGGCAGTAGAGGAAGTTCACTCTTGGGGATCCTCACCTGGTTCTGAAGAGTGGGGAAGGTGAATTGGACCCCCCCAACCTCAGAAAGGCTCCAGTACATTGGCCCCACCCTCCGGGGGGGAGGGGTGGAGGGGGCTGAAAAAACCCAGACTGAACTCCCTCTGCTCCCTTCATGCCTCCCATTCTGAAAACAGTGACAGGCTAATAGCTCTGCAGACACAAGTTACAAAAGATGCTACAGTCACTGGCCTGAGTGGGAAGGGAGGGTGGTGCTGTGTGTAGCACAGATCCCAGAATATGTGGCTAAACTCAAACCCAGAGTAAGCATTTGGGATCAGACTACAGAGTTCTGTGGGCTGGATCTGGCCCATGGGCCATATTTTTACACCCCTGATTTACAGGAAATATTACTGTTAAAAACCTAATCCTAAAACTCTTCCCTCTGTTTATATTCTTTATTCAGTAAAATTCCCATATGAATAAAATTTGTAGCTGTCCTGAGCCAGTAATTACTTAAGTTTTAAGCATATGCCTCATTCAACTGAAAGCCAATGTAGGGCTGACCACTTTGTAGCACATACCCATTCCCACTGAAGTTGCTGTCTTTATAAGAACTTTTTTGAAATAAGGAATATGCTTAAGTGTTTTAGTAAATTGGAACCTTAGTTCTCCAGTTCCTGTTCTTTTCCATCCTGCTGTATTTTCCTTCCCATTTGTATCACAATTTGTGCTTCTTCTGCCATTTAATTATGGGATTATGCAGTGCTTTTATACAATCACTCTAGATCTGTTTAGCATTTTTAAAGGGAAGCATAACCATAACAATTGCCACAATCTGCATAACCAAAATACGTGTCCATATCTGGAACAAGATCCAGGTCCCTTATAACATTAAGTAATTCTCTATGTTACAAAGTTGACATAGTCTGTTGTAACAAGAGGTCCCTTCTTGCAGAGACCTAACATACTCATTGCATGGGTGTGGCAAGGTTTGGAGCAAGCGAAAAAGCTGAAGTGTCTTTCTGTAGGAAAAACCCACAAACTACATCTACATATCAGTTGAGCTAAGTGTCATTAAAGAAAACAAAAGAACTAAAATATCCACTTCAAAGCAAAGCCTGTAAGAGACAAGAAAAGCCAAGGTGCATAGAAAGCATGACTGTAAATATATCCTGGTGAACACATTCCCCCTTTGATTAAGACCTATTTCCCAAAGCAAACTTCCTATATCTGTCTAAAGTTTATGCTAAATCAGTCTACTGCATCTAACCTAACTCACTTATTGTCCCCAGTGGCCATTAACCCTCACTACCTCACATCTGCATTTATTGATTAAGGTACACTTCTTTTTATATTTCATCTGTCTCATCTTTACCCTGGCATTCTGTATTTTAGGTTTTAAACCTTTTAATTTTCAATGACTGTATTCTTTAGAGTAAGTCATACCTTGTATTACTAAAATTATTTTCATAAGACTACATTGGAATTGTAATCACTGGAATTGTATTGCTGTATTGGGCTGGTCCACTGAGTGGATGTGAATATGTAACAATCAGCACATAACTGAATGACAAAGCAAGAGCCCCTAGCTATTAATTGACAATAGCCTAGCCAGAGGAACTTACCATTACAAAACTCTACAAGCCATTTTAAGCTAAGTAATTAAGCCACCTGAAACCTGCAAGGACACAGCTATTAAATCAATCAAGTCAAGGGTGAACTCCTGAAACTGTACCATCAGGCAGAACCTCAGGTGACTGTGACTAACAGCCGTCATGCACTACTCAAGACCCACGTGGGACAGTGACCTCTGGATTGGGCAGGCAAGATGATGATGAGGGATCACACAAGTCTCCCAGAGAAGGGATAAAAGGCAGTGAAGCGTGACCCTCACTGGCATCCTCTCATCCAGCACCCGACCTACCAAGACAAAAGGACAAGCAGGCACCCCCATCTTGGAGAAGACTTAGCCTTGGGGGAAGCTGACCATTGACAGCACATTCCAGCATGCCTGATAGGTATAAACCAACATCATTGGTATGCTACTATTGCAGCAATTGTGTGTGAGTATGTGTGCGTGTGCATGTGTGTGTGTGTGTGTGTGCTAAGATGACCAGTAGGGCTGCGCAAAGCTTCGGATTGTGATTCAGATTCAGAGATGATCAGGATGATTCAGAGGCTGAATCTATGGATCCAAACTGAATTGCTGGAAGCTTTAGGCTTTCTGTATTGATTTGGAGCTTCCAAATCAATTTAGATAAAATTCAGCGATTCGGAGATTCGGCGATAGGGTATAATGAGGAATCAATGAAGTATTTATAACTTTGTTGTTTTTTGGCAGATTTGGATGACTCATGTTATGTGTGTGTTAAGTTACAGTGGGGTGGTAGCCTCTGCTATGAGCATGAAGTCTGCCAAGTTTCAAGGTGATAGGTTCAGGGGTTTCTGGGAAACTGCGCCTCAAATTCCTGAAAGCAAAACTCATGTCACATGTGTGTATTAAGCCACAGCAGGTTGAAAGCTGCAGGAGTGGTAGCTCCTGCTGAGACCAGATATCCTGCCAAGTTTCAAGGAGATAGGTGCAGGGGCTTCTAGGAAACTGCACCTCAATCTGCTGACAAGCAAAAGTTGTGTCACGTGTGTGCGTTACACCGCAGTGCGGTGAAAACTGCAGGGGTGGTAGCTCTTGCTGAGGCCACAATGCTGACAAGTTTCAAGGAGATAGGTGTAGGGGTTTCTGGGAAACTGTACCTCAAACTGCTGACAAGCAAAATGCATGACATAGGTGACACTGTGTGTGTGTTAAGGCACAGGGGGGTGAAAACTGCAGGCCTGCTAGGGACTGCTGCAGCCACAAATCTGGCCAGCTGTTAAGGAGGTAGGTTCAGGGGGAATCTGGGTTCCGGGGCCCTGCACTTCTGGCCGCAGGCAAGCAAAACTCGTGACAATGAGTGAAAATGGGTGCTTGTGGGACTGTGCATGTGTTCAGGTGCGCGTTTCCTCGTGCTGGGGCCTCTGCACAACATGGCACTGTGCCCCCATGAGGCCTCCTCCTCCCCTAGAGCCTTGGTCTGGTCCACCACTGTAAATGATGGCAGGTCAAAATAACTTAGCTGGCTCAACACCAATAGCATCAGCAGCATCAAAGGTAGCCAGACGGAACTGTCACAGAGCCATTCTTTTTATAAAGGAATTGACATCAAGAAGTAAAGATGTTGTGTTGGAATTATGTTACTTGTGGTGTGTGATGGTTTATCTTGTGTTTTTGTTTATATATTTGTTATGAAAAAACCCGAAATAGTTAGAAAAATGTATTTTAGGAAGCTTTTGTGTTGAAAACCCCTTTGTCAGGCTGGGGAAGTACATGCAGCTGGTGTGTCTCCTGGTCCTGGATGGAAGGAATAGTAAAGAAGCCAGAGGCTGACCTGGCACGCAGTGCAGGCAAGGAAGCCAGTCAGTGAAAATGGAAATGGAGGCATCAGGGGCTGAGGGAAAGGTTGGGGTGAGAAAGGGGGATGTAGCAGCAGGTAAAAATGCAGAGGTGCAGTTCCCCAGAAACCCCTGCACCTATCTCCTTGAAAGCTTGCAGGCTTCATGGCCTCTGCAGCATCTACCATCCCTGCAGTTTTCACCCCACTGTGCCTTAACACACACAGTGTCACCTATATCATGACTTGCTTGCCAGCGTTTGGGTTGCAGTTTCTCAGAAACCCCTGCACCTATCTCCTTGAAACATGGCAGGCTTTGTGGCCTCAGCAGGAGCTACTGCCCTTCAGTTTTCACCCCACTGTGGCTTAACATACACACGATGTCAGTTTTGCTTTCAGGAATTTGAGGTACAGTTTCCAGCAACCCCTGCACCTATCACTTTGAAACTTGGCAGACTTCATGCTTGCTGCAGAGACTACCATCCATGCAAGTTTCACCCAAATAAGCCAAAAGACAACACAGTTATAGATATTTCATTGATTCCCCATTATACTCTATGGCTGAATCTCTTGAATTGACTCCAAATTGGCTCCAAATCTTCCAAAACAATTCGGCCAAATTGAACTGGAAAAATGATTCGGATCTCTGAATCAAACCTCTGGCATCCAAATTGGTTGAATCTGAATGCAATTGTTCTGTATTCGCACAGGCCTAGTGACCAGTACCAATCATAACCCCCCAGAATTTACATGTATAATTTTATTAAACTTCACATCCCATCTAATAAATTAGAATTCATGATGATCCTGTGAATTGGTCCTTTGTAGCCAACACTGTTAATGTGAAACTTGAGAGAATGACATACAATTGAACTTTGAGTACTGTATGGAACTCCTTGGATGTGTGTAAATAGCACAAGCAAATTATTCATTAGTTTTTCCTCGTTCCTTCCTAGGGGAGAGCCAGAGACAAGCAGGTCAGATAGAACCTTTGTTCTCTTCCTAAGAGATCTAAAGAGATGTTTTTCCTATCAACCTGCTAACCCTAAGGAAGTCTGATAGAGCAGAGTTCACTGTCCATGATTAGACAGTGAATTAAAGTAAGTAACTACAGTAGCAGGACTTAAGTACTGGATTCTATGTATTGCTGAGTTTGAAGTTATTAGGTCAAAACAGTCAGTACAGTAAAACACTTCTTTTCATATTCCATTTACTCTTTATGTAGCATTTTATTCCCTTTGATTTCCAATATTGATTGACAAAGCACATACTTAAACAGCAATGCTGCTTACTGTTCCCCATTATTTCTATTTGAATTTATCCATAATTACACCTTAAGGACTCATAGCTAGTTGTATTCCTTACTTCACTCCATTTCTTCTCAGTGTTTTTTGAAAATAAGGAAAACATAAGACCGTTTGCTTGATGAAAGTGTTTACTGACATGTGCCCTCTTTTTCAGGCAGAATAGGAAGAGACAAAATTGACATTCTGACTTTATTTCAACAGATCAAGCTAATTTATTTACAGTTCTTGAGTATGTTTATAGTTTTCAATTAGCATTTTGTTCCATGAAGTGCAATTTAAAACTACTCTTCTGTAATTCTCCTTTTTTATGGTTGCAAATAATAAGTATGTGAAAAATGAACACACAGAAAATGGTTAAATGCATAATCTCATTTAAAAAATAAATGTATTTGATTATTTGCTATTCATTTGAGATGAGTCCATGTTATATACCTTAAGAAAACTAAAAATTCCATGGTGCACTGTTTTTCCACATTCTACTGGTTCAGTTTTTCACCATGGATTATATGAGCTCTTGATATTTTTTGAAGAAGTTAGGTTTTTATCTAGTATAGAAAACATCAATATTTTAAGCCTTATTTTCTTATAATATAAACTTTATAAATGAAGTGTCAGCCTCTGTCTTCAGGCTAGACTGATATAAAAGATTTGAGAGGCATGAACTAGGTTGTTCATATCTATGAATTCAATCCTGTAGTCTATTGCCAAAAAAATAAACTGGTGCAATCAATATAATTAACTATTTCACTGCTGATTAATTTAGCTGACATTAACTTGAATATCTAATTAATTCATTACATGGTTGTATTTTACATTCAATAGGATGAATTTTGGAGTAATAAGATGACATGTTTATAAATGAGAAATCGGAGGAGACTTTATGAGTACTAGAACTGCCCAAAGACAGCTTCCATGATTTTCTTATTGTTTACATAAATGATGAAACCACAGATCTCACTCACTCTTTTCTGTACCACCAGCTAAGCTACTGAGCAGGGGAACAATGTGCTGCATTCTATAGCAAGGAGGTGCAACAACCTTTTTCTTCTTGCAATTCTATGAACTAAGAGAAATGTGTTGTGATTGGCTAATGTGCAATTGTTCTTGCAACCCCTGCTGTGGTAATGCTACTGCCTGCTGATCTCAATGCAAAGTTGTAGTTTATTCTCATAATTACATGCTAATTATGAAATTCAATTTTTTGTTCTTAGTATCACCCTTCTTTTCCTATCCATAGTTGACTGCACCAAACCTTGTTCCATAACTATCTACTGATTTGAAAAGAGTTTCTCAGAACATGGACAGACATAACACTTTGAACTGTTTAAATATGGTTAAACCGGAAGCAGACAAGCATATACACTAGGAATCAGAAATTACACATAAACTAGTATAAACGATTGGAAACTGGTTCAAATCTGTACACAACAGAAGTTCAGTCCACCTAAACTACTTTCAAAATGACTGAAAACAGTTTAAGATAAACCAAGATGGATGTAGTATCAGATTTAACTGATTTAGGTTAAATTAGTTTATTGAATTTCTGTCCCAGATGCCCTCCAGATTCAGAGTCCCCCAGCATCCCAGGATGCTTTGCACCTCCCCCATGAACCCTTCCTTACAAGGTGGGTGGGCTAGCCTTGGCCCAAGATATCTGCTCCAGCCAAGCAGGGAGGCTTGCTATAGCACCCCTCAGCTTCTGGCCTCAGCCACTGCAAAAATGTGGCTGCCTTTCTGGAATCAAAAATGAATATCTGTTCACTTGGTTATGAGTTCAAGCTATGCAGCCTAGACTAGCCTGTGAAAAATGAATCAATTTAGTTTTGGGCTTTTTTATTGTCTGCACTTAGCCATAAAACCTGTTAAACCAGTTTAAATCTACCTGGAATGGTTCAAAAGTGTACCTGGAATTTCAAGTACTATTTTGAACTGTTTCACTGTGAACCGGTTTGATGTTATATGTGCACAACAAATTTTGTGATACAGGTCTGGTCAGTTCTCTAGGAACTGGACATTGCATTGCACTGCCCCCCTTCCCCTCTCACCACCCCCCAGCCAAATATACACACTGCTTCAACTGGCCACTCTGGTACACAGCCAAAATGCTTTTGCCCTATTTTTTTTTCTTTTGTTGGGACTTTTTATCCATGAGCCTCCCTTTCAATGCTTGTTTAGTAAAAGCTATTTTTCTAATAACTGGCTGTGAATTATTCAACCATGTCCTCTCATTGTGCCTCCTCCCACTCCCAACTTCTGCTGTGGAAACCAAAAAGCTGAGTCCAAACATTCCATTTCCCCCCAAGTCAGGCAGGTACGCTCCAGACTTCCATTAAATTTCAGGCTACTGAAGTTTATAGAACGTATTTTTAGAGAGAAACGAAAAGCAGTGACATTTTGGAATGTTTGAATTGTTACATATGTACACATTCCTTAGAATCTGGCTTTTCAGTAGTTTTGCTATACTCCTTCCCTACTCTCCCTATCTCCTCCACTTGGCTCTGGCTTCTCCCATTCTTTTTCCAGGCATTTTCTCAAGGTACCTTAATCTTTCCCCTTCTCTCAACTCAAGACTGTGAATCACCGTTTTACTCCTTCTGTTCTTTCCTTTTCTCAGGCTTCTAGGACCCCTAAGATATTTTTTCCCATTTTTGAAAGAGGCATGTTTCACTGAAGTCCTAAGCATATGCCAGGTCGTAATGGGTGTGTCTACACATGCACTTTAATACGCATTAGCCTATTTTAATGCACATCAAAGCACCACTAAAAAACCCATGCTCTTTAGTTAATGCGGTTTAAGATGGGCTAATGCACATTTTCCTAGTACCTCACAATGGAGGTACTAGATTTAATGTGCATTAACTGGAGCATGTTAATACACATGTAGACACACCCAATATCCTGAGTGTGTTGTGGAAAAAGTACTAGTTTAAAAAGGAAAGTATAAAGGAAGATGGAAATGTGGATAGTCAATGTGTGGGAGGGAGACTTGGAGGCATGAAGGAATACCAGGAAGTGCAAGTGACCAGAATACTGAGCAGGAGTATCATAGAATCATAGAAGTAGGGTCGGAAGGGACCTTGTAGATCTTCAACTCTGACTCCTTGCCTGGGCAGGAGGGAAACTGGGCTCAAGTGAGCCCAGCCAGGTAGGCATCGAGCTGCTTCTTAAAGACCCCTAGGGTAGGAGCCAGCACCACTTACCTTGGAAGTTGGTTCCAAATCCTAACCACCCTAACTGTGAAGTAGTTCCTAAGGATGTCTAATATAAACCTACTCTCCAACAACTTGTGGCTGTTATTCCTTGTTATCCCAGGGGGCGCTAGGGGAAACAAGGTCTCCCCTAAACCCTTCTGGTCCCCCCTAGTGAGTTTATAGATGGTCACAAGGTCCCCCCTCAGCCTTCTCTTGTGAAGGCTGAACAGGTTCAGGTCCTGTAGCCTTTCATTGTAGGGTCTGCCCTACTGTCCCCGGATCCTGTGGGTGGCCCTCCGCTGAACCCTCTCAATGTTGTCCACATCCCTCTTGAAGTGGGGTGCCCAGAACTGGACACAGTATTCCAGCTGTGGCCTGAACAGTGTTGCGTAGAGGGGGAGGATCACCTCCTTGGACCTACTTGAGATGCACCTGTGGATGCACGATAAGGTCCGGTTAGACCTGCCGACCGTGACCTCGCATTGTCGGCCCATGTTCATCTTGGAGTCAATGATGACTCCAAGATCCCTTTCTGCCTCCGTGGCAATATGGGAACTACATAGAGTTTGAGAAGTGGATTGAAACATTCTCTCATTCACTTCGGCATCTGTAAGTACCTCTGTAGTTTCTGACATAATCTTGCAGAACTACTCCTCAGTAAATCACAAAAACTATCTTTATGGTTCCAAGATCAAGAATATACTCGGGAGCTATCTTTCCCTTTTCTCCACTCCCACCCTCTCCTCCTGTTATAGCATGTGGAAGCATACTATTGTCACAAAGGGATATTAAATCAGACAATTGGATCTTTTTATATTGATGCCAGTAGGTCATAAGTGTAAGCATATATAATGCAGATAACATTTTTCTTCTTTTTTCTTTGTTACTGTATAGAAAGGGCAGCATATATTTCTCTTGCATTCTGGTTTGAGTTTTTATGCCAATAATTACGGAAGATAGTACAAAAAAGACAAAGTTAGGCCTAAAAAGCCGTCACCAGTTGTTTCAGGGGAAAGGAAGTCGGATTATAACATCTGCCGGACTTGTTAATATCACTTTAATTATACACAAAAGGAGGATTCAAATGATAAAATTCTGCTGTGTCTTCTCTATACATCATTCATTATTAGTTTAATAAATAAATGATACCTTTCCAACGAAATATTAATCTTGTAACATGGTGAAACTCAGGACAAAGAATGTTTCTTGCTCACAAAAAAATAATGTTTGCTATGGTTCTAACCTGCTAGAAAATATCTGCAAGTATCTATAACAAAGTTTTTTGGGTTTTTTTCTGGCTGAAGCCTCAGCTCTGCAGCATCCTGAACTATTTGGAAAGGTTATTCAACTGGAGCAAGCCATTTCTTCTGATATGCAGCTCCAGGTCAGTATGAACTGCAAGGGAACAGAAGGAAAGGTGAGAGCTCAGTAAAACAAAGCTCTCCTCCCCTGGATGAACTCTGTTTTGGTTTCATCATGAGAACTAGGGGGTGATTCAAGTGGGTTTGTTGAACTTTTTAGCCGGAAGATATACAGTGGCTCTGTTTGTTCTTGGACACTGACTAGGAACAATTGGCTAATGTGGAATGAAAGAATAAACTAGGCTAAATGTCCCTTTTTGACTGAAGGGCAGTTGGGAAAGTTTGCTTGCAAGGTAGCTGGAACTTATTCCTGAATTTTTGAGGTGAGGCTAGATAAGGACAGTATCACGCAATCCATCTGACTGATGGACATGATTGCATCAGGATGTAGGGTGGTCCTGTCCAGCCTCTCTCTCTATACAAAGGGTATATCAGACTCCAAGGCACAGGTGTAATTGCATTAAACATTATTCTAAGTTAATTGCCAAACTAAGTTAAGAAAAATTCATCATCATCATCTTTGTACTAGTAGTTGTTCTTACAAACTAACAACAGTGGGAACAAATTATGTATTCAGTTATTGCTTTGAGTTCCTGCTGTTCCTGCTGTGTTCTACTGTTTATGCCACACATCCCCCATAGGGAAGTCTGTTAATTCAAATCTGAATTTTGCTTTTTGTTATAAACCTTCCAGGAAAAGAAACTTAGAATTTGTAAAAAGGTAGGCATGTTTCCAGATCATTTAAGAGTGACATATGAAAAATCACTGAAGAAAATATGTTGCTTTAGTTTGTTATGTTAATAGATCACAGCATTTTTTTTATAAGTGTCAAATGGATTCCATTAAGAGATGAATGGACAAATGTGGAGTCTCTAGAAAAAAAATTCAGAAGATTGTCACAACCCAAAGTTGTGGTTTTTGTTTGTGTGTGCTTCGGCACTGCTAACTATTTTCCCGCCGATTGTAGCTTTCTTTGCACGATAGAGTTCTCTGCTGCGGGAGAGAACGCTGGTGCAATGGGGGATTTCCCGCCAAATTACAGCTTCTTTGCAGGGTGCATTTCTTTTGCATACTAGTAATGCACTTTGCAAAGGAGTTCCCGCCATTTGTATTTGGATTCGCGCCACATTATTGGCCAGTTCCAAATGTAGGCACACGTGGTGGCTAGCTATTGGCTTGCTAGCCGTACAAAAGGCTTGGGTAGTTTCTGCCCAAGTCGGAGAGGGAGAGAGAAACCTTCACCTTGCGTGAAGATCTCCAAGCGCTGCGGACCCTTGCGGACCCAACGCGCCTCTCTCAAGCTTTATAACTGAACCCGCGGAGCTTTTGCTTCTAGCCTCTCCCCGTCGGCGATCGCAATCCAAGACTTATCCCTTTCCTGTAAACCCAATTTTCGAACCCATGGAGCCTAAACAACTCCAGGGGACCAGGGAACCGAACCGAACCCATGGAGCCTAAACAACTCCGTGGGAGCAACCGAATTTGTCGTAGTCCTCTAGCGAGGATTTAAGAGGAGCTGCGCCTGGAAACCTGTCCAGCCTACACCACTACCATCTTTGGGTGTAAGTAAACAATCTTTTCAATCAACCACTATGCGTTTGTGACTAATTCTAGCTCGCCACTGGTTTTCTCCGACCCCGCGTGCCCGGGCTGCTGGCCACAGCCCGCGTGCGCAAAAGACGGGCCGCGGATCACCCCCCACCCAACTCGCACTTGGCGGCGGGATTGGGGCCCGGCCCGCACATGGCGACGAGGATGGAATCGGGAGAAAATACGCTAGAGCTAGAGTTGGTTCAGAACTGCCCTTGGCGCGATAACCAACGCCAAGTGAAAAGCTTTGAGGAACTGGAGGTGCATATTGCTTACCACCAGGTGGGTGGAATGGGTGAAAGATTTGTGAGCGGACGCCTGTCGCTAAAGGGAGAAGAGGGAATCTCCGAAGACGGAGCCTCGAGAGAAAGGGAAGTGTACTTGCTCCCCGCGGCGTTCGGGTGTATAATGAGAGATGAGTGGGTCCTGTTCAGGCCCCTCGATACTGTGTCCCTCGCCGAATCCAACCCGGCGGGCGAAACGAATCCGACTTTCACCCGGAAGTGTGCCCGATGCCTACGATATGCTCAGGAGAGTGAAGAACCGGAGCCAATTGGCCGGTTCTCCCCATGTATGGTAATACCTAGATTACGGGGTCACGAGCTCCCATCCGAGCTCCGCGAAGATCTGGAGACGGAGGAACACGCCGCGGATGAAAGAGTGGCCTTGCGGTATGACAAGGGGGGAGAATGTGGTACAACTTTTCATACTGTGATGGATTTAATGCAAAAAAACCTAAGTTTGAAAACCCAGCTGCAGATGGCGATCCAATCGGTCAAAGAAGCAGCTGAGAAAAAGGAGCCTGAAACGCCAGTCCAAGATGGCGCCAAGCAAGAGGGAGACCGCGTGGAAGAACCGGAAAAGAAGGGTGGAGCTTCTGAAGAACCCGCAAGAGTTCGGTCAGCGACTCCGCCCATTGACTCAGCGTCGTCGCCTGCAACTCTGCCTAGCAACACAGCGACGCCCCTACCGACCATGCCTTCCTGCCGACGAAGGAGAGAGTCAAGCGGAGGAGTGCATCCTGCCTGAAGCAGTAACAGCAGCAGTAACCCCCGCGGCAGCAGTTCAGCCTTTAACAACATCAAGTCCCGAAAAAGCAGCTTGCCCTACAGCCCTGGTCAACCAAGCAACTGATGAGAGAGATGTCATCACCAGTCGCATTCGTGCTTGGACAGAATTACAACAGCTTTATAAGGAATCTGAGATGGAATCTGATGAGGCTATAATTTCATGGCTAGATCTTATGGCCATGGAATTTAAACATGATTAGTGAGACAAGTTTCGTGGAGTAGAGGACATGTCACCGACATCGACATGATAACATGTAATACTCACTGGCCTATTCCACTGCCAGCGCTTGTTGCAGGACTGATTAGTCAAAAGGCCCATGTGTGGCATGCAGGACGGTCAGAATGTACCGGCACAGAGCATCTTATGCTGGCAATTATTGGCGTCTCGTATTGTGCTTGGAACCCAAGAGCATGTGCGCTGGGACTGACATCACTCCAGCGAATAAGACCATGGCCTCACCGTCACTTAGGAGATCCTGGAACCATTCCACTAACCTCTCACAGTCTAGACAATTGCCTCGAGATTTATGGGCAAAAGAACATCATCGTCCTTCAGATTCTGCTCAGTCCAATGGTAAATTAACCCGTGAGTAATCTTCTTTGTCAACTGCCACGACTGCATATCCTGATGGAGCCAAGATTGTCTTTTGATCGGGACTGTCAACACCCGACCAGGCCTCAAGACACCAGATGACGTGGATCCGATCTCCCACCACTGCCACCAAGAACTCTAGAGGAGCGATACATGTTTGGATTTCTCCTACAGAATTCCGGGCTTAACAAGCGGCAGCTTCGGATTTTAGGAGATGCAGGCCAATGGCAGTTAGCTTATGAGTTAGGTTTCCGTTATTTAGAAGAACCAGATGATGAATCTTCGACGATTTCATCTAATTGAGCCATGAAAATTGTTTAAGTTTGTTGAATAAGATTATTAATCTGTTTTTGAGAGTTTTTGTTTACAGATCCAGAATTCAGAGCGCGTGGCAAAGAGGAGCCCTGAGAGGGATGACATCACTGAGAGAAGTGAGGACCTAACGTATGACCTCGCCACGACACCCACTGAAACCCTGATCTTGCAATTTTGTTATGAATCAGATTATGTGTTTGTGTTGATTATTATTTGTTGATTGTTATGTAACTTAATCCCAGGGCAGCGAATTTTATGTTTGTTTATTTGTTTGTTTGCTTATCTACTCGTTTGACGACTCACGACAAAATTCTAGATAGCTAGAAGAGTACGGCATAATTTAGCTATGCTCTCAGCAAGGGGGGATGTCACAACCCAAAGTTGTGGTTTTTGTTTGTGTGTGCTTCGGCACTGCTAAATTATTTTCCCGCCGATTGTAGCTTTCTTTGCACGATAGAGTTCTCTGCTGCGGGAGAGAACTCTGGTGCAACGGGGGATTTCCCGCCAAATTACCGCTTCTTTGCAGGGTGCATTTCTTTTGCATACTGGTAATGCACGTTGCAAAGGAGTTCCCGCTATTTGTATTTGGATTCACGCCACATTATTGGCCAGTTTCAAATGTAGGCACATGTGGCGGCTAGCTATTGGCTTGCTAGCTGTACAAAAGGCTTGGGTAGTTTCTGCCCGAGTCGGAGAGGGAGAGAGACAGAGAGAGAAACCTTCGCCTTGCGTGAAGATCTCCAAGTGCTGCAGACCCTTGCGGACCCAACACGCCTCTCTCAAGCTTAATAACCGAACCCGTGAAGCTTTCGCTTCTAGCCTCTCCCCATTGCCGATCGCAATCCAAGACGTATCCCTTTCCTGTAAACCCAATTTTCGAACCCATGGAGCCTAAACAACTCCGGGGGACCAGGGAACTGAACCGAACCCGCGGAGCCTAAACAACTCCGTGGGATCAACCGAATTTGCCGTAGTCCTCTAGCAAGGATTTAAGTGGAGCTGCGCCTGGAAACCTGTCCAGCCTACACCACTACCATCTTTGGGTGTAAGCAAACAATCTTTTCAATCAACCACTACGCGTTTGTGACTAATTCTAGCTCGCCACCAGTTTTCTCCGACCCCGCGTGCCCGGGCTGCTGGCCACAGCCTGCGTGCGCAAAAGACGGGCCGCGGATCGCCCCCCCTCCCCCGACTTGCACTTGGCGGCGGGGTCGGGGCCCGGCCCGCACAAAGATAAATAATGATGGAATGTTGACATAATCCATTGAGCCATACATTTTATATAAAGTAACTTGCATAACGAAGAACCAAAAAGTAAAGCTATGACAGGAAATGCAGCCATCATTTGTCCACTCACCTCTTGGCTATTTAACCTGATATAACCTCATATCTTTGCACAGACTTGTTAGTTTTTCTTATGCTTCTAATGGACACCAATTTAAGAAGATTCACTTACCCCTGCCTTGGAAGACACCTCTGCATTTAGCCCCAGGTATTTTCTGCTTTCCACTTAGCTACTCATGCCTGAGATAATTGAACATGGCTTAGAACTGGATTCCCCTGGCTCTGCAGCCAAGTCTTGTATTGCTACCATAACTATTTCTTGAAAGCAAAGAAGTGGCATCAGACATAAGTCAGAGCAGGATCTAGCTCCGGGTGTTTTAGATAAGAACTTTCAGAAATTAACATAGAAGAACTCATTGGGAATCAGTGCACACTGTGATCTTGATTGGTGTCAGTTCCTGGAGACCTTTGGTTTTAAAAGAAGTTAAGCATTTTGCCATCCTTGAGTATATTTCAGATGGTAGGTAGCTATTGTGTACCCTGTTGTACTCTGTAGGATACCTGTTTTGAGATCCCAGATGGTAGGTAATTGCCTCAGGATCAGGTTTAAATTGCTTACAAAAAATTATTACATCTCTACCTCCACTTTCACATTGTAAGATTATTAGGATATATTCTATTTTCCTTGGAAGAGACTAGTCTCTTTTTGGAAACTTTTCATTGAGACAAATGAGTTTTGGTTTTTAACATAATCTACAAATTAAAAAAAAAAAAGGAAAAAAAGTTGCTGTGGAGGGTCTAATGGGCACTCAAACTTCAAAGGCCAAGGAGGGTCCCCATCTCTTACTCTCGCACCATGACTTGATGGATTTAAGGACAGAATGGGAGGTTCCTTGGGAAATGCAATGTCTTTCTCACTTGTGCTGACTGGATGCAGTAGTGAGGGACTTAGGGCTCCTCCTCCCCTACCCTCTGTCCACTAGCCAGCTGGAATACCATCATGGCATAGGCCAGGGTTGAATGCCACCCGATTATAATTTAGTCTCTGACACCCCTACCAAGCTTGGG
The DNA here is from genome assembly GCF_030867095.1 of Alligator mississippiensis. NCBI lineage: Eukaryota > Metazoa > Chordata > Crocodylia > Alligatoridae > Alligator > Alligator mississippiensis. Next base: position 105,293,904 of record NC_081828.1, read on the forward strand.
GCAACTTTCCCTCTTCCCTGAGTCGGTGTCCAGCGTGACCAGCTAAAGCTGGTCAGCTTCTGCCAATCTTTCTGAAGGGAACAACTATTACTACTTGCCCTTCCTGCTGCATTTTTCTGGGTCATGCTAGGCCAAATCTCCTGGGATGACACTCTCTTCACTTGTAATAACTTTTGGCAAATGAAGACTGTAACTCAAAAATCCCCTGGCATCTAGTAATGCGACACTATGGGTCTTGGACTCATGTGTCCAAAGTCCAGTGGTGGGTTCATCCCAGTGGTGGGTCCCACCAATCATGCTCAGGGGCTTGGTTTCCAGTGCTTCAATGGGGAGGCACTCCCTGCTTTCCCCTGTGGCTGGCTATGCTGGCTTCTCTGGCTTCGTGCCTACCCATGCAGGCTTCCCCAGGGTTGTGCCTGCTGGTGCAGGATTCTCCAGGGTAGTGCCTGCTGGTGCAGGCTTCTCCTGGGTCAGCAGAGACTCTCCCTGCTACTCGTGCTGCTTTCCCAGTACTGCCGGTGTCTGGGGTTTGCCGGTGCCCTGGATGCTTTTTATGATATCATCGGAGGTACACTTTCCCACATGCAGGGAGAGCATGCTTTCAACATGCACAGGAGATGGCACACATGCCTTGGCATCTTTGGCTGGATGGTTGTAAAGGAGTTAAACAGCTTTTCAGCCCACACAGGGCTACGCTCCCCCTCCACTCAGGGTTTGTCATGGTGGGAAACTCCTTGCTCCCAGAATCTCTGGGAGCCAATTCACCCAGCGCATGACATTGTGTAATAACAGTTACAGTTGTCCTTAGTATAACTACTTCTTAGAAGTGTTATTGATAGGTGAGGGAAAGACACAAACTAAGCTAGATTTTTCCCAATTTTCCTTGGTTCACAGTGAGATAGTTGGAAAGAAGCAGTAAAAAGTTTAATGAAATAAAAAAAGGTGACTTAAGGTGTTTAATTCAACCACTTAGAAGTCCCAAATCTAATTTAGTCATTCAATTTATTGGCATTACAATATGGCTACATTAGGCGCAACAATGATTTCCATAGTCAGTAATTCAGAGATTTCCTTTTTAGTTGCTTCTGACTTTCCAAATTTCCATCTCATGATCAAAGTTTACAATTTCTGAACAACAACAGCAAAAGAGATCTGCTAAACTGCCTAAAGCTGGAAATGAGAATCTGGATCCTCTGAAGAGAAAGCCCACAGTTATTTGCTTGAAAATCCTTGAGTTTAAGATGGGAAGTCCAGCTAATGTTCAGTTGTGCCTGGCTAAGTTAGTAGATAGGGTTAACGTGCATTTATGTAAAATAAGTCAGAATGAGGAGATGAGACTAAGATGAGTGTTTTGGTGGTGCCTGTTCAACATATAGAATTTTCTTGTTATTTCTTTATCTTGCTAAAAAAAAAATTGTGGAATTTTATTAAAACTAGGTTTAATAGAATGAGACAGCCTCATTGTAAATTCCTTAAGTGTTCATTTTACTCTTTTACAAATTAATAAAGTCCTGTACTAATATCTGAAATGTGAAGAATTCCTGCTGACTTCATAAAGGTAAGAAAAAAAAACCCCACATTCATGTTGATTCATAGACATAACCCAATATTATATAGCTAGAAAGCATTGTAGGGTTTTTTTTTTATGTAGCAAGAGAATACAGTTTATAATAACAACAATAAACCAGTGTATAATTTCAAAAAACTTCAGATGAGTTTTTTTTTTTTTACAGTGCCTAGATCTGGCCTACTTGTTGCATTAAGCAACATGGTCTTCAACTTAGAAATGAAGAGATTCATCACAGAGATGATTTTGAGTGGTGGTGGTGGAGGTATTGCTGCTGCTGCTGCTGCTGCTGCTGCTACTACTACTACTAATAATAATAATAAATGTGCCCAGATGTGTATTTGGGTAGAAACAAAATTTACAAATGTGGCTAAAAGTCAGTTGCAAGACTGAAGGGAGGGGGTGGGTTAAAAGCTGTCAGACCACTTTATTTTGACATTTTCAAATGAAATGTTTTGTTTTAGAAATGCCAAAATGTCATTTCAATACATTCCCTGGTCCAGGACCTTAATTCATAAAGGGGAAAGAAGAAGTGAGAGAACATAATTAAAATGTCTCTTAGGTATGGCAAGACTATTTTTAGATCAAAGTATTTGGGGTTTTAAATCAGATACCTTAGCTACTGAAAAGTAGGGTTTTTTGGGAGGGAGAATTGTACAGAAACTAGTGGGGGGAGGGGTTGTTTTGATTTTTTAAAATAAAAAGCCCAACTTTCCATCGAAGTGAGAGAGACGTATGTGGAAAGTGTTTCTACCAGCATTTACCATAACAGAAGTTGGTAGACATGACAACCTTCAAGGGGTGTCAATCCAAACTGTTCCATTACAAGGAAGTTACTAGATCCATTTTCAATAGTTTTCTTACAAAAGAAAAGAAAGTTTAGCATCAATAAAAACTGAGTGGCTCAAGTGCATCTCCCTGTTTCAAAAGATTTCTCTCTGTAATTCAGAATCAAATCACATAACTTTTCTGAATAAAATGCTGTTGCTACAAAATCAACGCAATTCTGAGGAGATTGTAACAGGTTAGGCAACTGAGGACTATTGTGATGCCACCTACAGGCCAACTCATCTCTGTCAAACTCACTCTCTTATGTCTCTCAAGGTCTCACCTTGCTTTCTTTCCTGCCATGTCTTTATGGAAACTTCATGAAAGGGAGACTGCCCTCAGAGACTGAAGGGCTTAAGGTGCTCCCTCTTCCTCAATGTTTGACTCCCCTGACCTTGTTGGCCTTAAGGGCTTAATTCTTGGCTTCCACTGCTCCTTATACTTCACCCATGCCTTGCAGATGTTATATACCATCAATCAGGTGGGACACTTGCCTCCCAAAGCCACCAGGCTACCTTGAGCCTTTATTCTCTTGCTGGGGTTTCAGCCTTCATAGCTTCTACCCCTCTTCTTTAGCTGGTCCTTTAACCAAAACACACTGTTCTGGACTTGGCTTCTAGGTTCCAGCCCTTTATCTTGCCTTCTGGAATCTTTATCTTTGCTTTGTTTGGGCTCTGGGCCCCTTGACTCCATACTATGCCGTTCTAAAGGTATCCCTGCCCTTTTTAGGCTCTGGACCCTCTGGTCCCAACTCTGCCCTTCTTGGGCTCTGAGATCCCAGTCCCTAAGCTATGCCTCTTTCTTCCTTCTCAGGCAACACTGGTGTCTCTGGCCTCTGTCTGTGCCTTAAGCCTAACCCCTGGCAAAGCTCAAGTCAGTCATATGCCTTCCCCTCCTCTGGAGGACCACCAACACCCCTTTCTAGTCCCACCCAAACCACCATTTAAAACATAAAAACAAATTTAAACTTTCTGGCAGCAACACAAACACACAACCCACTAGCTATCTCTACTACACTTCTTACAGGCCCTGAATCAGGTCCCTTGGGTTGCTTTCCCAGAGCTCCCTGCCAAGTAGCCATGGCACAGCAAGGGTTCCTCACTCTGTTGCTTCCCAGGTCTACTTCCCTGCTTTGGCTATAACTTATACCTCTAAAGCCCTGCCCCTTTCTGGTCAGGTTTCTCCCCTGTCAAATCACTTGACCAAAGGACTGTTCCTTAACCCCTACTCTTCTCGTTGCCTGTCTGTGCTACAAAAACCCAGCCCTTAAAAGGTCACACTGCTTTTCAGTAACAGGGTGAGGGCTCCCTGTTACAGAGACATATTCTGTTCCAGCACGCACACCATCAATATTTTTATTGTTGTGATTATTGGTAATATATGAGCCAGAAAGAAGTTAACTTTCTATAGCATTCCATGCTGGTTTTGTAGGAATGACAGGAAAGAAATGACTACCCTGTTGCAGGGCAACATATGTCCCCTTAATAGATGACAGCTAGATAGACTAAAGACCTGCAGCTGAGGGATAGGTATGGATGTCATAGCTGCTCAAGAATTAAAATCCCCAGGAGGCAGAACTAGGGGGTGAAGAGGAGGAGAAGCCCTAGAGGCAGGAAATCTCTGTGCTAGTAGGAGGGCAAACTTGGGTTGCAAGACTCAAGTTACAGCAGACCCATCTTGGATTACATACAGTCATTGAGGGCAGTTAGGGGGAGGTTAGGTTAAGTTAAAATGGCCACTAGAACTAAGGTAAGTTGGGATATGGGGCTGGGGTGGGGGGGGGCTTGGGATCATAGGGGCAAGAAGACTACATTGGGGGAGATTGGTGGGGCAGGCAGGAACCATGACAGGAATCAGCAGGGTAAGAAGAGTCTTTGGTAGGGATTGGGGAGCAGGTAGCATCCATGGGGGGATCAGGGAGCCAAGTAGAGTCCATGGGAGGGATTGGGTGGGTTCTGCAAGGGGATTGGGTGGACTGATGGGGTCTGTGGGAAGGTTTGGGAGGGCTAGCAGGGTCTGCAGAGGGGTCAGGGTGGTTGGTGGTGTCCAGGAGGGTTTGTGGGATCTGGGGGTCTCACATGGTCTGTGGGTGGGCTTAGAGGGATGGGGAGACTCTCTCCCATTCCCTGAGAACCTATTTTTACTACCTGACCTCTACCTGCAGATGAACAGTCCCTCCCACAATGAATCCCTCCCCCCCAGCTCAGCTTAATTCCTTGGTTCCTGGCATAGGTGAAAGCCAGTAAACCCAGCTTTGGGAGTAACTTGCGAGATATGGGAGTTTGGTGGGTCAGGGGGCTGGTTGGGTCTTTGGTGGGAGGGTGTCTGTATGGGGATGGAGTGAGGGGCTGGAGGCTAAAAACAGCCCAGTACCTGTGGGATGGGTAGGGAAAGCACAGCCCCAGGGTTGGGCCAGGGGCAGTGCTTCCCCAGCTCCGAAGCTGCACTGGGAGCCATACAAATATTCAAGTAGATTACTCTAGCCAGACCTTATCTAAGTTAAACTACCCCAGAGATACCATCAGGCTGGTCATTTTTAGCCCAATCTAACTGTCCTGAACTTCTGTACAGTTTGCTCTTAGATCGAACTAACTAGGGATCTAAATGCAAGGTGAACTAAATTAGATCAGGTGGCCATTTTTAATGCAATTTAACCTCCCCTTAAGCTTTCCAAATGTCTGTATTTACCCTCAGGGGCCAGGATAATAAGGTTTCTGTTTGCTTACTCTGTTGGCTGAAAGACTGTATATAACTGAGTCAGACAGAGAGGTGCTCTAGGCAGCAAAGGCCAGCAGGGTAGGAGATTGCATAGTATTATGGCTGCTGAAAGATGCTTGCAGGAGGGACAAAGCCTTGTTTGAAAGGCCCTGGAACAGTAACCTGTTACACATCCTTTTCCCATGTCTACATTACAACCCAAATTCCCCTTTTCACCCTGGCTTCATTCTACCTTGCTCTCCATAGAACCCTATCATAAATTACACAAACCCCTACACAACACACAGTTAAAACTGCATCAAATGATGCTCCAATATAAGCAAGCTGAACTGTGACCATAACTAGATAAATGCACAAAGTGAAATCCTGGGCTTCCATGACAGTAAGTAGCAAAACCTCCTATTTGGTACTCATGTTCACTGCTAGTACATGGTTTTTTTTCCTACATAAAATTAAAATTGAGGTAGTTGTTTAGTGGAACTTTATGTCTGAAAGTCCCTTTAAGCTATATGATGCTTGGCTGTCATGTGGATAAAAGGAAGAATTTTCTTGGTTTAGAGTAATGTATCAATATTGGTTACTCATGATTTTATTGTGTGTTTAGCAATATTTTGTATTTTCCCCCACCTCCTCTCCAACCTGTGAAGCCCCAACTTTTAAAGCCATGTTGCAACATCGGAATCTTAGCTTTTATTAAAAATAAAATTAAGTTTATTTAACTAATAGTTGTGCCCAACACTTTAAAAAGGCTAAAAAATTGTAAGACCAAACAGCCAATAAACACTATTTTTAAATTCACCTTAGTTTAAACAAATGACAACATTTTGGGGGACCTGACCCTTGATTTTTAGATTGAATATTGACATACTTGCATTTGTATGTATACAATTCCAACTGTATCCATAAAAATAACTTCAGTAACTCATCTCTTATCTATCTTAGAGACAGTTACAATTCCTTCAGAAACATGTGGAAATGTAATCTCTCTTCTATTCTTTTTAATTTTTATGGACTACATATATTTTAGAAGATGTGCATATTGTTGTCAAATCTAAAATGTTGGGTCTGCTCTATTAAGAGTCATCAAACTCAGCATCATTAACCATTCTGCTTACCTGGCTTTCATTGCTAATTATCTGATATATAGGTGAATCACACTATGCCTTAAAATAGAATTAATAAGCATTTCCATCCAGGGTGCAATCTACTAGATTATTAACGAGCAGCTGTGTTCTGTCTATTATGGTAATTTTATAGTTTTAAATAGCGCTTTACATTTCCTGATAGGAATGTAACTATATCCAGCATATGTTTGTTAAATCACTTAGTAAACATAGCATTATTAAAGTAGATCCAAACTATATGCTCCCAATTCATCTTTCTAATGATAGTCTGCAAGACACAAAGTATGTATACATTGATTATTCCTGGGTATAGTGAGAAGGCATCGCAGACTTTTCAGGGCACATAGATGCTAAGTATTTTCAATATAAAGGCTATAATTAAAATTAGTTTCTTGGATGCATAGATGGAGATAAAGTAGTTGCTTGGATCCAAGTTAACTAAATCCTTTTATTGGATCTAGCACCACAGATAGGTGCTACAGCACCTACCTTTAGGTACCTGGCCCCTGGAATGGAGTCCAGTTGCTAAAGTTAGGCATCTTTTTTTCCCCCAAAATTTCAGGAGTTTCATGGGAGAGTTATGCAAAATACTGGTCAGGGATCTGTTAAACTCAGGGGTATGCTCTCAGGAACTAAGCCAGCTGCAGAAAAGTACTTCCATATACTTGGGATCCAGAACCCAGTCCTCTCCTAATGTCAGGTACTCTCAACTGTTCTTTCAGAGATTAATAGCACTCACTGTTTTCCTTTTTAAAATGCTTGTTCTGCTATTGTTGGAAAAGGAGCCACCTAACTAATATTCCTCCAAACAACCATGTTAGAGTGGATAATCAATATTTGCATAATTAAACTCCATGGCTAATTATTATGAGCCATATTAACAGATCTTTCTTCAGACTTTCCCCCCACTATTTGCTTATTTCTGTAGCACCACATGTGAACTCATTAAAAAGTAAAAAAGTGGAACTCTGCTTCTCCGGGTATTTTTTCCACAGCCTAACTTTTCAATTAATTATTGAAGCCTAACTATTCAAAGAGTGAGTAAGCAGATTTCACAATCCCTAGCAGCAAACTAATAAAATTGGGGGAAAAAAAATTCTCAATATGTGTTGTGATAATAGCATGCTGCCTATTTATTTTAAAATAGAAAGAAATATCAACATAATTCTTTTTACTATTACTTTTTACTAGTAGGCAGCTATTTCCAGCTTTAAATGCAAATTTTATATTGAATTGGCTTAAAATAAAAAACCTAGCATTTTATTGTGATGAGGCACGTGTGTTTACAGTTGAAATGGAGCAAATTCTGTCCATCTTAATTGTGTAGGTAGACCTATGGAAATATTTGGGAATAGCAAGTAAGGCAAGCAAGCAAGACAAATAGTGTTTGGTCCTGCAATAGTGTTTGGCCCTGTATATTAACTTCTATTCTACTCTGATCAAAATTTAAAATATTTTTAGCTCTTTTGTCACAGGATTATTAAAAATCCATTCGTTAATTACAACAATAGGCCGATCTAGTTAAGAGAACAGATTCTTGCATCAAAACACTTACACTTTAACTAGAGGATGCACAAAACAAATCTGTTAAAACGGGTAGTGATTAAGGCAACATTATTGAAGGTAGTCTACTGAAAACAATATTTTCAGTAGACTACTTCATACAGGTTTTAATTTAGTGATTTAAAGTATTTAATGCCATCGAAATTGAGTTCCCAGGGCATGGAGATTCTTCTAATTTTAACTCAAAATCCGAAGGTTTTTTGAACAGTTTTCTATTTGATATCCTTACTTCAAAAGACCTTGGGTTATTCCTTGTCTACTTTCCAGATAAAGAAGAATGGACAGTGCGTCAGAACTCCTTGATTCAAAACAAATGAATTTAATATATTGCCTCAATGTTTTTTTTTTTTCCTTATCCTAAAATCCTAGAGGGATCTGCCCCCTCTCCCCACCGTAGTCTTGAAGCCTCACTAAGGTTCATATTGCTGTATTATTTTGATTGCTACAACAGCTTCTTTTTTTTCTAAATAAGTTACTTGAAGGAAGACACTGGTATAAATCTGTCACATACATATCTTATGAGACTGTTTGAACACTACAATTTACAGACAAGATTTTCATTTTAAGTGACCTCAGTGGGAAATAAAATATTAAGATGAGACCAACAATTAAGCAGTAATTATCTCAGGTGTAGTTTCTACATCAAATTTTCATGAGTGATATACAAGCCTTGACCCATTTAAATTTTAATAATTTACAGTGAGTTCCAATTAGATGTCATTCTTTAAGTTTAATCAACTAAAGATTCAGCATTCACTGATGGTAAACTGATTAATTAAGGTAAAATAGTGGGTAAAATATATTTTAAAAAATTCTACCACTGTATGCTCTGTAGATTTAAATATTTACACTGCAAAGCATAGATGAGGGATAAGTAAAGAAGTAATAGTTTTGCCACTGTATTACACAGAAAGCTTAAAGTATTTGTACATAATATCTTCTCTGTACTAGTTATCAGTATGTCAAAATCATTTTGACAGATTCTGCTAACTTGTGGCCAGAATTAAAATGTTGAATCTAAGATGCATAATGCACATTAAATAGGGTTTGCAAAAAACTGTATTATTCCTAGAAATTTGGGAGCAGATACCTTGACAAAGAAACTCTGGGTACCATTTCTCAAAAGCAATCTAGCTAGACAGAAGTTTATTTATTATTACCAGTAGTAGTATGTGAAAGAGAAATATTTAACCAAGATTTATCATTTTACCTCTAATGGAATACTCATTCAATATGAGAGAAAATCATCAATGGACAGTAGGTTATGCCCTTGAAAAATGTGCTATCAATTCAAAACAATTAAAAGGTAAACACCCTATAACTTTATATAATATAAAAATAATGTAATATAATGTAAAATATTATTTATATTAGACTACAATAAAAGTTAGAAAAAAATGCTCTTGGTCATTTAAATAGTCCAGGGACTTCCACTCTGCAGAATGCATGCCACAAGTGGCACAGGCAGCCTTTGTGTGTGGCATATAGCAGATCATGGATGGAGCAGGGAGCAATTCCAGAATGATCTCTACCCTGGGACATTGGTGAGTCTTGAGATGACTTACGAGTCCAGTCCTTGAGCCATAGACCTGTGTGCAAAAGTTGCTCATCTTTCTGTAGAAGGGAGTATGCTGCAAGCTGGGGTTTCTCTCTTTTTCCTTCCTCTACTCTCTCTTCCCTGCCTTGAGGGCAAGATGCTTTACCTTGAAATGGGCTGTCATTGGGTTGAGGTTGCACTGCCAGCTCCTCCCAACTCTTGATATAAACATCTGTTTTCTTGAGGTATGTCTTCAATGTGTCCTTGTCGAATTTTCTCTGGTCACCATTAGATCTTAGGCCGCTACTAAACTGGGAATAGAACACTCTTTGGGGGGTGTTGATTCTGGCATCCGCACATAATGTCTGGTCCATTGAAGTTGGTACTTGAAGATTACCAACTCAATACTGGTAACATTAGCTTCAGCAAAGATGCTGGCATTTGTGTGGCAATCTTCCCATTTGATGAGGAGGATTTTATAGAGGCATCTCTCTAGGCTCTTGAGAAGATGATGGTAGATCATCCATGTTTCACATCCTTACAGGAGAGTAGGCATGTTGACTGAATTGTATACTGGATATTGGTGTCTTTCCAGAGATTGTGATGAGTAAAGACACAATGAAGCAATTTCCCAAAGGAAGGACTTGTGCATTGGCTTCTGTACTGGATCTCCTCATCCATGTTCACTCTGAGAGAGGAGCCTACCAAGGTGGAGGACATACTTAACTATGACCAAGATCTTTCCCTTGATGGTATTTTGGGGAGGGAGGTCACATTCGTAGCCTGGGCAAGCTTGGGTCTTCTCAATGTTGACAGAAAGGCACACATTTCAATAGGTTTCTCTGAAAAGATCCAGTGCAGTCTGGAGGCTTTCCTCATTGTGTGCAAGGATGGCACATTCATCATCTTGTAGAAAGTCATGGATTTCATAGATTTAATTGATTTCATAGACATTAGGGGCTGGAAGGGACCTCACGAGATCATCAGGTCCAGCCCCCCGCCATAGGTGGGAAGTCAGCTGGGATCAAGTGACCCCAGCAAGAAATAAATCCAGCTATTTTTTGAAGGAGTCCAGAGTAGGTGCTTGCACCACCTCTGGGGGGAGTTTGTTCCAGACACTGGATACACACACTGTAAAAAACTTTTTTCTTATGTCTAGTCTAAATCAGCCTTCCTGGAGTTTATGGCCATTAGACCGTTATCCCTTGGGCCGCTCTGGTGAACAGGTGTTCTCCCAGGTCCTGATGTACCCCTCTTATGAAGTTGTAGGCTGCCACCAAGTTGGCTGGCATGCAAAAGCTTGCCTTCTGTTAGTCTGGCATTGATAGATCCCCTGAAAGTTTTCTCCAGGATTTTCCTGGGGCAGATGTCAAACTGATTGGTCTATAGTCCCCGGGGTCATCCCTCCTCCCTTTTTTTGTAGATAGGGACCACGACGGCTCTTTTCCAGTCATCTGGGACCTCACCCAAGTGCCATGATTTTTTAAATACCTCTGCCAAGGGGAATGCAATGATGTCTGCCAGCTCTTTCAAGACCCTCAAGTGCATTCCGTCTGGGCCCACGAACCTGTGAATGTCCAGTTTTTCAAGGTGTTCCCTCACCTAATCAACATTTATTTTGGGCCTGTCACCTGCTTCTGAAATGGTTAGTGCTGTTCCTGGCAGTGTGATCCTCCTGGGAGAGTGAAATCTCATGCAAAAAAGTCATTTAGGAGATTGGCCTTTTCTTGGGCATCTGATGTCAATTGCCCCGTTGGATCTCTCAGGGGCTCAATACTATCCTTGTTCTTTTTTTTTTTTTTTTTTTTACTTCCCATGTATCTGAAGGACTTTTTGGTGACCTTGATCCCTGTAGCTAGCCTTGGCTTTTCTCGACTGCTCTCTGCAAGAGCGGGTGACTGTAGAGTAATCCTCTTTGGTAATGTTTTCCAGCTGGTGAAGGCTACTTTTTTTAGCTTAATGAGGTCCAAGGGTTGCTTTTTCAGCCATGGGGGGCTTCCTTGCCCATTGACTGCATTTCTTGTGAGAAGGGATGGCTTTGCTCTGTGCTTCAAGGATTATTTTTTTGAGCAATGACCATTCCTCATGTACTCCCTTTTCTGGGGGATATGGCCTCTGATAGCCTGACTGACCAATTCTTTCAGTTTGCAGAAGTCAGCTTTCCCAAAGAATGGCTATTTTGTTGGAGGGAAAATGTCCCAGATTGAAAAGCCATCCATTTATTTGGTATTCAGTGTCAATTATGGAAAAAAGTCAGACCCTAATAGGAACCATAGGCACCGAGTATGTGGGGGCTCAAGGGCCCTGTCTCCCCTTGGGAATCTGGTAGGGTGACCAGCCATCCCTAATTGGGTGGGACAGTCCCTAAATAGGAACATCAAGCCACAGTCCCAGGCTGAATGACTCTGGGACAGCATTTGTCCTGGATTCCCAGTATCATGCAGGGATCCAGTTTTTCTGTTCATCACAGGAAAAACATGGGAAATGGAGGGTTTGCCCTTGCAGTGATAGCAGTGGCAGTAACAGCTTCTCACTCTTATCCCCTCCACTTATGACTGGAACAAACTGTCCTTGTCACAAATCCTCAAAAAAATGATATGCAGATGAGGCAAAGAGCAACCTGGCCCAGCTCCACCTCATGGTAAGTGGGGACATAATGATATGTGCCAAACTGAGAGAATGAGTGATAGAGGGATTTGGGGCAAACTGTTTGGGACCCCATGGGGTGATTCTTGCCAGACACTTAAGGCTGCTGAAGAAACAGGAATAATTGGAAAGAAAAACACACCTTAGCTGTAGGGATGAAGAGGATTTTGAAATGTATATAATGTAGTGGCTCACCATGACTTAAAAAGAAGTCAGCACTGAGTGGGACTGAGCATAATGGGAGCTACCATATATCTTATTCAGATGGGCTGCACTAACCTATCATTGTAGTAGGTTTTGTCAGTATGTTTGTCCAATATGGGCTATGTGTTTTATAGTCATGATCAGAATTGGCTACATTTAATAAATTTCATAGTTGGTTTCCATCACTGAGTACACAATGCTTTTGGTAACAGTTTAATGATTGACAGTGTATTTAGTGAGGTTTCTTGGTATGCAAATGTAAAAGAAGGAGCTCCTGCACATGCTGATTGTGGGAGGAGGGAGTGCTTGTCTTATGTTTGAGTGAATGCAGCGTTTTTGTGCAGCTTAATATGGTGATCTACAAGAGGTGGGGTAGGGGAACTGGAATGTCACTCTTTATGTTGATTATGATACATCTAGAAAAGTGATGTAGTATAAAAACAGAGAGAATATGACAGAAAGGTGATAGTTGTTTAAGTTGTATTGGAAATCACTGAGGGAATCTAAGTATTTGGTTGGAGGAATAGAGTTATCATTGATCTATCATAAGTATGAGTTTTGTTTAGTAGCACATTTTTCTTCAAGGTGGTGCATGAAGTAGTTGGCTGTTTAGATCTATTACTGGAGGAGTGAGGGCAGGAGATGGGGAGGGAGGAAAAGGCATAAGCTGGGTTCTGATCCTTGCTTCAGGGCCTGTTTCTATATTTTATTAAATGACTGTGTAATGTGTATCCTTTTTCAAATCTAAGTTGAGTGTTTTACTTTATATGAAAAAAGAAAATCTCATGGATAATTTTTAAGTCAGCAAACCCTGGTAAAGTTAATAGGTTTGAAAAACTCTTTACAGAGAATAAGTTTAGTGCACAATGGACAGGGTAAGGTTACAATGAAAGATTGACAAGGCATACAATGAGTAAAAGAAAAATGCAGTGAATAGGAGAGTACAGCAGTAAGTGCAGAATGTGCTGTAAATGAAATGAGTGATAATTGAATGGAATATTACAAGAACAGATTTTAACAAATGGAATATTTCCAAAGATACTTAAGAAGGACATTCTTATTAACGATATCAAGTTCTGTTCTACTTTTGTCGACACTGACATTAGACAGGGTTTAACTCATTTGATATTTTTCTCCTAAAGATGTGCTTCTTTCTGATCCAGCTAGTTTTAAATGTTCACTCATTGTATCTGTTGCCTTTAATTCCTCTAAAGCACAGCTGATGTAGTAGTATGTTCACTCTTAATCACCATAACGGCTTACCAGAATGTATTGTAACAAGGCACATACGTGTTTCTCGAGATCAGACAAACTTTCCAGGAAGTGGTTTGCTAGAGCAGCAACATACAAAGAAGAAAAGGAAAATACTGCTCATCTTTAAATTTAAGATACACAATGCATTGTTATTGTGTATAAAAGGTATATCAGCTTAGCCAGATTGCTCTAAGGCTGTTCATAGCCAAGACATTTTTAAAAAGCTAAGCAGTATAGATTAGGTGTAGATGGAAGGGAGGAGGGTTGCCTTCTACCAGAGCAGGGGGCCATGTGCCTTTTTCCTATGATCCTTTTCAACATGAAATGCTTCCCTGTTTTTGAAGGGACGTTGTCAGTGTCCCTCTCCCACCTTACCTATTGCCTATCCATGGCATGTTTTGTGGTGTTCTTGGTGTTTCTGGTTTTGTGCCTTGTTCCGTTTGTGTGACACTTTGAAGGGGCAGTCTGGGGAATTCTTGGGTACATGGTTGCTTGTCAACATAGGTCACTAGTCTTGACCCAGGAGGCTCCTTCCCGTAGTCCTGTGTTCCTATCAGTACATACACACTTCTCCATTTGTCATGTACAGACTTTTCTATTATAAAAAAGACTGTAACCACTGCAGGCCCCACATAAAACCTTAAGATGGTTCTTGTAACGACAAAGGATTTTCATGCTCTCTTTTCTCCAACTTCTTCCCATCTCCCTCCTCCCATAAGAGAATGAATAAGTGGGGGTGAAAAATCAGTTACAGAGAGCTGGCATTATTTTCAAGCAAGGTACAGTGAGAGAAATATGGTTGAAATTAAATCAGTAATTTAACTTTAATTTCAACAGAATGTATGCAACCCAGATTGGAGTTTTAAGTCAAGGAAAACTACTTAGCCTGCAGCCTATCAGTTTTAGATGTTTGATAAATTATTACTCAAACTGGATTGTCATGTTGTGAAATGGAACTATTGTACCATTATCTGTTAACTCACCAGGGAACGTGGCAGCCTACATTCAAATGCTGTCAGCTAAAACATTCCTTGCATATATTTTGTATTCACAGTATAGCATTAGTCTGTTGGAAAAGCAGCCTAGATATGAAGAAGCAGATCAACTTGAGGAATATAACGATTAGTAGACATTTTATGCTGCATTCATTTTCCATTTTCTTGTAGCTGAGCTTATTACATTGCAAGCTTCTTCAAAAGAACAAATCAGTGCTTTATCCGTTGCTCCTGGGGAGAGAAGTTGTACTTCAATTCTGTTTCCAAATATAGAAAATATGTCTATTTTAAATGCAGAGGAGAAGAGGCTCATCTGCATTGCTGTAGCTCTTGCCTACCATAAATGAAATTTGAATATGGTTCGTGCATTAAACTATAAACTGGGGGGAAGAAGTATGAGGGGCGCAGGTCTCCCCAAGGAGACATAAAAATCACAAGAAAAATATTGTTTTGCTTATACTGAAATGGGATAAAAAGATTTAAGGGCTAAATACTGCGGAATATGATTTCAGATGCTATTTGCCAAATTTCAGACTAATGGGCTTTTATGTTGATGTAATGTAGCCAAGTATTAATTCCTATGTACACCTAGTACTGTTTTTAACACCCTTATAAGCTTCACATTTATACAAGGTAATTCTTTGTCTAATTAGTCTTTCCACCAATAAAATTACAGGTTTATTCAGTGTGTCTCCATGCCAGTCCAGAATAGTTCACTATTACATCTATTTTCTTACGTTTTTTGGTTTAAATTTTAAAAATCAGAACTGAGACAGCTTGTACGACTATAAATAGATGACTACATACCCATTTATTTATTTATTTACCTATTTGTGTGTGTTTCACAATTTTATTCCCCCCTCCTCCCCAGTATTCTGTTAGCAATAATGTATTCCTTCCTATTAGATTGAAAATCTAGAGGACAGCCAGGTGGTCAGATATCAGCATTCTGACTTATTTATCCAAATTCTTTTCAAAGAAGGACCCCAAACCACTACATGACTCATTTTATGATTCCTTGCCATAAAATGAAAAAGCAGTTGCCAAATGGATGATTGAGGATATACAAGTTCTGTCTTTCATGATATGTAGGTTCCCCTCTAATGGTGCCAATACACTGCATCTCCAGGCTGAGGCATAGGAAAAAGGAAACCACATCTCAGCCACAATGCATCACAAACTTTTGGAGAACCTCATGTTAAATCATTAATAGATTACCTGCTTCTCCATTAGAGGTTTGTATATAGCAGAATCTCTACCTTAATGTGATGTAGTAACAGTTGACATCTGACATGGGTTTTGCCTTGTATCCCAGTTCCTTGCCAAAAGGACCTGCTGGGTAGAGGGGTAGTGTCTTAGTAGCATAGGTAAAGGTGATGATTCTCAAGCAAGATGAAGCCAGGGACCACTAAGTTAGGTGTGGTGATACTGAGCATTCCTGAATAGATTTGGCTTTCACTGCTTGCAAAAGATCTTTTTTATTCTATGTTTGCTTCCAAAGGGCTGTATGTAACAGGAGCTTCATTGTATCCAGGCCAGACTTTCTGTCAAGGAAGATCTGCACAGTCCTGAGTACTTGGTGGGTACAGGAAAAGAAAACACCTATATTTTGAACAAACTTTTTATACTTTACCATAGACAAGCTAACAGTAATTATTGAAACTACAGGAAAATTAATGTGAACTACACTGAGAGTAACATCCTCTGCTTACCTATGAACTCTGAAGCAGTTGTATCTCATTGTCCTTGGTGATATGGAAATGGGTTAGTACTAGGCCACCCCACCCTTTATCCCCACAAGGGAAAGGGCTTCAGGGTAGGCTATCAGCACCTTTGTTTTTGTCTACACTGGTAGATCCACTTAGAGTGGGAACTTTGCAAATACCTGAAGAACATAAATAATGTGTCAATAGTAAAGCAGAATCAGAATGACTGTCTGCTGTTCAACTGCTATCACTGAATATCTGCAGAGGTGGTATACCAGTTAAACATGACTCTACAGTGTTTAGCCGAAATATTTATTTGTTTAGTGCAGTGGCTTGTTTGGACAATACAAAGTAGCCTTGATCACCTGCTTAAGTTTATGTTTATAATAACTATAAACTGAGTTTTCAGACAGCAAAATCTGCCAATGTTGCAAGCTCAGGACCTGTACCTGAGGGTACTTACTAGGGCTGTGCGAAACAGCAGCATTCCACTTCAACTTCCATTTCAATGGAACTGTTTCATTCTGAGCTTCATTTCATTTCAAAAGCACGTTCTGTTCTGTTTTGTCAAAATGGTTTCACTGTTTCAACACTGTTTTGATGTTTCGCCCATAGGCTATAATGGAGGAAACATAACAGCCTATAACTTTGTCATTTCTTGCCTGATTCTGATTAAACGTGCAGGAAAGCTAGCTCCTTCTGAAAGCATGAATCCTACCTTGTTTCAAGGAGATAGGTGCAGGGGTTTCTAGGAAACTACACCTCAGGCTGCTGACAAGCAGGAGCCAGGGAGTAGGAGCAGCGTCCTGTGATCCAGCAGGCAGACCAGGGGTCTGCACCCCCAGGAGGAGTCTGGCAGAGCCCCCACCGCCCTCCCAGGGGTGCAGGCGGGCCCCTGAGCTGCCTGCCAGATGACAGGAGGTTGCTCCTCCTGTTTATCAATAAACACAAACTTCAATTAGCATGAATTTACAGAGGAGAGGTTACTAGCACATCATACTGAAGTAGATCTTTACCACTCAGTTTCCTGTTTCTCTGAAGCTCTTACGAGAGCTTTCTTATGACTCTTATGAGTCTTTCAGGTTTCACTTCTCTTTCAGACCAATGAATCATCAGATTCAGTTTCTCTTTGTTTTTGGTAGGAGACTTTTCCTCAAAGTCTTAAGTCCCTATACAGAGATACTATTGACTTATACTTTTGCTTCTGACCATAGCAAAGTTAACTAAATACAGACTGCTGAGGTTAATTTCCTCTTTCAAATGAGAGTATTTGCATTTATGTCTGTAGATATATTTCTTCTCAAAAAGATATGATTGTATCTCGTTTTTGGCAACAACTGGTTTCTACCTAAGAAGCGTTTCCAAATTTGAATTATGTCAGCCAAGAGGATTATCTGAAAAGCGTAATCCTCTTGGATTTTGTGAATTTTGTCTTCTGATACTGCAAGCACACACTTAACTTGGGTACCACAATGATTGGGGGTTTGTATAGTCCATTTTCATACTGGATGCTAGCCATGCATCTACCTTTCATGGGTATATTTGTTTCTTAATAGCCCATTGGTTTGATGTTTTTTGGACTCACTTTTAGTATCAGTTTTCAATTTCTATAGTCATGCCTTGGTAAAATATTATCCTGAACTTCAATTTACATGAAACCTCTGTTCCTTGTATTTTCACTGGGGCAAAATCCAGTCCCTCTTGTTGATCTTCTTGCTTGCTTCTACCATACCTCTATAAAATTATTCTAGTATGCATTCAACACTTGAATATTTTGTATTTGGGACCTGCATCATCTTTTATCATTAAAACACCTTTCTAAACACAGCATAACATTTGAGGTCATGTTGCCTACCAGATTTGCTGTATAACTGGCTGTTTGTTTTTTCTTTCTTAGCAGTCTTCTTGCCAATGGAAAATTCCACCCCATGAAGTGGATTTTTCTGGCCACATTGATCCATTTTGTTGTACTGAGCTCTGCAGCCTGGGTTTTTGCTGTTTCTACTGCCCTGCATATTTGATTTTTTTTTTTCCAGGGACAAGTCTTCCTCATACAAATGTCTTTCTAGTAATGCGGTGTCTGTAATGCCACAAATAATCCTCTCTCTTATCAGAGTTTTGTCAAGTTCCCAAAATGCAGTTCTTATTCAGTGTCTTTAGTTCAGTAACATACTGATCTATAGTTTGTTTTGTTGTTGGCACATATAAAAAAATGTGTCTTTCGAGAGTCTTGTTCTTTTTTGGTATGCCGTGCTCCTCAAATTTGGACAGTATTCTACTTTGTTTCATATTTTCACGTTTTTTAGAGTAAAGGTATAAAAACAGCCAGGGCTTCCTCTCCAACAATATGTAAGAAGATTGAGGGTTTGACTATGTCATTTTTCCTTTGTCTGAATTTCCTCCAGTTTTCTGCTATATCGCCTGAGATAAAAAGAGCATGTGGAGGTTGTGAAACTTCCATGACCTTAGTCTGTTGTCCTTAAACTATAGTCCCTAGTCTATAACTGGAAGATCACTTACAGTGGCCATGTAGCTGCATTGCTGTACTTGCTTTCAGCTTCCAGCTTCTTGCATTCTTACCTGCCACTTCCTGACACCATCAGGGCTGGCCCATCCTATCCTGTGGAACCTGTGGCCACAGGGGGCCCTGCAACCAAGGGCCCCCTGCGGCCATGAACACTCCACCACTCTGCATTGCCTACTTTCTTCCCCCTCCCCCCGCCCCTCCCCCCCCAGCCGCTGGGTTCTTCATATCAGGGGGCCCCAAAAAATTGTGGGCCAGCCCTGGATACCATGTAGTGATCACTAGTTTCAATAAATATAGGCACACAATGAAGGCTTCTTGTACATATTAAGTAATAATAGTAAACTCTACAAACACTAAAAAGGTATACTTGTGTATTCTGTATTCATTGGTGGCCACCAAACTTCTTACATCCAAGCTGTATCTCTCTGTCTGCTGTTTTCTAAAATGTCTAATGTTAAACTTAACCATCATTCATTATAACTTGGAATAACACCATACATTGTCACAACAACAGAATATAGAGTTATGAAATACGGTAATCTTACTATATTTGTGCTGTATTCAGATATAGTCACATAAGCTATTTTTTATCTCTGAAAATGTACCTTTTAAAGATAAAATACTACTTAGGAATTGCATGGGGAATTTTTTACTATGAAAGAGAGCCTCATCATCCTCTGCTGATCTATATAGAGGCCCATCATCAAGGAAAACATGAAATCTAGGTAAGTTCATTTAACAGATACCTTGGTCTCTGCAATGTCCAGAAAAATATTATATTTTGTAGACTGTTGTTCACACACCAACAAAATATATTGTTACCTCTCTTGACCACGGTGGCTAGACAAAACCAAGCCCTTTTGGACTGTTTCTGGTAGGAGGATAAACTGATAGTAGCTAGCTATTTCTTTGATGTGATCCTGTCTCTTTATGAAGAATGTAGATAAAACATAGTTGGAAACAAATAGCAGGAGACAGCTTCTTTGTTAACAATTCCAACCTCATTTCAGCCAGGACATTAACCAATAGATCTCTCTTGGTTATTTCTCAGGAACATACTTAATTATTCCCTGGATGTCTTTAGCTTTCTGCTTCTCTCTTTGTTCCTCTCACATACTCAGACACATAGCTTCAAGGAAAATCAATTTCCAGCCCCTGTATTTGTTATCAGACCCCCAGCAAAACATTTGGACTACAGGGCCCAGCCACTGCTTTGACTTACATTCACTCCAGTCTTTGGACTGTTGTTTCTCAGTGTTCCAGTTATCCATAAGCCAAGATAAAGAAAAAGAAAGAGGCATACAAACAATGGAAGCTTGGGACAGGCTCTAAGGAAGACTACTTGGCAATGACCCGTACTTGCAGAAACCAAATTAAGCAACCTAGGGCAGAAACCGAACTAAAACTAGCTACAAGAATCAAGGACAACAAGGTACTTCTTTAGTTACATAGTGAGTAAAAGGAAAACTAATGGGAGTGTGGGGCCACTGCTCAATGCCTCAGGATACCTGGTCACTACCACTCAGGAAAAAAAAACAGAACTAAATGACTACTTTTCCTCAGTCTTTCACAAGACCAAGGGGAACAACAAACCAGATAGGGCACAGAATGAGCAGGGCAGGATTGACACCATTCTCACCATTGACATAGAACTTGGGTACAATCAATTAAAGAAATTATATTTATAAAAATCAGCAGGACCGGATGAACTCCATGCAACACTGCTGCAAGAGTTGGATGAAGTAATTGCAGAGCCCCTGGCAAAGGTTTTTCAAAAATCAGTGGCCTCTGGAGAAATCCCAGAGAACTGGAAGAGGGCCAGTGCTGTGCCCATCTTCAAGAAGAGAAGTGTAAGGACCCAGGAAACTACAGGCCAATTAGCTTAACTTTTATTCCTAGAAACATTAATCAAAGAGGCTATATATGACAAACTTGCAGAAGGCATGATACTGAATGACAGCCAGCATGGCTTCATCACGGGCAAGTCTTGTATGACCAACCTCATTTATTTCTATGATTAGTTGACTGATCACCTGGATGAGAGAAAAGCAGTTGACATTGTATACCTTGATTTCCAGAAAGCCTTTAACCTACAAGGTACTGATAATAAAAGCCTGGAGCCTGTGATCAGGGAGCCAGCGAATAGGGACTGCTAACAGGAGCAGTCTGAAGGCCAGTTCATGGGCAGGAATACACACCTGAGGTCTCTGGCAGATGCTCCTAAGTGATGGAGGAGGGGTGCTACTATGTGCGTGGTGACACAGAGTACAGCCAGGGTCCCTGTCCTGCTGCTGCCCCCAGCCCAGACCTCCTGTGAGGTCTGCACCCAGACAGGCCTTTTGGATGTGTCAGCAGTGTCTTGGCCCCCTGTCTGTAGTGGTGGCCTGGTGGGACCTCTGGGGCCTGAGGGTAGCGCAGGGGCTGGGGGTTCCTTTGCCTGTCCCATGTGTGCTCGGATCAAGACCCTGGAGGGGCAGGTGAGGGAACTCCAGGTGGAGGTGAGCAGGCTGTGGGGGATCAGGGCAATAGAGGAAGAGATTGATGGTTACTTTAATTCTCTGCAGGACAAGATGCCTGGTGAAGTTGTGAGGGAATGCCCTGAAGCAGACGCTGGTGAGTGGAGGATGGTCACCTGCAGGGCCAGATCTCTCACCATAGAAACAGCCTCCCCGGTGCAGTTGGGGAACAAATATGAGGCCTTGGCTGTACTGGAGGACTGTGCACTGGAGGAGCCTGCCACCATCCCTGAGTGAGCTGAGGGCTAGCCAGGCAAGTGGGAGAAGAGATGCCGTGTCATCATTGTGGGCGACTCCCTGCTGAGAGGAGCAGAGGGACCCGTCTGTTGTTCGGATCCCATAGAACAGGAGGTTTGCTGCCTGCCCAGACCTCAGATTCAGGACATCACGGCAATGATTCCGAACCTCATCTGGCCCTCTGATCACTACCCCTTGGTCCTCATCCATGTGGGCACTAATGTTATGGCCGGGAGTAGTCCGGACTGCATCATGAGAAACTACAAGGCTCTGGGGACCAAGCTTAGGGAGACAGGAGCACAGGTGATTTTTCTCATCTGTTGTTCATGAGGCCTGCATTGGGAGAGGTCAACTGGCAGCTATGGACTGTTCAACCATGAACCACACTTCAGCATAGGGGACATGCTAGGGCGGGACAGGCTACATCTCCCCTTGAAAGGTAAGTGTGTTTTCTCTTCCAGCTTGGCTGATCTTGTATGGTGAGCTTTAAACTAGGTTAGTTGGGGGATGGGGATGCAGAGGTACAGGAGGACACTTCAACATCAAGCCAGGTGATGTGAGCTGGAACAACTCAGGTAAGTGACAAGGGCCCAAGCAAGCTTGGGAACAAGAGGGCAGCATGAACACCCATAGGAGATCTCAATTCTCCCACTTTACTCAACATTGCTGGAGTATTGCATCCAGTTCTGGGCACCACACTTCAAAAAAGACATGCTAAAGCTTAAGAGGATCCAGTGTGATCAGGGACAAGCCATGCGAGGAGAGATTGAGTGATCTTGGACTCTTCAACCTAAAGAAAAGAAGGCTGAGAGAGAACCTGATTGCAGCTTACCACTTTATCAGAGGTGTACATCGGGGCTTGGTGAACAACTGTTCACCAGGCTACTCTGGGGGAAAACTAGAAACAAAGGCCACAAACTCCTGGAAGATAGTTTCAGGCTGAACATTAGGGAAAACTTCTTTACAACTAGGGTGTCCAGACTATGGAACAAGCTCCACCCAGAGGTGGTGCAATCATCTACCTTAGAGGTCTTCAAGAGAAGACTGGATGGTCACCTGGCTGGAGTCACTGGACTCCAAATGTCTTTTCTGCTCATGAAGGGAGCTGGACCTAATGATCCTTCAGGGTCCCTTCCAGCCCTATGAGTCTATAGTTCTATAACTCTGACGTACAGCCAAGAAAAAAGAAAAAAAAAAAGAAAAGAAAAAAAAAAAGCAGCTGTGATATACAGCTAAGCCCTCAGTTACCACCAACTTTGCACTGAGGAGAACACCTGGGATTTCCACCTCACCAATCTTGAAAAGGCTTTCACTCAACAAGGACACTCCTCCAGAGAGAGAGATTGCATGTTTAAAAGATCCACCCAGATACCATGTGAAGAATTGCTGCAGTACAGAAGAAAAATAAAAAACTATGAATCACACACCTCTGGTTATGACATATCACCCCTCCCTTGAACCCATACGGAAAACTCTCAAACAATTGCAACCCATACTAGAAAGAGACCCTATTCATAAAGAGATCTTTCCAGAACCACCCATCCTAGCCTTCAAACAAGCACCTAACCTTGCTAACCTCATCACCAGAACCAAATTTCCTCAGGCCCAGAACACACCAAATGGATCCAGACTGTGCCATGGCAAGAAATGCAAAACCTGCCAACACATTTCCACCACGTCTGCAATTACCATACCCCACAACAGAGCCATCAGCATTCCTGCGTCTTACAGCTGCACCTCCAGAAATGTAATATATTTCATCCAATGCACCAAATGCCCTGATGGAACATGCGTAGCAGAGACCAAACAACAACTGTGCACCAGAATGAAGGCACACAGGAAATCTATCAAAGACAAGAATACCCAATTGCAGGTGGGGGGCACATTTCTCACAAGAAAATCACTCTCTCTCCAATTTCTCAGTTCTAATCCTCAAAGGTAACTTACAGAACACTTCTCAGAGATGAGCCTATGAACTTCACTTCATCAACCTCCTGGATACAAAAAATCATGGACTAAATATAGACATTGGATTTATGACACTTTATAACCTGCCTGACATCTGACTCCCCAGGTACCTCTCCACTATTTACCTGCTACATTCATCCCAATTTTCTCTTCTCTGCCACCCAGCCTCTCTCTCACCCACTGACTCCTCAATTTACATCTTCACTGACTGCCTGTCTTGCATGCATACCAACCCAGCCTCTGGCATCTTTACTTTTCATTCCATCCAGGAAGAGCACACACCAACTGCAGAGACTTCCTCAGTGAGACAAAGGTTTTTTAAACCCGAAGCTTGCTAAAACATTTTCCCTGACTATTTAAGTTGGTCTAATAAAATATATCAGAATCATCCGAAGAACCTTGTCTGCCAGTAAACCAAGAGACCTTTCATAATATATTTAGCCTGAAAGGAATAGGGTGATTTTGCCCACCGGTTTCAGTGTGAGAGTGCAAGTGCTTAACTCTCAGTATAACAATATTAAAGTTTCATGGAAAGAAAAAATCTATAATTATCATCCCAAATGACTTCAGTGATTCACAGTTGGTTTCATAATGCAAACAGAAACCTTAAAAAAAAAAAAAATAGAGCCCGTGTGGTGTTTAAGACTAAGCATGCTGCTTATTGATCTTCACTACTTTAATTCCAAAGATCTTCTTAAAACGTGATGAGTATCATACAAAAAGTTGATTTATGTTCAGTTCAAACAGACAGCATATTCCCAAACACACACATGTTGTACTGATTCAGTTATAAATAGCTTTCATGTTGCTTCCATAAAAAAAACTATTCATGGAGGGGGAGGGAATGGATCCCAGAATGTACTGACTGCAATCAGTTCAAATATATGTAGGGGGTAGGGAAGCTTTACAACTTCCCCACTAGCTCTTGGATTCTATTTTTAACTAAAGTGGGCAGTACAAGCATTTGTATAGTTCAGAGGTGGGTCTTATGATTCTTGAAGAAAGTTGGAGTCCAAACTCCTACCTTTCATTCCTATATCTACCATTAGTTAAATTGTAGCATGAAACTATTCCACACTATCTACTAGGGCTGTGCGAGGCTTTGGACTGTTCTTTGGATCCAGAGAAGCTTCAGACACTTCAGCATCCAAAGCAACATGTCCAGATCAAAGCACTGGCTTTGTTAGGCTTTCTGAAGCAGTTTTGAGCTTCCAAAGTGCTTCGGAAAAGGTTTGGAGCCGCTTCAGAGATCTGGCCATAGGGTATAATGGGGAAACAATGAAATATCTATAACTTGGTTGTTTTTTCTCTGGTTTGGATTAAATTTGCAGAGATTGAATCTCCTGCAAAGAGCATGAAGTCTGCCAAGTTTCAAGAAGGTTGGTGTAGGGATTCAGGGGGAACTGCACCCCAAATTATTGAAAACAAAACTCACGTCATGTCTGTGTTACAACACAAGGAGGTGAAAACTGCAGGGGTAGTAGCCCCTGGTTTGGTCACAAAGCCTACCAAGTTTCAAGAAGATCAGTGCAGGGGTTTGGAGGCAACTGCATCTCAAGCTGCAGACAGGCAAAACTTGTGACATGGGTGATCCTGTGTGTGTTAAGGCGCAGCAGGGTAAAAGCTGCAGGGATGGTAGCCCCTGCTGCGTCCACAATGCCTGCTAGCTGTTGAGGAGCTAGGTGCAGGGGTTCTGGGGCCATGCACCTCTGGCTCCTGACAGGCAAAACTTGTGACATGGGTGCTTGTGCAACTGTGTCTGTGACATGGGGGGAACTACTGCAGGCCTGGCTGCTAAGCTACTGTGTTACCAGTTAGCAATCAATCATGATTCACTCAGGGACCAGCTCAATACACACTAGCTAGGTGGTGTAGCCAATTAATTAGCATCAATTAATACCTACAAAACCAGAGACAAAGAAGAGGAAATAATGAATACAGATAATCAACTGCCCCAAGCCAGAGACAGTCAGTTGCACAAGCACCTATGTCAAGAGTTTTGTCTGTCAGCAGCTAGGGGTGCAGGGCCCTAGAAACCAGAACCTCTGCACCTGTCTCCTCAACAGCTGGCAGACTTTGTGGCCTCATCAGGGGCCACCATCCCTGCAGTTTCACCTTGCTGCACCTTAACACACACAGTGTCACCCATGTCATGAGTTTTGCTTGTCCGCAGCTTGAGGTGCAGTTCCCTCCAAACCCCTAAACTTATCTCCTTGAAACTTGGCATGATTTGTGGCCTTATCAGGGGCTAACACCACTGAAGTTTTCACCCCACTGTGCCATCACAGATAGATGTGAAATTAGTTTTGCTTTCAGGAGTTTGGGGTGCAGTTCCCCCCAAGCCGCTGCACTGATCTTCTTGAAACTTGGCAGGCTGCATGCACTCAGCGGATGATACCACCAATGAAAGTTTCATCTAAATCAGACAAAAAACAACAAATATATAGATATTTAATTGATTCCCCATTATACCCTATGGCTGGATCTCTGAGGTGGCTCCAAAGCTTTGGAGCTGCTTCGGCCAGATGGAAGCAGAAACCCAGATTGGATCCCTGGCATCCAAAGCAGCTGGATCTGAAGCCAGATTGATTAGCTGCCTACTCGCATAGGCCTACTATCTACCCATTGAGACAGGGGAAAACAAGCAAGCAAGCAAATAAACAAGCCCCTTCCCTAAACTTTATTTTTAGAAATCATTGTATAATTTGCTTATTACTAGGTTACAGTAACTGTCATTTGGGTATTTATGTGAAATCATGATCAGGCGAACACCACACCTCTCTTTCTAGATATATCACCTATCTGCATAACCCACATTGTATCAATGAGGCAGTAGCAATCCCTCAATATGAGGATGACAGTTTTCCAGTAAATAGAAATGTCATTGGTGAGTCTATAGGTGACTGAGGAGGCCAATCTGAGATCTTCATATTTGACTGCCGATGTGAAGAATTGCTCTGGGAAGAAGGAGTGGATCCTAGTGATGTTGAGTTACAGCTCTTCCCTTTATATCTCTCATCTATCTACTTCTATACCTATGATCTGTCTCATTGAGATGAGTTTCCTCAAAATGATCAATGCCTTGTCATACAGCATGGCGCCATTGGGGATGATGGAACTTTTGAGGTTCAATGCTCCAATCTCTCAGGCATTGGGGCAGGATGTTCATATAATATTTCTTCAGATTTGCCTCTAAGGTGCCTTTGAATCCCTTATTTCACCTACCTCTAAATCAGTGACTATCAGTGAATTTTAGAAGCTGATTATCAAGCATCTTTATGACATGTCCTGTACAATGGAGCTGGTGCCATACACACGTACCTTTGCTGCTGGTGGTGTTTGCTTGAGCCATAACACTGGTTTTCATTCTTCTGTCCTTCCAACTGCTATAGAGATTTTTCCCAAGAAATGAATGATGGTAGTATTCCAATGCTTTTGGGTGTTTCCATAATGTTGTCCAAGTTTTACATCCATACAATAGCATGGTAGATGGATGGTGGATGGTTCCTTCTCAGCTTGGAGGGAGGTGGGCAGTGGGGTCCCGCAGGGTTCGGTCCTCAGACTGATATTATTCAATATCTTCATCAGCAATTTGGATGAGGGCATGGAGAGCACCCTCTCCAAGTTTGCTGATGATACCAAGTTATGGGGCAAAGTTAGTGCACCAGAGGGCAGGGAGCAGATTCAGGCTGACCTGGACAGGTTGGATCAATGGGCAGAGAGAAATAGGATGCAATTTAATAAAGATAAATGTAAGGTACTCCACCTGGGAAGGAGGAATCCTCAGCACACCTATAGGTTGGGGAGTGTCCTTCTCAGCAGCTCGGAGGCAGAGAGGGATCTTGGAGTCATAATTGACTCCAAGATGAATATAAGCTGGCATTGTAACGAGGCCATCAACAAGGCCAATTGCGCCTTGTCATGCATTAGCAGGTGCATGACTAATAGAACGAAGGAGGTGATGCTCCCCCTGTATGTGGCACTGGTCAGGCTGCAGTTGGAGTACTGTGTCCAGTTTTGGGTGCCGCACTTCAAGAGGGATGCGGGGAATCTCAAGAGGGTCCAGAGGAGGGCCACTCGCATGATTAGTGGCCTTCGTGATAGACCCTACGGTGGGAGGTTGAGAGAGCTGAATCTCTTCAGCCTTCACAAGAGATGGCTGACGGGAGATCTTGTGGCCACCTATACATTTATTTGGGGAGGTCAAGGGGGAATAGGTGAAGCGCTGTTTACTAAGGCATCTCAGGGAGTGACTAGGAATAATGGCTGTAAACTAGTTGAGAGTGGATTTAGGTTAGATATTAGGGAAAAAAAAAATTCACAGTAAGGGTGGCCAGGATCTGGAATGGGCTTCCAAGAGAGGTGGTGCTATCACGTAGCTTGGAGGTCTTCATGAGGAGGCTAGATAGTCACCTGGCTGGGGTCATGTGACCTCAGTCCTCTTTCCTGCCAGGGGCAGGGGGTCGGACACAATGATCCATTGTGGTCCCTTCTGACTCTACAGTCTATGAATCTATGAGAAGTCTGGTTTGGGTCTGGATTTCATGATCAACAAACACACAATTTCAGAGACCTTCAAAGGCAGCACTGGCAGATTTTATCCAGTGTTTAATATCAACAGCTATGTTTATTTTTGGGAAATATGGCTATGCAGGTATGAGAGATGCTCAATATTCTCCATTAAAAACTTTTGAATAAAAGTTACCCAAAACAATTTCTAAAGCAAGAGATCCATAATGTATTCCTTCAGACCCATTTGCCGAAAGATGTAATTAATAATAAAATGGACAGTGATGCAGACATGTAAACACTAAGATGTAATATAGTTCAAACAAAGGCTAAAGACATATTTAAATATATTACCATACAGGGATAACCACCCCAAACTTCCTAGCAGTTAGAGGTCCCTGAACAACTAAAAACTTCAAGGAAAATGTGTTATTGCTAAAAACATCTAGGAAATGACCTTGCCAATTTCTTGTTCTGCCATACACCCTATCTAAAAGCCAGCTCCACCTTGCTCCCTTCCTCTGTAGCCCTGTGGGGTCAGGCCAACTCTCAGGATGGTTGGGGAAGGGGAGAAAATTTCTTTTTTTTATTATTTATTTTAAAATGCAAACTTGGGGTTTTGCTACACCTCCTGGCAGTATGTAAGAGAAATAAGAGAAGGAGAGAAACAAGCTACAAGAGGAGGAAAGAAGCAACTCACTTGAACAGCTTTGTGTACCTGACTTCCATTGGGTTGATGACGATTAGCATTCCTCCTGTGGAGTTGATGGGTCATTGGTCCCAGCTCAGGGTACAGCATTTTGCTCAGGAGATGAGGCTTTGGCTAGTGCCAGTGCCAGCGTTCCCTTTTCCTCTGAGGCTGGCATCCTTTTATCCCAGAAGTTCCAAGCTGGTTTGGGCCCTGACTGCCCACATGTGCCTTGACCCCACCTCCGGGAATTATGAACTGCAGCTGTACTTGACAGCCCTTGAACCTGAGGTTCTGGGGCTCTAGGTGTTGTGCCCCTGTGTTGCCTCCCTGCCTGGCTGGTCAGGCTCCAAAGTCATGTGGGATCCAGGTTCCAGCTTTCATTCCATCCCAGACAAAGAGCCAGTGGCATGTCCACTCCCTGATCGCTGCTCGTCCCACTCTGGGAAGAGACCAGCTGTGGGACACACTAGCATCCCTCAGTCTTTCATTTCCCTGCCTCGATGGCTGCCAGCCTGCCACCCATGGAGCACTCTGGCCATTCTCACCCCAGTAGGTATTGGGCTCAGTCAGGTCCCTGCTACACTCAGCTACTTAGCTGTGTCTAATTTTTTTCCCCTTCAAGTGAGTAGTGATGACCCACAGGGACCAAAAGCAATATGCCACAGAATGGAGGAAGGAAGTTGGGTATCATGAACATGTGAGCAACCTGCTGTATTGGAGTAGTCTCACCATGTGCACAGTACTGTACTCCTATAAATTGATATCTAATGGTGGGTCTTAAAGAGAACTATTATGCCTTTGCAGGGACCAAAAATGACATTAAAACACTCAAAATCCCACCCCCCCACCACAATACATTATATCTACTTTGCGTACCTTCCCAATATTCCATTTAATGTACTTACCTTTAGTTTAAATGAAAGAAAATTGACAGCCTCATCAGACAAATTAAACTTGACCCCTTTACTCAGCTGTGAACTGAAATCTAGTTAACAAATTCACATCTCTGTGTATGTACAATGGCTCTGAACCTAAAAATGGAATTGAAATAAATGCTTGCACAAGTCACTTTTTTCTTTGCAACCCACATTCAGCACTGTTTAGATACAACTGAGCTTCTTTGATTTTAGAGTGACATGCATTCAAGAAATCTTTTTCCTTGTTCCAACTGCAAGACTTCCAAGGTTAATGCCCTCTTTGACTCATCCTTCCTTGAACCAGAAACATTCTCCCAACCTAAAAGCAGTAAAAATCCAGCAGGAAATCTGCCTAAAACTACATGATTAACTACTGCTAATATGGTTTTAGGGTATATGCAGACTAAGGACCAGATATTTCTGTCTAAAAAGGAACTAAGCAACATATTTTCAACTTAAACTTTTCTTTGGGTGAAAAGTGCAAAGTTAGTGATAACAAAACATTTTGCACATTCACATTGGTTTTGCTAAAATGTTCAATCTGACAGTTTGCAGAAAATTAAAAGAGATTGTCTTAACATTTTCTAAATTTTCCCATTCCTTCAAAATCAGTTTCAATATTTCCTTTAAATTCATTTTCAGAATTAAGTTTAATTTCCCCAAAATAATTTTATTGTAGGCTGACCCAAGACTTTTTTTTCTGTTTGCTTTTAAACTACCAATGAACTAAAACTGTTGTTATTCTCACAACTCTACCTAAAATGCAGAAAATACTTACCTAATGGATTTCTAAATATACCTAATCAGGTCAGGTCCTAAATCCTACTGAAATTGGTAGAAAATAGGGGCCTGACCTGCTTTAGGTGTTTTGTAAGTTACCAGCAGGGATCCTGGTTTCTGATTTTTAAAAAAAATCCCCAATTTTCAATAAAAGAAAGTAACCCCAAATCCACATTTTTCCATGATTAAAATGAAACACCACTATATGTATAGATATATATAGATTAAAATGAAACACCATAAGAGAGAGAGAGACAGAGTGGTGTTTCATTTTAATCATGAAAAAATGTGGATTTGGGGTTCCTTTTTTAACCAAAAATTGGGTTGTTTTTTTTTTTAATCAGAGAAAACCAGGATCCCTGGTCACCATTTGGTGCTTATTGATATATTTTGGCAACTAAATAGCTTTGAAAATCAGGCTTCAAACCCCTCTGAACCATGACTGGTTGTATGCAATCTACCTTAGCCCCATTTTTAAGTGACCGCAGAAACAAACCTGCTTGTCCTGTAATATGGCAATTGTGGCCATTGAGGTACTGAAAAACTCTATAATAATTTTACATCCTGTGTGATTGAACCCTTCTGTCACCTTTAGCTCTCAGCTACCTTTAGGACTATTTTAGGTCTGAGTTCCTTCTTCAGGTAACTTTCCAGTTCTCTCAGTTGCTGGCTGCCTATCTTAATCCCTGTCCACAGCAGTTTCATTGGCTCTTACACCCTGCAATGTCTACCCTGTCTAAGCAACAAACTGAAGTAACCCCTATCACATTCCACTACCATCAAATGAGAACCAGGCTCACCTCCACTCATGAACAGTAAGTCTGTCCTAAAGCCTATTCTTAGATCTTCCATATGGATTTTCCCTTCTTTCTCTTGCCCATGCTCTGCAACATGAGGGAAGACATGGGGAGTGAGAAGCAACAGTTTCTACATATTTGGAATTAAAAATAGGGAAGTAAGGGAGACCTGACATGAAATGCTGCTTTAGCTGTTCCTATTTGAGAACTTCCTTTTACCCAGTTTCCAGCTCTACCACAGCTAGTGTAGGATTGTCTGTCTCTGGATACATCTACATGTGCCCCTTAGTGCAGTTGACTAATTAGCTCTGCAGTAAAGTATCACAGTCTACATATGTGCTAGTATTAGGGCTCAGTTAATTAATTAACTCTGCTATAAGACAATACTGTAAGGGACAGTAGTATCATACAGTGGAGTCATTAAGGGAATTCAAATGCATGTGTAAATGATGACCTCTAGGCAGAGCTGACCCGAGCAGGGTGCAGGGCCCAGGGCAAATCAGCGCATGTGGGGCCCTGCCCCAGCTCCGATGCAGGCCCCAGACCCAAACAAGCTGCTGCTGTCATCAGCAGTGGCAGCATTGACAGTGGTGGGGGCAAGCAGCTGGTTACAGAGCCACTGCTCTGCCCAGCTCCGCACCACCGCTGTTCCGTCTGGCTCCATGGGGCCCTGCAAAGTGCAGGGCCTGGGGCAGTCACCCTGATTCATCACCACTAGGGTCAGCCCTGCAGCCAGCCACTAGAGTCAGTCCAGGCAGCCAGGCCACGTCCACATGAGTGTGCACATGCCTTTTGCCTTTTGCCCTGCCTCAAACCCCTTTGAGGCAGGGCAACAGGCACATGCCGGAACAAGAAAATGAATATCCAGGGGTCTAAAAAAATGGATGTCTAAAAATGTGGAGCAGGGCACAGTCCCTGACCATGACCTGAGGCAACCGGAGGCTGGGTCCTCCACAGAGATGCTCTGGCTGCCAGAGCATCCCTATGGTTGGTCGTCACCCTGGTGCTGAAATGTGCAGATGGCCAGGCTGTGTGTTCAGCACTAGGGCTCCACTGCCAGTGAGTAAGGGGTCGGGAGGGCCAGAGGAGAGGAGAGGGGATCACAGGGGGGACCCCCGACAGCCCCCCCCACTCCCCCAGCCCCCCCAATCTCTGCCAGCTCCCCGAGGGCCCTGACCCCTGCCGGGGCTGTCTCTTCTCCCTGCCAGCCCCCCCGAGGCCCCTGACCCCTGACCCCTGCTGGGGCTGGCCCCTCCCCCCACCAGCCCCCCCAAGGCCCCCCACCCCTGCTGGGGTGCTGGAGGAGAGGGGAGGGGACCATGGGGGGACCCCTGGCAGCCCCACCCATTCCCCCAACCCCCCCTCCCGCCACCAGCCCCCTGAGACCCCCAACCCCTGCCAGAGCTGGCTCCATCCCCTCAAGCCCCCGTAATCCCTGCCCGCCACCCCATACTTAAAAAAAATAAAAATCCCCGGAACTTACTGGCAGTTGGAGTTGCCATCTGGCTGACTGGGCCCCTGCCCACACAGTGTGGGGCAGGCTGAGTAAGGGGGAGGGGGGACTGGAGGGGACCATGGAGGGGACCTCTGACAGCCCCACCCACTCCCCCAGCCCCCACAATCCCCTCCAGGCCCCCAAGGGACCCAACCCCTGCTGGGGCTGGCCCCTCCCCCTACTAGCCCCGCCAGCAGCCCTAGTCTGAGCCCTCCTGCCGCTCTGTTCTGTGCTGCCCAGGGCGGGGGCTCTGCCAGGAGGCCCTGGAGCCCCCCCACCCCTGCTTCTATGATAAGCAGAGGCTTTCTTTCCCCATTTTTTCCTGGTTTTTTTTCTTTTTAAAGTGAAGATGCCTGGGGTTGTGGGGGTAGCTATAGGGGCCTGGGGGTTCAAGTTGCAGGGTGAGGCTGGGTGGGGCAGCCATTGGGGGGGTTGCACAAACAGGTGGGGGATGGGGCCAGGTGGGACAACAATTGGGGGGCTGGGGTGGGGCATGTGGGCCTTGCAAGGGCAGTGGTAGCCCCTGTGGGGGCCATTTGGCCCCCGTTGGGGGGGGCATACCCCTTGTGTGGGGGCTGAATCCCCTGTTGGGGGGCCTATACCCCTTGTGTGAGGGTTGAACCCTCTTTTGGGGCGCTGAAGCCCTTGTGAGAGGGCTGAACACTCTTTTGGGGGCCCTTACCCCTTGTGTGGGGGTTGAATCCCCTGTTGGCGGGGCATACCCCTTGTGTGGGGTCATCGCCTTGTGGGAGTGCAGCAAAACATGTATTTATGAATTCTTGAAACATATATTTACAGTTCACTTTATTATTATGATAAAAGACTTGCTTTAACACTGTAAGATATATCAATAAAACATTGTCCAACCAATCACTGTCTCTTTCTTGCTCTCTGTCTTTACAGTGGGCTTTTGTTTTACTTGTGGAGGAACATGGATTTGGGGATATTTTGCAGAGTGACTTTGGGATTTTTTTATCAGAGATTTTTCAGTTTTCCAATAGGGAACACCAGAATTCTTGCTAGGGAGGCCAGTGGCAGGACCTTGCATGCTCAGAGCTGGCACCTTGGACCCATCTGGCTGTGGCTGACCTCCTGGTCAAATGGGGCCAGGAGGACATGCTTTGACAGTTCAAAGCAGGCCACCACACCTGGAACATCTTCTGGGTGATAGCTGCCCAGAAGGCCAGGCAGGGGGCACAAATGGCAGTAGTGCCACACAAAGGCCAACCCTGCAACTGCAGTTCACTGGCAGCTGGCCCGGAGTGGCAGATGCCTCTACTAGCTCTGCAGTCCTCATCTGAGTCTGGCAGGTGCACAGCAGGTCACAGTCAGGCAGCAGCCCCCACTGCCAGACTGCTGCAATGGGTAGAGGGTGCAGGGAACTCTCAGGGCTGCTTAAGCGGTCCAGCTGGCACAAGTTGTAGTGTCCCCAGGTACCAATTGGCTGGGCCCCAGAAGCTCCTGAGAGCTAGTAGCCCTGAGCTACTTGCCAGGGTGGCTTTTTGTACTGCTGGGGCCAGGACAGGGCAGCTTTTATACTGCTGGGGACAGCATAGGTGCTGGCCCTGGGCTCTAGCTCTCCCTGGCTGAATATCCGGGAGGAGCCAGGCAGGGTTATTTTGCCCCAAGTGGCACAATTTGTTCTACACCAAAGTGCATGTCTAAGCACGTGCGCTGAAGCAAAAAGCCCCAACTCAGATATGCACCGCTTCTATTTGAGCTGATGCAAGTGCATGTGCTTGCATGTGTGGACACGCCCCTGGAGGCTAGACCCCTGGATCCTGCCAGCGCCTCCACCACTTGGTGCTGCCACACAGAAGCTCAGGCTGACCTGTGCCTTCTGCCAGCCTGGGCCTGCTCTGCCATGGCCTACATTGATGCTGTCCCGGGCACATGTTTAGATGCTGTGCCTGGGAGCAGTGTACTCCGGCTCAAATGGTCCATGGATTTATTTTGTTGCATTAATTGCATGTAAAGATGCACCCTCAGTCTCAGAATTGAACTCAAGGGACTCCACTGGGTATTTACATGGCAAAGCTTTATCAAGGAGGTGACACTGTCATGAGGCCTTTGTCTCCTGCTGTGTTTTGCTCTGATGACTCATGGAGCAAATAATCTTTGTTATTATCTATTATTTGGATCTGTTTTATAGTGATTGATCGTCCCATAATTCTGTTTATTGTTACTTTATTGATTTAACTTTTATTATCCAAGCCAGACCAGAAACATTTCTTGCTTTGACCCCTGTGTTCAAGTGTCACTCAGAGGTGAATGAGCTGAGGGAATTAGCTGCCCACATGGCTCTGATTATTGGGATAAACTGCACTGCTTGTCTTCAAGGTTTGTGGTGTGCCTGTTACAAAGTGGCACTGGTTCAGTGTTCTAGTATTCACTTCAGGGATGGTTGCAAAGTAGGTGTGAAGACTTCAGGTTTGGGCTCAACCAAGCCAATGGCAAAGCGGGTTCCAGATTTGAAGGCTTTCGACAAAAAAACAAAACAAAAAAGCTCGAAAACAAACCAAAAACAACAAAAAATCATTTTCCAATAGCTCCCTGTCACCTCCACTCCTTTTCTATTTTTTTAAAGCCTGGAGAGAGCTCTTCTTGAAACCTGTCATCTGATCATGGGCCAAGAGGCTTATGAAAGGGAAGAGGCAACATTTCCTAAATGGGCCCCATAACACTTAGGATTTTGCAGGTTGAAATCCACTGACAAAAGGTGCTCAAAAGAGGATGAGGTGAAAAGGCTCTTACTTATCCTATGCTTTTAAGGCTGTTGCTTGTTTCCTAGATCCTCTAACCAGTTCTCCTGTTGTCTAGCATTCATCAGCAGTTTTTCTTCTTCCCACCCCCACAGCTGTTCCTTCTATCATTTGGGCCAAAAAAAAGAGGCTTCATTTTTCCTCCCAGCCTATTTACTTATTCCCCACTCCTATCCACTCTCTGTCTTCAACTTTCATCAATTTAGTTCTTTCCCTGCTTTATGCCCCCCCTCTCCAAATTAATCTATTCTATCCATCCCCTCAAATTCCTTTTTCATCAGCTTCCTCTTTTGTAGGTATCCTCTGTGGTGATATTTGACTACTTCCCAGCCACATGAAGGTGCAGAAGAGTCAAACTCTTTCCCTCTGTTCAAGACCTGTGGAGAGGCAGTATGCTTTTCCTTCCTAAGAGGAAAACTGTGTATTGATTTCATAGGGATTAAGGTATCTAAATAAGAAATTGGCACTGAAATTACTTTTGAGGGTGAGGGTTTGGGTGATTTCCTTTTGTTTGCAAAATTCTAATTGCTTTGCCAAGGATGTCTTCCAGTAATCTGCCTCAGCTTTTTATTCTAGACGCCAATTATTATTTGGCCTCATACTACAGATGCAGATCTCAAAACAGCAAGATTGATCTAAGGCTGAACAGCCAATCAGAAACTTTTCTATATCCTCACCTTTTTGTTTTCTGTTTTGTAAAGATGTCAGGGTTTATTTGTTGCTGGGATTCAATAATTGTTATGAAAAATGTAACAGGTGTCTCAGGTTAAACAGGTTTCAGGTGTTTCAGGTTAAACCTTAGCATTCTGATGGACTAGAGTACATTTAAAAAGTCTTAATAATAGGTGCTTAGATTACTACAGATTATGCATTTTATGTTAATATTTACTTACATTTCATTAAAAATGTTTTAAAATCTATTTGCATGTGTTGAACCTGCAGCTGATCATACATGGTTAAAATATTAACATTGCAGCTGCTGTAATATCATTCACATACCAAACAAGTGTGCAGTGTGGGTATTGCATTATTTGTAAGATCTAGTAAGCCCTGGAAAGTGAGCATAATTTAAACATCCTTTTCCCATTATAATATATGCAGCTATGTCTATACCCTGCAATGTGTGTTGTATGATAACTAGTTGCAGTCTTTAATATAAAAATGTTATTTGCCCAAACAACACAATAAAAGCAATAATGCATAAATAAAGCATTTTCTCTTATGAAACGTTCATTATTTTCAGGCATTTGCATAGCTTGAGTCATAGTGCATGCCAGAGCCCTAGAAAAACAGTTTTACCATTTTTTAGCCTTATCTCAAATTGTGCTTCTGATACAGCCTATAGCAAATGTATGTGTATCTATAACCACTAAAGCAAATGGCTGTGACTTTAAGCATACCCCACCACATCTTTGTTATGCATTCAAATGAAAGTATAACCAAGGGAAATATGTTCCTTCCCTCTCCCTTGTTTGGCTGTTTAGAGCTGCAGTAACAGATATTGCAGTAGGAAATAACTTGGGGGTCTGATCCTGTTAGGTGTTGAGTGTTCCTGATTTGCATTGGCTCCAGGCCTTAACTCAGGATAAAAGCCAAAGTGGCAAAAGTAATGAGGTATGAACACACTAATTAAACTTCACAAGCCAAAGGGGGTTATTTTATAAACAACCATTACATCTGACTTTGCTCTGCTTTGTTATGATTGCTTTTTTCAATGCTCCCACTCCTCCCACATACAGCTTTCAAATCACCTTTTTGTTTCACTACTGTTGATAACACTCTTTGAGGAAAAAAATGTTTGCTCTTGCCCTTTTTATGGGTAATGAAACAATTAACCTGTGCAGCAACAGCCCTCAAACTCATTTAAGATGGGATTTTCTTATCAGTTCAAATAATTCACTTCCATGGAGCTTTGATCTTTGTGCCTGATATTTTCAATAAAATGGCAAGTCCATGTGGAAACAGATGCAGTGAAGCATCCAGTCATGAACTTGACCTTTTTTATTCTGCTGGTTTGATAACATTTCTACAAAATAAGGGATCATTTTTAACTTAGCCAAAGTGACATTTTTACTTTTCCATGTACAAGCGGAACTAGAAATGTAATTTCATCAGGCCTTACTTTTCCCATTGAACTGTCTAGACCTTTTCAAATACATTCTTTGGTTTAATAAAGGAAAGTAAACTCTATTTTTTCTTTATTGCAAGGAAATATTACCTTATTTTTACACACATGCTCACGTCCCTATAGGTGCTCATGAAAGACATAAACATTATCAGGGTACCATTTCACCTCTCTACAGCACTGTGATGACTAAAGAGAGAGATTTTATAAATGTTGGGTATCTATTACTGCACTTATGGTATTATGACTTCAAAAATTCAGGGAACTAGAATGTACTCATTTCCTGGAGTCATCATTTTTTTTAAGCAGTAATCTGGTTTACAACTACAGTGTGCTTTCCTAGAACTATTGCAGTCATCTAACAGCAAAGTAAGCTATGAAATGTTTCCAGCGATTGTAAACTGGCTTAAATTGGTTAACCCATTTTTTATGACTTTAGATTTAGGCACAAGAAAATGTCCTAGACTTTTGGGCACATGAACTGCTTTATCTAAGAGTAAATATATGTATAAAAAAAACAACTCCCACAGTCAGAACTGTAGCCCAACCAACAAACATAATGATAAACTAGTCAAGAATTCTTGCTTTACAAAGTCTAATGTGATCAAGACTGCCCATCAGTGGCTATATCTACACAAGTGGCTGACTATGCAGTTGTTACCACACACACATTTAGTACTTGCTTAACCAAGTACTAGATGACTGCACAGTAACTGGCATTTACTGTGTAATCCTGTATAATTGCTGTATGGTTATTTTTAGATGCTAATGCTCCACAGCAACAAGCTACTGCACCATAGCATTGCCATCATGGTTCATGCCCAGTGACACTATGGTGCCATAGCAATTAACTACTACACAGTAGCTTGTTGCTATTGCACCGTAGCATCTCATGTAGCTGTGCCCAGTGTGTCATAATAAGACCTCTCGAAATTTTGATGTTTGTCAGTTGTCATGGATATTTGCATTAAGTAGTGAAGAGATAGTGGCCATGTGCTGACATTCCTGGGGTATGATGTACAATTATGCTACTTACTTTGTAGATTGTACACTGGGTGCCAGTTGACATTTACTGGTACCAACTGGGTGCCAATTGGCATTCTATGGGACCAGAAGCCTGATCAAATAAGTTGTGGTGGAAGGAGGGGTGGGTAGGATGAGGAAGACTAGCAGGTCCATGAGGGTGTGGCAGGATTAGAGGGGGGAGTCAGAGGGGCTAACAGTTCTCCAATGAGAGGTTAGTGGGTTCACAGGGGGGTTGTCAGTCTGGGTTTGGGAAAGAGAGCTCAGCCAGGGTGGAGGGGAAGGGGGAAAGGAGTGCAGTTCTGGGGCTCGAGTGAGTGGTTGGGCATCCCTAACCCTTGGGCTTCATTGAAAATGTACACAGATATTCCTGTAACCTGACTGACAATCACACAGCTCATTTTAAGCTGCATGATGTCAAGGATACTGGTTTTCTCTGATTTAAAAAAAGTCGCCAATTTTCAGTGAAAAAATAGTAACCCCAAATCCACTTTTTCCATGATTAAAATGAAACACCACTAACATATCTATATATTAGTGGTGTTTCATTTTCATCAAGGAAAAAAAATGTGGATTTGGGATTACTTTTTTAAACTGAAAATTGGGGATTTTTTTAAACAGAGAAAACCAGCATCCTTGGTGTTTATAGATCAGGTCCTGTATGTGCACACTTTTACTAGTGTTGAGAGCCATGCCAGGAATGCTATCTAAGTAAGTTGTGGTGAGTGGGGGGTTATTGGATCTGCAGGGAGACATGTAGTGTGTCACAGGGGAGCTAGTGAGTCCCAGGGGCAGCTAGTAGGTCAATGAGTTGGGAGCAGTGGTTGTCCATCTGGTACTATGCTTATAAATATTAGAGTAATTTTGGGCCCAGATTAGCCCAGTCTATATAGCTCACCTCCTAAGTAAAATCACAATTTGCCTTACAAAGGTTAAATTGGTTTTTCAATATACTAAAAAATCTTTCATTTGAATGGACCCAATGAGTTCCTTTCTGGAAAAAGAACACACGCTGTAACATACTGTATCCAAATTTAGTTCTTGAGACAAATATTCTGGGTTTATTCCTTAAAGCAGAATCATGCACGTAAATTAATCTTATCTATGCCACAAGTTAATTCCATTGACTTACATAAAAGTTATAAGAACATGTCCCAGAGCTGGTGCTATCAGTGTCCATGTTCTGGTTTACAGTATATCAGCAAACATGGGAACCTGATTATTCAGCAGAATTCAGTTCAAAATGACCAGCAGGGTTAAACAAAGTCAAATTATTTTTCACATTCACAGTCTTACACTTGACAAGCTTTTGCAGTGAGTATAAAGTATTGATGCAGGATTTGTGACATAATTCACTTTAGCTACCAAGCCTTGTAAATAGACTTGCTGAGGGATAGTTTATGGATTAATCAAAAATGCAACAATAAATTTAAAGATTGTTTGCACAACTGTTTTTACATTTCAGATATTTTATTAACAATTTTATTATTTGTTACTGTTATTGCATGTGGTAGCTTAGATGGTTTTATTTTCTAACACATAAATCACTCATTAGAAATTAATATGGGGACTTAAGCAGTCTTAAGCAATGAATCAGAAAAGTAGTTAAATATGTATACCATTTAGAGTATGTACATAGTGTATGCTCATGCTTAATTTAAGGTATGTATTTAAGTAGTTTGCTGGATCTGTGCTTAGGTTTGGCAGAGACCAACATTGCAGTGCAGCTGCATCTTTTGTAGTCCTGCAAAAATGAGGACTTTGTATTCAAAATTGCAGACTTCCTAAAGCTGCCTAATAAGCCAATATTGACTTGGAAGGTGAAGATCAAGATTTATTGAGTAAAGAGACAACCATCAACTGATTAGAAAATTAAGTCAATATCTTCCTTAAAGGACAATGAATCTTGATGTTGTTCATGGAAATAATAATAATAATAATAAAATCAATACTTTTATTGCTGCAGTCATTTAAACGGTTAGGGTATAATCCCAGCCCTGTAGCCATGTGCTGTAGCCAGTGGACACTGCCCACGTGCCCCCATACCATCTTCTCCTGCACACCCTGCGTGACCCACAGCAGCAGCTGGCAGGTGATCCTGGCAGGGGTGCAGGTTGTGGTGCTGGGAGCATACCTATCCCTGTGGACATGTGCTGCAGCTGGCAGGTGCTTCCCGCATGCCCCCATGCTGGCTCCCTGCATGCCCATGGCCACAGCCAGCAGGCAATCCTGGCATGGAGAAAGGTGTGCAGCGCCACATGGCCAAGTGCTGCAGCCAGCGGGCTCTGCCCACTTCCTGCACTGCTCCCTGTGGCTGCGCAGCCCCCTCCTACACCACATGTAACACCCCCATATGGCTGCATACCACTCCTTCTGCAGGGCCTCAATCCATGCTGCCCCTCCCCTCACCTCCCATCCCTCCCATGTGGTGAAGTACACCCTGGCCCCCAATGCCCTTGCCTCCATCTGTCTGTCAGGCTCCGGGTGGCACATGTGCAGTTGGCCCAGATCATTACAGACAGACACACAGCTGGAATTGGTAAGACTTTTATTATATTAGAATTGCCAAGTGCTCCAAGAGCCCCTCTGCCAGTTCCTTTAGGACCCTAGGATGAAGTTCATTCAGCCCTGCTGACTTGAATTGATTCAGAGCCAACAGAAATACTAGTTTATTCTCTTTTATTATCTCCTTCCTCAGCTTGTCCCCTTCCTTATACAGATAATCCTTAATAGGTGCCTGGCTGCAACTTATTTTTTTTTTTTGTGAAGACTGAGGCAAAGTAGCTATTGAGTAGCTCTGCTTTCTTTGCATGTTTGGTTAGAAGTGCCACTTGTCTTGTTAACAGAGAACTCATAGCTTCCTTGGTCCTTCTTCTCTGGCTCACAGTTACAGAACCTCTTCTTATTGTCCTTAACTTCCTTTGACAGGTACAGCTCATTCCTTATCTCTGCCTTCCTAATTTTGTCCCTGCAGGTTCTTACTATTTCTTGGCATATTACTTTGGTGACCTGCCCATTTTTTCATTTCCTGTATGCTTTTCTTTTGCATTCAAGACATCTGAGAAGCTCCTTCTGCAGCCACATGAATTTCTTGCCATTCTTGTTGTGCTTCTGTTGTGTCAGGACAGTTTCTTTGTTAGGCTTCCAAAACTGTCCTTTTAGAAGCTCCCAGCTCTCCTGGGCGCCTTTATCTTTCAATCTGCCCTTTGATGACACCATGCCGAGTAACACCTTGAGTCAGATGAAATACACTTTTTTGAAATCCAGCATCATAATTTCACTGACCTAAGGCTTTC
This sequence comes from Alligator mississippiensis, assembly GCF_030867095.1. NCBI lineage: Eukaryota > Metazoa > Chordata > Crocodylia > Alligatoridae > Alligator > Alligator mississippiensis. The sequence goes on from NC_081828.1 coordinate 105,335,689, forward strand.
CTTGTCTCAGGATCTGGAACTCTGTTATGTCATGATTGCTTCCTCCAAAGTTACCCATCACCTTTCTATCCTCCACCCATTCTTCCCTGTTGGTTAGGACAAGATCCAAAATAAATGATTCCCTAGTTATATCCTCCACCTTCTGGAACAGGAAGTTGTCTTTCACGCAAGAATCAGCTTGATTTTGGGTTTTTTTTTTGCCTTGTTCTTCCAGCAAATTGAAGACTCCCATCAATACCACCCCATAGCTTTTGGATGTTTTTGTCACCTGCTTCAAGAAAGCCACAACCACCACCTCTTCCTGATTTGGTGGCCTATAATAAATCCCACCCCTGTTATATGCTGCTGCACCTTTCACCTTTACCCAGTTCATTCTGCATTGCTGTCTTCTTCCACCTGAGTCAGAGAAGAAGTGTGTTTTGTTTGTTTGTTTGTTTTGTATACAAGACAACACAACCAACCTTTTCCTAAATTGTCTTGAAACAGAGTGTAAACGTCAGTGCTAAAATTCCAGCCATAAGAGTTGTCCCACCAGGTTTCTGTAATACCAGTCAGATCATAGTTCTTTTCAGGCTGCAGCTTCCAGCTCAACTTGTTTATTCTCCATAGTCCTTGCATTTGTAAACATGCATTGGATATATTTTGCATTTTGACCCCCATGCTTTCTTTTTGCACTTGCTGCAGTCCTGTAGCTCTTTCTCCCTTTCCCAGAGTTAAATTGCTTCTTTGAGTCCTTTCCCCTTGGAATGTGTGCTCTGTTGCTGGAGGCTTTTTTCACCATCCCCTATGGAATCTAGTTTAAAGATATCCTTACTAGGTTGTCTAGGCAACACCCAAGATGCTTTTCCACATTCTCATCAGATGGATTCCATCTCATGATAGCAGTTGTTCTCCCAAGAACATCTGTCCATTGTCAAGGAAGCTGAAGCTTTCACATTGACACTACTATTTCAGCCATGTCCTCATTTCCAGGGTATGATGATCTCAGCCTGGACTCTTGCCTTCCATGGGAAGCATTGATGAGAACACTACTTGTGTTCCAAGCTCCTTAATCCTCCTTCCAAAAATGTTACAGTTACTTCTGATCTGTTCAGTGTCACCAACCACCACCATTCGTCTCTTCCTTTTTTGTGCAGTGGTTCAGGAGCCCCTGTCTTCTGGGCCTTGCACTTCCTGCTCCCTAAGCTTCTGCCACCTCTGCCTCATGCCTGCAGATGTAATCTCCTCTGCCTTTTCCTGAGCAGTTCCACCACAGTGTTTGAAAGTGGTTGCTAACTTCAATCTGCTTCTCCTCAATTCTGACAGCCCTCCTTCTTCAAGTAGTCACATGCTGCCACTTCTGCTCATTGCCCTTTTGCCTCTCCAGTACCACCCTATTGTAACTCTTGTCGCAGAAAGCTCCCTTTGTATATTTTTCTTCTGGACATTGATACAACTGAAGCCCCTTCTTTCCTGCACCCCGCCCCCCCCCCCCCCCATATTTTGTGCATTTCTTTTTCCTTCTAAGTATTGGCATGATCTAGCACACACATTGCATGGGTGTGGCAAGGCTCAGAGTAAGCCAGAAAGCTGAAGTGGCTTTCTGTAGGCGAAAGCTAGACACTGAATCTACATATCAATTAAGCTCAGTGCCACTAAAGAAAACCAAAGATAGAACTAAAATATCCACTCCAAAGACTGTAAATATATCTTGGTGCTAACCTCACTCACTTACTGTCCCCAGTAACCTTTGATTTGCACTATCTCACAGTGCATTTTTATATTTCATCTGTCTTGTCTTTACCATGGCATTTTGTATTTTATATTTTATAATTTTAAACCCTTAAAACCCTGTCCCCTTAAGGAATGTACTCCCTGTAGAATGAATTTACACCCTGGACCACTGTTAAAAACTGCATTGAAATTGTAATTGTGAAATGATAAGATCTGCTATATTGGACAGTCCCTTGAATGAATGTGAGTGTATGGTGATCAATAGGTAATTAAATGACAATAGCCTGGCCAAAGGAACTTACCATTACAAAAATCTACTCTACAAACCATTTTAGGATAATCAAGCCAAATAACTGATTCCTGGGAATGAGCACCCACTCTATTGACTATTCCTGCAACCCTTAACAATACCATTGTTAATTAATAAAAATCACAAACTGACTTCCAAAACTACACCATTGGGCAAAACCCCCAATGACTGTAACTAGCAGGTGTCATGCACTGCTCAAAATCCATGTGGGGCAGCGACCTCCAGATTGGGCAGCCAAGATGATACTGGGAGATCACACAAATCTGCCAGAAAGAGATAAAAGGCAGTGAAGCATGACCTTCAGTGGCACCCTCTCATCCAGCACCTGACCTACCGAGACAGAAGGACAAGCAGGCAACTCCCTTCCAGAGAAGACATCACCTTGAAGGAAGCTGATCATCAACAGCAGACTTCCAGGCCTCAGATAGGTAGATATACTGACACCAATGCTCTCAACAATCACTACAGCAGCTTCTATACACTATATATTACATGGGTTTAAATAAGTGAGTGCATGTGTGTATGTGCTAAGTTGACCAGTACCACACAACTCAATTTTGCATTTATGATTTTATTGGTAACTTCACATCCTGTTAATAAACTAGAATTTATGATGATCTCAAGAGTTGTTCCTTTGTAGCCAAGATTCTTGTCCATGTAATCTTCCTAGTTCTTGATGTGTAATGCAGCATATGTACCTATGCTTCCAATATTTTAATCTTCTCCTCCAGGGCACTTGGTGCAGATGAGGTGCTTCTGACCTTCTGGGAGGAAGATAAACATAGCACATCCTACACAGGTCACACCAGCTCACTCAGATTCTATTTATGCCTCCTTTTTTCCCCTAACACCTTTGCTCTAAGGAGCGGGGGGGAAAAAGAAAGAGGCAGGGCTGAAGCAGGGGGGCGGGGAAGAAACACTGTAAAAACCTGCACACCAAACACCCGCACTTGCTCTCTCACACACAGTCTCCTTCTCTCTGACTCCCTCCTCTAGAAAGCCCCCCTCTCTGTTCACTGCTCTCATGATTTGCTGGGGACTGCATTTTTATAAGGCTGACTAGCTTAGCTCCGCCCACCATCTACCTAAACCAGCTCCACCCAGAGCAAGCCTTGTCACTCAGCCTCTCTAGAAGTAGGAAGGAAAGAAAAAAAAGCAACGAGAGAGAGAGGAGAGAGAAAGAAGAGACGAAGAGAAAAGCAAATGCACACCTCAGGTGAAAATTAAAAAAAAAAGAAAAAGAAAAAGAAAACCCAAACACACATACTAGGCAAACACTCTAGCAGCCACCCTATGTCACTAGCACAAAGAAAAGTCTCTTCAGCTCGGGCCCACACCTGAGCTGCTTATCCCAGAGCAACTGCTCTCTAATTACTGCTCAGCTTACAGCCTACTACTCGGCTTACTGAGCTTTAAGTATCTTTCAGTACTTTCTAGAGATAGAGGTTGTCCTTCCATATTTCTGGACAAGTAATATATTGTATTGTTATTGCACTTTATTTTAATATTAGCAAAATGGACTCTCTCTCATACAGTTTACTTTGTGTTGTTATATTTTATGCCAATTACCTATGATAAAACTGATTTTTAGTTTATAATATTTTGGGGAAATCAGGAAAAAAAAATTCTTGATTCTTAATGGACAGAAATAGGAGGCATAATTTCTCCTTCCTGTATTTCCAGCTCAATATATTATTATTAAACATTTACTCCTCTGGATAAGGCCTATTTCTGCAAAGATCTATATTGCTGTACAGAGATTCAGAAACAATACGAAGTAGTAACCATGTGGTAAGACGTTATTATGTAAAATATCTAGATACGCAACTATGGGTAACTGAAGAGATAATATATCTAATATTTTGTTCTATAGGTGATATATATAAAACACACACACATCCTCTTCTTAGTGGCTTTCTGGGTGAGTTAACTGAAACTGTAAAATGTCAGACAGTAATATGAAAAATGATATCATTGTGGCCTGTGTACCATGAGGATGAATCATATACAGCAGAAATTAAACTCCAGTGGGCAAGCTGCATCTTCTCCTCTCCAGCCCCAAACAAAGACTTACAGCAGTGTATAAACACTTCATAAAGTATCTTTGAATCTCAGCACTTGGTATCTCATCAAGAGAGCAAGGAGTTCTGTTGTGCTAAAAATGGGACTATAAAGACTGTAGAAGTACGCCCAAAAGGTATATGCAGAATCAATCCAGGCAGTAAATAGCTAAGATTAGAAATTGAAATTTCAAGCACTTGTAACTAATTCATTTGAGTCTTGGTGGAAAAAAAAGGAAAACCAATTCTTAAATGCAAAATGATAGTTTAAAGAACTTAAGTGATATATTAAAAGTATAGGAGTTATACCTAGACAATAAAAAAGAAGTGTTTTTAAAATAGTTACCACTTCAGGGACTTGCTAGTACTAGTAAAGGTTATTGTTTCAAATTCTGGTTGAATTTTATCCAGCAATGCAGGATACCCAAATAGAAAGTAGGCAATCGCAGCTGTTGAGCAAGGCCTAATTTAATCAATGCTGGTAATTTCTACATGTGCCATTAACTTATGGATATTTACTGTGCAGCTAATTAGTCAACTGCATAGCAAATGTCTCGTGTAGACATGCCCAGTGAGGCTGTCTTGATTTGTGACCCCTAATATCAGCAATACAGACAAACCAAATGTCCTGGCCAAACCAATGGCATACAGTTCCTTCTGGCCAACACAAATAGGGATTCTTGTAAACAGTTTTGTACATTCATCCATAATTCTACAGTCTGTATGCAGAAAAAAAAAAAAAAAGAAAGAAATCTAGTATTAATCTGCTTCTTTTACTTTAAACAACTGCTTTTGTTTTAAGTAGGCTTGTCTGGAACATTTCTGTGATTAATCTGGGATTGCTACTGTGAAGCAAGACATGCTTACTTTCTTCTGTTTTTCATATGTCAGAACCCAGAAATGAGAGACTGTAGCCATCTGTTAGTGGCCCTAAGTACTCAAGAATAAGCACTCTTGACCCAATGAGCATAAAACTGTAACTACACTGTAAACTTACCAAACCTGGTAGTAATGCCCTCAGGTATGCTGTGCTATTCCTTAGAGGAGCTTCCTAAATAAGAAACAGTGCAACTGCTAGGGCTGTGCAGTTTTGGTCACTGATTTGATTCAGCAGCTGAATTTCTGAATCTGAATCTAATCAGGAGACCCTTTAATCTCTCCAAATCAAATCGGAACCCTCCAAATTGATTTGGAGAGATTTGATGATTCAGACATAGACATAGCTTTAAATGTTTTTTTCCACATTCCTCAAGGTACCAGGCGGCTTGTGAATGCTGAGATATTGGGGTGGATGGAGTGTCCCATGGGAGTGTGGGGGGTCCCCAGCACATTCAACAGGGGACCTGGAAGTGGCCCAGAAGCACTTGAGGTCCACTTCCAAGTCCGCCGCCAAGCACACGGCCCTCCTCTCCTCCCCGTGCTTCTGTGGGATGCTCCATCTACCCCACCATCATTAATAGGTCTCTATATATTAGTGGTATTTCATTTTAATCAGGGAAAAATGTGGATTTGGGGTTACTTTTTTAAGCAAAAATTGGGGATTTTTTTTTAAATCAGAGAAAACCAGGATCCCTGATAATAAGTTTATTATGTAGGATGGTGGGATAGAAAAGTTTCATAGATTCATAGATGCTAGGGTCGGAAGGGACCTCAATAGATCATCAAGTCCGACCCCCTGCATAGGCAGGAAAGAGTGCTGGGTTCAGATGACCCCAGCTAGATGCTTATCTAACCTCCCCTTGAAGACCCCCAGGGTAGGGGAGAGCACCACCTCCCTTGGGAGCCCATTCCAGACCCTGGCCACTCGAACTGTGAAGAAGTTCTTCCTAATGTCTAGTCTAAATCTGCTCTCTGACAGCTTGTGGCCATTGTTTCTTGTAACCCCCGGGGGCGCCTTGGTGAATAAATCCTCACCAATTCCCTTCTGTGCCCCCGTGATGAACTTATAGGCAGCCACAAGGTCGCCTCTCAACCTTCTCTTGCGGAGGCTGAAGAGGTCCAGGTGCCCCAGTCTCTCCTCATAGGGCTTGGCCTGCAAGCCCTTAACCATACGAGTGGCCCTTCTCTGGACCCTCTCCAGGTTATCCACATCCCTCTTGAAGTGTGGCACCCAAAACTACACGCAGTATTCCAACTGCGGTCTGACCAGCGCCCAATAGAGGGGAAGTATCACCTCCTTGGATCTGTTTGTCATGCATCTGCTGATGCACAATAAAGTGCCATTAGCTTTTCTGATGGCTTCGTCACACTGACGACTCATGTTCATCTTGGAGTCCACTAGGACTCCAAGATCCCTTTCCACTTCCGATCCACCAAGCAGGTCATTCCCTAGGCAGTAGGTATGCTGGACATTTTTCCTCCCTAGGTGCAGCACTTTGCATTTCTCCTTGTTGAATTGCATTCTGTTGTTTTCGGCCCATAAGTCCAAGCTGTACAGGTCTGCTTGTAGTTGTTCCCTGCCCTCTGGCGTGTCCACTTCTCCCCACAGTTTTGTGTCATCCGCAAACTTGGACAGAGTACTTTTCACTCCCTTGTTCAAGTCGCTGATGAAGATATTGAAGAGTATCGGTCCAAGGACTGAGCCCTGCGGGACCACACTGCCCACATCCTTCCAGGTCAATACCGACCCATCCACTACGACTCTCTGGGTGTGACCCTCTAGCCAATTCACCACCCACCGGACTGTGTAGTCATCTAAGTCACAGCCTCTTAACTTGTTTACCAGTGTGGTGTGGGATACCGTATCGAAGGCCTTCCTGAAGTCTAGGTATACGACATCAACCTGTACTCCTGCGTCCAGGCGTTTTGTAACCTGGTCATAAAAAGTGACTATATTAGTCAGGCATGATCTACCTGCTATGAACCTGTGCTGGTTTCGCCTCAGCATAATTTGTTTTGCCGGGCTCTTGCAAATATGAGCCTTGATAATTTTTTGAAGACTTTGCCTAGGATGGAGGTGAGACTGACTGGTCCATAGTTGCCTGGGTCCTCCTCCTTCCTCCCCTTCATGAAAATGGGGACCACATTGGCCATTTTCCAGTCCTCCGGGACCTGGCCTGTGTGCCATGAGTGTTCAAATATTACCGCCAGTGGCTGTGCAATGATGTTGGCCAGTGCCTTCAGTACCCTTGGATGGAGCTCATCTGGGCCTGCCAACTTAAAAGCATCCAGTTCCTCCAAGTGACTTTGCACCATCTCAGGGTCTACGCATGGCAGTCTGGTGCCTTGCTGCTGTCTCTCTACAGTTCCAGTGAGAGCCTTGTCCTGCCCCTCACTTAGGAACACTGAGGCAAAGAACTCATTGAGGAGTTCAGCCTTGTCCCCCCTGTCCATCACCAATTGCTTCTCCCCATTTAGCAGGGGTCCTATTCCACCCTGGGCCTTCCTTTTACTCCCTATATGTCTAAAAAACAATTTTTTGTTATCCTTTACTTGGGATGCCATCCTCAGCTCCATGGTAGCTTTGGCCCGTCTAACTGCCTCCCTACAAGTGCGAGCAGAGGAGGTATACTCCTCTTTGGTAATCTCTCCCTGTTTCCACTTTTTATATGCTCCCATTTTAGTCCGCAGGCTGCCCTGGATTTCTCTGGACAGCCAAGGAAGCCTCCTGGCCCCTTTCCCTCTTTTTCTTCGCATCAGGATCGTCTCCCTGTGAGCCTGAAGGATCATATCCTTAAGGTACAGCCACCCTTCCTGGGCTTCCATCTCTTCAAAACTCCTACTCTGCAGTGCGTCCTTGACTAATCACCTGAGTTCATTAAAATCAGCTTTCCTAAAGTCTAGCACTTTCACCCTACTAGTTACCTTACCCACTTGACGTCTTATGATGAATTCTATTATTTGGTGATCACTGTTCCCCAGGTGAATACCAATCTGTAGGTCCCCTCCCATGTCATTCCCCGTTGCCAATACCAGGTCCAGTAAGGCATTCCCCCTAGTGGGACTGTGTACCTCCTGTGTCAGGTGGAGGTCCTGTACACAGGATAGGAATGTGAGTGAAGGGTGGGGCTTTGCTGTCTGTCTCCACCAGCAGATGTCTGGGTAGCTTGGGTCCCCCATGACTACCGCCTCCTTAGTTTTTATGGTCTCTGAGAGCTGCCTCAGGAGCCCCAAATCTAGTTCTTCCCCTTGGCGTGGGGGTCTGTAGCAGACCCCTACCACCAAATCCTTTTCTCCTTGCCTGCCATGTAACTTAACCCACAATCCTTCTACTTTCTCCTCCTTCGATTCCGTCTTGATGAGGGTCGAAGTATATTGCTCATTGACATAAAGTGCAACCCCTTCCCCTTTCTTCCCTACCCTGTCCTTTCTGTACAGCCTATAACCCTCAATATTTACCTCCCAGTCGTGGGAAGAATCCCACCAGGTTTCAGATAGCCCTACTAAGTCATAGGTGTTTTCTGCAAGCAGGAGTGCTAGTTCATCCTGCTTGTTCCCCATGCTCCTAGCATTAGTATATAGGCACTTGAGCCCTGTGACTGGTGTCTTTTTTGCCCCCCAGCTCCGATTCCCAAAGGGCCCTTATTGCTTACCTGCTTATTCCTTACCTGTGCTGTATTGCTGTCCGCCCCATGGATTGCAGGTTCCTGATGTTCTCCTTCTTCAGGCTGGGCTGTCCTTGTGGGTGCCACATGGTTTGATGGTCCACGGCTTCCCCCGCCCTCATCTTCCCCTCCCCCCGACGAGCCTAGTTTAAAGTTCTAAGTTTCTCAAAGCCTTTTTTACAGATTATACTTAAGATGTAATTAACCAGTTTATCACATCTTAAGTTGTGACCTAGCCACGTGTTCAATCAATTAATGAAGTTATAAAACAAGGAATAAGCCACAAAGTTATTCTACAAAAAAAAAAAAAAGTTATAACTATGTGGCTTGTGCTTATCGCACCAAATGGTTTCATACCTTTTTTGCCTTGACAGTACACTACTAGTAGTAGCTTATTTACAGCTTTCATTGAACAATACAGTAGCATTGAAAATAAAATTATAATAATAAATTATATAATATATGGTTATTGGTAAAAACAAACAATAAGATTACACATTCTACCAGTTTAAACAAAATCAAAATAGAACATAATATATGATGATAGAAAACAGTTAAAATTACACAATATACAATAGTAGAATGAAAAAAAACCCAGAAATTTTATTTGATTTAGGCCCTTATTGTGCAAGTAATTCAAATATACCTAGGGACTACAGGACAGGATGCAAGTTATTAGAGACAATCCAAATTGTTTTTTCCTCATTAGACCAGTATTTAAAATGTTGTGCCTATGAAGAGATCTATTTTCCTGTTACTTCTTCAAAGAATAATCAAGGCCACAAATAGAGATTTAAATAATCTCTCATTCTTCCCACAAGAACATATCCTGTCCGTAGATGGGGATATAATACCAGGTGCCCATAATGACTACACATCTCATTTGAATGAATCACAATCTAGTAATGGCCCCTACCTCTTTGCAGTTTTGTACGACAGTTAGGTAGGTTCCTAGGCCATAAGAATGCTTTATTAATCTCAAAAAGAAGAAGTTTGAGATGACCTCACTGCCTGTGTATCTGTCTGCCTGCTGATGTTTTTAATTTTTAAATTTATATCTTATTTTAAATATAGGAGAAATATTGGGTCAGTAACCATCAGCATTTTTTTTAGGCCTCTTGTCTGGAGAAAAATGTACACGTTATTTTATCATCCAAATAAGGCTTTATTTGATAAAGAAACACATTCTAAAATGCATTTCTTAAAATAATTGATAGGAGCCCAGGCTCTTTTTTATCCAGTATTTTAAAGTTCTTAAATTCAACATTGATATTTTTTTTAGTTCAACCAATTGGTGTATAGATTCAAGCCAGGGTAAATTTACAAGAAAGACTTAGCTATTGTAAAAGTATCCTTTTGTATAACCAGCCTTGACCCAGATTTTTGGATATTATCTACACTACAGCTCTTGTACGCAAGTCAGTATTTGCTCTAAATTATTTAAAGACAGCAGTAATCTCTCCCTGCAATAGGCCTAGTGCTTGAACCAGGGCCATTGTCCTTCATTCATTCCTTAAAAAAACCTCAGACATATTTGTAAACATCAATTGGCATAAAATTGTATATAATTCAGCACAAGTAAAAGAGAAGGAGACTCAGCTAAAAGTTCATCTTGGCTTTTATTTCCATCCACCAGTGTATTCATGTATATGGCTATGTGTTATTCACTGCAAAAGAAACTCTACAGCATTCTTCCATGCTTACTTTCATGTGCAGCCAATAATCCAATTATCATCTAATTGCACACCTGTCGTGGTGTTTATACAGTTACAGACATGGCATTCAAGTCTTCGGAAAAGGCTTTTTTTGTACATTGGTTACTTATGGATGCCTAGTAGCACTCCCATAATTAATGTTGCAAAAACATTTTCTAGTGTTAGATCACATTAGCTTCCTCCTCTCAAGTTTCCTGCAAAAATTATCTTCATGATCCTCAATAAATAGAGATTTCCCTACTTATATATCTGAGTCTACTAGATGGATGAGACTGGACATTTGAGAGGCAAGCTAACACTAAGAAACTATATTAAAGTCTTCCTGCTTCTACTCTCTCCATGAAATCCCACCAAAGTCTCAAATAACAAAGCTTTGCTTTTCTTTCAGATACCTTGTTTCTAAATGTTATTGTTGCATTGCTCACAAACCATTTCTTTTTGTTTTCAGTATTTGTTCTTAAATATTTTGCTTCTTTCCTCTTCTTTACAGATAGTTTCACCATATTCACAGAGCAACAGTGAAGTCTATCAGTGAGAGAAAGAACCTAATGCTATCTGGTAGTAGAATTTTAACAAGGTCAGATTCCATCATGACCACAGCACTATTGCTTCATTATTTAATTGCTACCAGGTGCCATTTATCCAAAAAGGCCTTTCAGTAGTCTCTCTTCCAAATTTCTCTCTTTTCCTACTTATTAATTTGAAAAGAGGGAGAAAGGCGAGAACTTTTAGGGCCAGGGATCTTTTAAACCCCTAGCAGATAGTTGTAGTTTTCTTTCTCTTGAAAACCACCAAATCAGGAATATAAGTAGGCACATACTGAGCTTTCAAAATGTGGTTCATTCTGGTTGGCTTCAATAACATTGAACTACATGCTTAAAAGTAAGTACATTACCTTTTTTTATGTATTTGTGCTTAAAGGTAAGTACATTATCCTGGGCAGCTCATCCAGGGGTGTGGGAGGGCTCCTGCCACTGTGCACGCCCTGGCAGAGGCCTGGCATGTGCCCCCCTGATCTGTGCAAGGAGCAGAGGAGACTGCCACAGTAGCACACTGGGGTTTGCACACTGCTGCCGCTTCCCTGGGAGCAGCATGCCGCTTCCCTGGGAGCAGCATGACTCCATGTGCATCCTGCCACTGCTGGGCTGTGTCATGCCCCCTGCCCATCCCACAGCGTGATGCACATGGCATCACACGGCTCTTGTGGTAGCTACACCAGTAGCAGCACTTAAAGCCCAGGGGATGATCCTGCCTCAAGCAGGGGGGTGGACTAGATGACTTTTGGAAAATCCTTCCAGCCTTATATTTTTATGATTCTTGACAAGCAACATGTACCCAAACAAAATGTAGAACAAATGCATAATCTCTTGAAAGGATAGTGTCAGGGTTTGGCCCGGTTAAACTTATGGGCACTGCCACTGGACACCACCCTGACCTTGGCTGTTGGCTTCATGGTTTCTTGCCTGTATTCTGTAGCAGTGGTCCCAACTCTCTCCTGCCACATCTTGATGTTTTGGGATGATAACAATCGAGAGGTGGCCACCCAGGCTCTGACTCTCCCACCACCCGGCCCATCCAGGGCCCCATTCACCCCAGCCCCTGCCTCTGCTCTACTCCTTCCCTCTCTTTGGGATCCTTGATCTGCTCCCCCCTGCTCCCAGCCCTGTCCCCTTCACAGAAGAGACAGACTGATACTTGCCTGTTGTACTGGGCATCCAGTCATCCACATCCCGGGCTGCGATCCTGGCTGCATGCATGCCCCTCCCCACTCCTGCTGCACCTACCTGCAGCCTGCAGCTGGGCTGTCCTGCAGGCCTACACACTGTCCTGTGTTTGGGGGGAAGGGAGGCTGAGCTCTGTTAGCCTCTGCCTTCCGCTGCCTATGCAATCGATCCTGTCACAGAACTACAAAGCTTATTGATTAGAGACACCAAACACATATAACCTATCACAGGTAAAGCAGGAGAACAACAACAAGGCCTGCTGCTGCAAGGGCTGTTAAAATACATTCAAGAGTTCCAATGAAGAGGGAATTAAACCTAAATTACTTCCAATTATGATAAATTATATTTCTTTATAAAAATAACCAATATTTCTGAAGAGCAGCCCTGAACAGGTACAGCTTCTTTGCCATCTAATCCAATGGATAAATTAATATAAATTGAGCAATTAGGCCAGTATATTTTTTAGGAACAAAGAACAGCACTTTCAACCAAGTGCAAATTAGTGCTCCATTCAATTTAATGCTGCTTGGGGCTGTGCAGTTTGACTATGATCGTATACTCTCCAACACTAGCTTAATGGTAAGTATATGAGGTGTCCATTAATCAGAGTTTGACAACTCATGACTATTCTTCAAGCATGTGCTTAAATACTCTGCTAGATTAGGACCACAGTACATAAAGCACCTGGCAAGATGTGATCCTTCCTTCTGATTGGGTCATAATGGAACACTTGTTTAAATATAAGAATTGTATAGATTTACTTGTTGGTCTTTGAAAGCAAATGCATCTTGGATTCTTGGATGCTGCTGCATATGCATATGTAAATTTTTACAGGACTCCTTCAAAATATTATCAATTATTAGTGCATGAAGCGTGACTATATCATGTTTCCTTTGCCCCTTTGATTCACAATTTATTTCTGTACTTATGAGGTTAAACACGAGTTGTGATTTGCTTTCCATGGTCTAAATCCAGGCTGTTCAAACTCTCTGGGTCCTACCCTGTAGCCAGTTTCCCACCCACTGAACCACCAAGCAGCTGAGCCCACAGTCTTTCAGTTTTCCCACAAGGATATCATGGGATACTAGATCAAAAGCCTTTTGGAAGTCTAGGTATATAACATCTAAAGGTATATAATGAATCCATCATGCTGCTGCCAATGGCTTCTCGAATCTGGGGGCAAACAACCTTCAAAATACATACAGGGTCAGTGGTGACAGCTTAACTTGTACCACAGCCAAAAGGGACCTAAGGGTAATGATTGACCATCACATGAATGAGCCGTCAGTGGGAGGCGGTGGTCAGCAGGGCAAGTAATATGCTGGCATGCATCAACCAATTAATCTCATGTAAAACTAAGGAAGTGATACTCCAGCTGTATTCAGCACTGGTGAGACTGCAGTTGGAGTACTGCATCCAGTTCTGGGCACCACACTTCAATAAGGATGTCGAGTAGCTTGAGAGGGTCCAGAGAAGAGCCACCCGTATGATTAGGGACTTGCAAGGCAAGCCACTCGAGGAAAAGCTGAGGGACCTGGGCCTCTTTATCCTAAAGAAGAGAAGGTTGAGAGGGGACTTGATAGTAGCTTACTGCTATATCACAAGAATGCATCTGGAGCTCAGTGAACAACTGCTCACTAGGGCACCCCTGGGGAAGACCAGGACCAATGGATACAAACTCCTGGAAGGCCGCTTCAGGCTTAATACCAGGAAAAAAACTCCTTCACAGTCCAGGTGTCCAGACTGTGGAATAAACTCCCTCCAGATGTGGTGCAGTCACCTACCCTGGAGGTTTTCAAGAGCAGACTAGACAATCACCTCCCTGGGGTCACCTAACCCCAGTTGTCTTCCGTCCTAGAGTGGGTGTGGGGGCTGGACCCGATGATCTGCAAGGTCCCTTCCAGCCCCTAACAGTCTATAAATCTATGAGTTGTGCACAGTAATCTAGATGTAGCTCACCACAGCTTGCACAATGGTATTTATATTTCCCTATCTCTATTGCCAAGTACCTGGAATTGTATTTGCCTTTTGTATGGCCTCATCTCAAGTATTTGTGGCTCATAATAATCTTGCAATTGACTAATACAACTAGGTCTTTATCCTCCTCTGACATTTCCAATTTATATGCTCCCATCTTACAAAGAAATTCTTGTCATTAGGACATTAGAACATGACCATACACTCTGTACAATTACCTTTCATCCTGTTTCTATCAATCTAGTCCCCATGGCTATCTATTTCTTTGTGTATGATATTCCAGTTCTCTTTGGTATTCATTAGTGGTCTTCATTAATAACCTCCCTCCAGTCTTATAGATCCTGTTTCATCATCCTGTTTCTATCTATTTCATTTCCCCTTGAGCTACTACTTCCTTATTCACCTTGCAAGTTGGACTTAATTGTCTCAGTGAGCCCCACAAATAATAGGGACTCTCAGTAACAGAATATGGCAATATTATCATTGGCACGGAACATTTATCTTATTCTTTGGCTACTTCCATGGCCACCCCCAACACAGAACTGATTTAAAAAATATACATTTTTTTAACCTTTCACAATCTATCTGTCCATGGTCTGGATTGCTAACTATGTCTCCCTTTGCTTGTAGCTTAGGAGATGCTGATACTGATTTACGATAATTTGTAAATACAGACTGAAGATGGCCTGTCTGTTTTGCCTGAGGCTATTTGAATTCCATGCTACTTCTTTATCTCTTATAGGAAGCAAGCTGAAGGCATTGGGTTCTCTGAAGCATTTTTCTGAAGTCCTGTTTAGTTCTGTGATTTATTCTCTTGTATGCCTGCCTTCAAATACTCATCATGAAAAGCGCTTTTCTCTTTATAAATGTGTATTGCATTATACTGTGCAGATAAGTAGCTTATGGCTAGGGAGGTGAGATTTGTCTTATATATAAAACAGCAACAAGCCTACTCACTTCCCTCTACTTGCCTATGTGAATGTTTGAATTGCCTGAGTTGATGAATTACAATAATTTTGGCTTGGTTGTAGTTTGAGATACATGAGAGGGAGAAGATTTTTTTTTTTTTTTTTTTTTTTTTTGTGAAGTAGAAAAATGAAATGTTTGAGTATCATCCTGAAGCTGTGTGGTTCAGGCATGCTTTAGAGAGATGACTCAGATGAACTTCAGGAGCAACAGATCCACAATATTTGCTAATAGAAACATTACAGGAACAAAGTGCTTTCTGCAGTTTCTTTGTTTCTTGAGGAAAGTCCAAGCTCAGGATGACCTCTGTTCATGAAGTTTATACTGCAGCTTTTTGCCTGCCAGGTCTGCCACTTGAAGATTCAAATAGCAGTGAACCTTCAAGTGAACTGCAGGCTACTGCAGATTTTATAATTGCATATTTTTTCTTTTTGGAGAGCAGCAGTAGATATATCATCTGGGCTCCTGTTCACTGCTGTTTGCCACAACTGAGAATCTTTAAATTAGAACCAGTTTGCCCAGCTGGTATCTAATGATGATAGGCATTATAAAGTGATGGCTTCAAAGATTATACCCATCATCATAGGGGGAGGAACATGCCTTCTATTTCTTTATCACGTACTTTACACAATAGCCCTTTAAATTAGGAGTAAGGAAAATACAGGATATATTAATATTTTATTATTCTTATTATAGTACCACCTAGAGGCTCTATCGAAGATCAGGTGCCCACTGTGTAAAGCAATGTACTAACATACCAAGACACAGTCCAACTAGTTACTTCTCTGTTCAGGGAAAAGATTGACAAGGCAGATTATTACTATGTATTAGAGACAAAGGAAGAAAGAATGTTAAAGATAATTAACTACCTTTTACACACAATTAGTATCACAAGTACAGACATTTACATACAAGAAAAAAAATCCCTGGAGCATGAGTGACTTAAATGGAAACATCCTCTAGGACTCTAGTTTTAGATGGGAAAGGAGTGTATAGAGGGAAAGAAAAATACACTTTCCTCTTGAGCAGCATAAATGTACAACTAAAAAATGGAACATGGTAAGGATTCAGGGCAGAAGGGGAAAAAAGAAAAAAAATGCCCATGTTTCTAAAAAGATAAGAGTGGAAAAGCCCTAGTTCAGAACATTGGATGTTATTAATACAAAAAGATTACACTGTTTCAGCTATTAGGCTCTTTCATGTAAACTCCTTGGTGGAGGGAAAGGGAAAGAAAGGCACTCGAATAAGTGAACTGGTTTTCAGTAGTTTTGTATATCTAAGGTTATCTTTAAGCTAGTTTCAGTTTTGGCTGGTCTGACTCAGATAATGACAGTACTGTAATACTCCTGCCTTGAGTGACCACTTTCTCTGTTAATTATGTATGAAAGCAAACCAGAAAGATTTGTAAAATAACTAGCAAGTTGTCCCCCACAGATCTGTTGAAAGATGTATAAAACTCAACTTGTAAAAAACTTTTTGAGGACCTTGCTGGGAAAGAAAAAAAACAAAAACTGACAAGCTCAGGATGCCTGAACATCCTCCATTTTTTTTCATTTTCTGTTTTACAACCATAAGAGCAAACATAACACTCACTTCTATGAATAAACCTCATAACCCTGACTCAGAATAAAGGGAAGAGGAGAGAAGTCTCATCTTGACTAAACAAGGACCTATAAAAACCTCAAACGCTGCCTTTTTAATGTTACATAGGCTATAGGAAAGCCTTACATGTGTGTTAAAGCAGGCTATTATATCTAAAGTGTGTACTGGTATCAGCACCACTGACACATTTTAAAATGAAAGCACCAATTAGTTCATTTAGTGAGCAGTCCAATCAGGCTGGTGTATGCTAAACATCCTCAAAGAATGCCTACTGAAACACACTCTTCAGGCAACTCAAGTGTTGTTCCCTTTAGTTGTTAGCTTATAAATGGGATGAGATGGTGGGAAAGGGGAGGAAGAGATGATTCTGATTGCTGAATAGGCAGCTCTGGTCATGTGCAGTAACAGCTGCATGCATCTAGAGAACTTTCAGGTCAAAATAAAGTTTAATTTACATGCTTTATAGATTCATAGATTCATAGATGTTAGGGTCGGAAGGGACCTCAATAGATCATTGAGTCCGACCCCCTGCATAGGCAGGAAAGAGTGCTGGGTCTAGATGACCCCAGCTAGATACTCATCTAACCTCCTTTTGAAGACCCCCAGGGTAGGGGAGAGCACCACCTCCCTTGGGAGCCCGTTCCAGACCTTGGCCACTCGAACTGTGAAGAAGTTCTTCCTAATGTCCAATCTAAATCTGCTCTCTGCTAGCTTGTGGCCATTGTTTCTTGTAACCCCCGGGGGCGCCTTGGTGAATAAATACTCACCAATTCCCTTCTGTGCCCCCGTGATGAACTTATAGGCAGCCACAAGGTCGCCTCTCAACCTTCTCTTGCGGAGGCTGAAAAGGTCCAGTTTCTCTAGTCTCTCCTCGTAGGGCTTGGTCTGCAAGCCCTTGACCATACGAGTTGCCCTTCTCTGGACCCTCTCCAGGTTATCCGCATTGTCACGGTGGGGTCCTCGCGGAGGGCCGTGATCTCCTTGAGGCCCTCTCACTGCGCTACTTCAGCCCGAGGGCACCCTCCATTCTCGCCCGCCACGTCTTGCTGGAATATGTAATAGGGAGGCTGCCTTGTGTTTCTTCGGGCACGTAAGCTCCTGGACCCCTCGTGGGCCGCCCCGTATGATGGGTGCTACTCAAGCACCCCAGCCTTATGGGCTGTGCGTGGCTCCTACCAGCCCCTAATACCACGCCCCAAGCCTCGCAGATGTAATGGACGTTGTTAGGTCTATACGCCCGCTTCCCAGGCCTCCTCTATAGTGTAGCTCACTCCGGGCTCTCTCTCGTGCCCAGCCTCTCACTGGGCCTCTCTCTCTCGTACCCAGTCTCTTGCTGGGACTCTTCTGATGGTGCGGTCCCACTCAGGGACTCTCTAGCAGGCCTTGGCCCTTCCCTGGCCACCCGCATGGATACCCTCTCCGACCCCGGCTCACTGCGCTGCTACTCCCTGTCTTCTCGGGGGCAACCGCAGCGCCCTGCCTCGGTCTGAGGGGTGTTACTGCACTAGCGGGGGGCCGGGCTCGCTATGCCCATCTCGGGCTCCTCAGTAATTGCCCCTCTAGGGCTCCTTAGTAATTCGCCCCGCTCTAGGGCTCCTCAGTAAATCGCCCCTCTCTCTAGGGCTGCTCAGTATGGCGCTCCCCCTCTTTGGGGCTCGCCGTGCCCACACTGGGCTATTCAATAACGTACAATAGCATTCCCCCTTCTTTGGGGCTCGCCGTGCCCACACTGGGCTACTCAATAACGTACAATGGCGCTCCCCCTCTTTGGGGCTCGCCGTGCCCCCACGGGGCTCTCAATGCAATCGCCCCTCGCACTGGTGCTGGGGTCTATGTACCCCGCATGCAATCCGGGGTCTACATCCCCCGTCTGCAACCCACTGGTTGCGCCCGCGACCCACTGGCTGCGCTCCTTGCCGCCAGTTGCTCACGCACTGGCGTGCGAGCTGCGCCCTCCCTGGTGCTATGAAAATAATGCGCCCTCTTGGCGCTAGGGCACCCCACACTCTCTGGGGTCCCTGTGATTGAGGCCTCCTCCAACCTCTATAGCCTCACCCAAGCCTCCGGGTGTAATAACAAAGTCAAACAAACTCAAGCCTCCTGGCTGTAACACAAACCTAAAGCCCCCTGGCTAAACCATAGTGCCCATCCTCTCAGGGCTATCATGAGCTGTACTTGCCAGTCAGGTTCCTTTCCACATCCTCACTGCCAGAGCTCCTGCCTCCAAGGCTGCTGGCAGAGAACTGCCAGCCTGGCTTCGGCCCTGGACTTTATAAAGGCCAGGCCCTGCCCCCTTCTGGCCAGCTGGCTCCCCTTAGTTGCTCCAGCAACCCGCAGCTGCGCTTGTTGCCTCGTCTGGGGCTCCTAATGCACTGCCAGATTTTCTCCTCTGGCAGCTTTCCCCTCTCTAGGGGCAGGGGTACCGAGGTGCCCTGCGACACGCATCCTTCTTGAAGTGCGGCGCCCAGAATTGCACGCAGTACTCCAACTGCGGTCGACCAGCGCCCGATAGAGGGGAAGTATCAACTTCTTGGACCTATTCGTCATGCATCTGCTGATGCACGATAAAGTGCCATTGGCTTTTCTGATGGCTTCGTCACACTGCCGGCTCATGTTCATCTTGGAGTCCACTAGGACTCCAAGATCCCTTTCCACCTCTGTGCCACCCAGCAGGTCATTCCCTAGGCTGTAGGTGTGCTGGACATTCTTCTTCCCTAGGTGCAGGACTTTGCATTTCTCCTTGTTGAACTGCATCCTGTTGTTTTCTGCCCACTTGTCCAACCTATCCAGGTCTGCCTGCAGCTGTTCCCTGCCCTCCGGCATGTCCACATCTCCCCATAGCTTTGTGTCATCTGCAAACTTGGACAGAGTACATTTCACTCCCTCGTCCAAGTCACTGATGAAGACATTAAGGAGTATCGGTCCAAGGACCGAGCCCTGCAGGACCCCACTGCCCACACCCTTCCAGGTCGAGACCGACCCATCCACCACGACGCTTTGGGTGCGGCCCTCTAGCCAATTCGCCACCCACTGGACTGTGTAGTCATCCACATCACAGCCTCTTAACTTGTTCACCAGTATGGGGTGGGATACCATATCGAAGGCCTTCCTGAAGTCTAAGTATACGACATCCACCCCTCCTCCTGTGTCCAGGCATTTCGTAACCTGGTCATAGAAAGAGACTAGATTGGTCAGGCATGATCTGCCCGCCACAAACCCGTGCTGGCATAATTTGCCCTGCCGGGCTCTCACAAATGTGAGCCTTGATAATTTTTTCAAAGACTTTACCAAGGATGGAGGTGAGACTGACTGGCCTATAGTTGCCCGGGTCCTCCTTCCTCCCCTTTTTGAAAATGGGGACCACGTTACCCTTTTCCAGTCCTCCGGGACTTGGCCCGTGAGCCACGAGCATTCAAATATTCCCGCCAGTTGCTCTGCAATGATGTCGGCCAGTGCCTTCAGCACCCTTGGATGGAGCTCATCCGGGCCTGCCGACTTAAAGGCATCCAGTTTAGGCTCTGCTTTTGTGCTCCTCTGACTAGCTTCACTTAAAATAAATAGTGTGAAACACACTTGAAATAGTGTGTTACATACAAAAAAGTATGGTGTTATTTAAATTATTTTTTAAAATAAAAATTGTTGTTCAATTTAGTATCTTGAGTTTGCTTAATCTGTATCTGCTTTGTGGATAGGTGATGACTATATCACTGAATTAGACTCATAAAATAATTCCATGCAAGAAAGAGAGATGACAGATTTTTTTTTTTCCCCTGAAGGAAACAATGTAGTGCTGTGTTAAGGAATCTTTTAAATCTTGAAGTGCCTACCAATAGGAGAACAGAGAATGTGGAAAATTCCTAAAGGGATGAGGGATGATTCCACAAAAGTTCCCCTGTTGGCACTAGATTTACAACCCAATCCTGGTACCTTGTTCTGGGTGAGAACAACCTTGAGATTGACCACAAGTCCTTCAGTTGATAATAGGCAATTTTTATTGACACATCATGGTGTGAGATCCCCAGGGATGGCAATGATGACCCTAGGGCTCTGTGCCCATGCCTGCTCTGCCCTGCAGATGCCTTCTAGTCTCACCTTCCATGTCTTGTTGGTTGAAATAATAAGCTGGGAAGCTGCCCACACGTTTGTGTAGTCAGTCCTGCTGAACCCCACTAGACCCTGCTAATTTTACATCTTTTGCCAGGTCTCGCTCAAAGTCAGTGCCTTATGGGAAAGCTGCATGGCTCCAAAGCTGCCCCTTTACCACACCCCATGCCTCACAGATTGTACTAAAACATTGTCCCTTTTGATGAGGCCACTGTCTAGCTCAGCCTCCTGTCATCACTGGGCAATTAGCCCCAGTAGCAGAACTGTCTGGCACTAGTGTCCCTTCACCCTCCTGTATTTGCTGCACCCTCACTGGCGCTCTGGCACTGGGATCTCCTTACCCCCTGTAGCAGCACCTTCTGGTGCTGGGGATTTACATGGTAGTGTGCCCCAACGAGGCTGCCTCCTCCCAAAGTAGCCTCATCCCAGTTCACCAGACTCTAATAAAAACATAAATGCAAGCCCCTGGGCTATAACAAAACAACAACATTGGAGGTCACTCCTTGCCCCTTTAAGGAGGTAAGCTTTCCCCTCAACATTGTATACCTCCTATCCCCAGATACTTTAGGAGTTCCTAAAACCCATTAGTTTTACCAGCAGCAGAATAGGCAACCAAGCATCTCTGAGTAGCATTTCTGCTAGGACTCCTTCCCCCCAGCCAATGATAGAGAGCTAGCCCCCTCTTAGTCCCAGCCCTGGGGCTTATATGTGCCCAGGGCTCTGTTTCCTTCTGGTCAGCTGACTGGGTGCAGGTGCCAGCTAATACCCTGATTAGCCTTCTGCCAAGACTAGCTGCATCTGTGGAGCCCTACCTAGCTCTCAGAGCTCCCTAACTAAACTTCCTCTTCTCTTGAAGGAGCAGGCACACCTTAGTGCCTATACACAGTGATAGGGAATAAGAATAATGCAGGCAAAGCAAATAAGATAATTACTAAATACATTACCCAAAATATCCCCTAGTGCCTAGAATATAAACAAGGCAAACAGTGCATCCAGCCAGTATGTAAGCACCACATTGAGATTCTTTTCTTGAATGCCCCCAACCTCCAGGGTTGCTGATGTTGGGCTGGCAGCAACTTGTTCTGAAAACTCCTCCTTTTGTATTCTTTTTCCTCTGATGATTCTTCATTTCTGGGTACCATTGATTAGTTACCTTGTGGCCATCATGATTTCTATGTTCTGTTTTGTTAATCAAAATTCTGTCTTCATAAACCCATTACATGCACACACCTTAATTTAGTCATTTAATTCCAAACCAGAAATTCCAAGCATTTTTTGCAGCTGGGCATTGGAGCCCTGGAGCCAGGCCTGTCTTAATTATGAAAATAAAGTTTGGATGCTTTTAATTTCCCATGATGTGTATGCCCATTGACGTCAGATATAGTGTCTGCCCTAAAGAGTGAGAAATTGTGTGACAAACAGGCTTTTAGAAATCAGTTAACTCTTGCCATTCCCCTGTACCATTGTTCTAATGCAATATCTACTTTACTTGCAAATCTCTAAATATAATTTTCTATCCATCACCCATATTAGGAGTGGAAAAATGCTTGCACAGATGCAAGGTCCTTATAGCATTTTTTTTTTTTTGTAAGTTCTCTTAAAAGATACAAGATTACCTAGAAAAAAAATCAAGTAGGTATGAAACATTGAGAAAACAATGCACTCCCTCTACTGGCCTGCCAGTGCATCTCCTCCTTGAGGTGGGATATCCAGCTGTAGGGGTGAGAGGTTAATTCATTTCTCCATAGCCCTTGAAGCCTCCTAAAGACACATATGTTAATTCAGTGCTCTGCAAAGCTCCCAGTCTAAACTGATTTGAGTTAAGTAACCAACTACTGGATTATGGTGACTTCTGATAGCTTTCTACATGTGGAAAATTAGAACTGGAAAGCTGGTGGTGAGAAGCTCCACATGCTAGCATCTGTCCCCTGAGCCATTTAGTCCTCTGGTGTATATATTTAAAAGTCTAGGTAGTTTGAAGGGCTGTACCATAATGTGTTTGTTCATTGATGTAAAATAAGAAAATCCTCATCACAAATTGCTGATAAACGTATGACCTGAAGATTAGTAGAGGTCCAACACTGTAACTTTCAAATTAGGGCATGTTTCCCCCCATTGAAATAAAGGATTCAGAAATATAATTCCCTATTCACTGAAATAGTATTAATCAATTATGTAGCAAATTGAAGAGTAAAAATAGCTGATATAATTCCCTCATGAAAACATCCTTTACTAGGAAAATGCAATTCTCTTCACTGATGCATTCTTTTGCAGTAAATACCTGCCATTTCCATTATTTCTTTGTATTTGGAGTGATGGAATGTCTTTCTGATACAATAACTACTGTCTACATACCCTTTTTAAGGCCACCTTCTGTTTGTCATGCTCTACAAGGCTGAATTTCCTTTGAGGAAAGATAGGAGGAACTAACTAATGGTTAGGAACCTATCTGAATCACGGTGAGATGAAGGGGTTTTCTCAGACTGCCCATGACTGCTCTCAGTGTGCGGAGCTGATTTCAGTCTTTCATATCAGCCCCCCCTGTCCCCCATGTCACTAATTGGTTGAGAGACCCCAGAAGCCCTGCTCCTTGCCACCAAACACTCATCTTCAGACTGCAGCATTGCTGCAACATGGCATCTGGTTTCTTAAAAGATGGTGCTGAAACATTTTCACTTTCCTGACCGGTGCCTTCACTAAATCTATATCACTAGCTCACCTTCTCAGTAGCCCTCTCAAACCACATGCTTTATGACTTCAAGGATTGCCACACTTCCTTTGTATTCCAGCAAGCCGTTTTTTTGCATGATTCCATATAAAATTGTGAGAATTGACATTTTGGGGGGATGATTGTGGAAACCTGTTTTTCATGGTTTCTGTAAAAATCACAAAACCACAATTTAAGTGTGTCCCTGCGAATGGTACAAGAACCAAGATCTCATCTCTATAGGGTTTAAAAATTCACAGATTTTTAAAAATCCGTTCCAGTGATGATACCTACAGGGATGGAAATGTGTTATCACATCTTATGTTGTGCTGGATTTGTTTGTTCATGCCTTTGTATTTCACTCACCATCTCCTTGCAGTAAGCAAAAGAAATACAGGAACTAAAAAAACTGAATGCAGAGCAAAGCAAAGGTCAAAGGGAATTCTGTTATAGCAGAAACAATCCCTTCATTTTGTCTGTTTTTTGCTATCCCTGCTTCAGAGTTGTAAAGGTGTTAAGTTATACCTGACAGAGTGGTTTAAATTGCTCTCCCTTGGCTTGAACTGCTGCTGTCCCAGGCACACATGTAGGTGCTGCATCCAGGAGGAGTTTAATCCCGTTCAAACTGATATGGAGGTTAATTAATTGCATGTATACATGCTTCAAATTAATTGCATGTACACGTGCACCCAGTATGGCACTTTCTGGTCCAGCAATTGAATGATACAGACATACCTTTGTGTGGGTTAAAAATAAAAAATATAAAGAGAAGGAACTATGGAAAACCTCATAATGAAGATTAGTTGAAATGGACAACTACCTGGAAATGCCTACTCCAGAACTGAGATAATTTTTCTATACCATTAACCATGTGTCTATCCAGGAACCTTTATCTCTGTTTTAATTGTTATTTATTTTCAAGCTTGTCAAATATTATGGCAAAATGAGGCTTATTTAGACCATGTCAATACAGCTTTCACTCCAGTCCTGGGTTTGCTGCAAACAAGATAATTCTCATTTACTCATTCCTTCTCATGCTTGGGTGACCCAGAGGACAGTAATTCAGGAAGGTATACAGTTATAACCCCTCCCCCCCAGCACTGCTTTCAGTTCTCTCAGAGGCATAGCAAGCTTCTGCAAGACCTTGCAGGACAGGGCACCAGGGACAGCCCCTAAGGGATCTGTGCCCTGAGATTCCTGTAGCTGGTGTGCAGAAAATGTTCCTGTCATCTGCAGCAGGCTCATGGAGTGGGCTCTCTGAGGGCTACCCTCAAGTGCACTGTTCTTGCCCAGTAACATATCCAAGGTTGGTGGGGAATGGAGCTGCACCTTCTGTGGCAAAAATCCTGGGGGAGAGGGGGGGGCGGGGGAGGAAATCACATTTTTGCTTTGTCCATATGCTACAGACATATGTTGGCTCCAGACTTCTTTCTAAGTTGGTGTCTGGGGCTGAGGCTCTGCTTACCCTCCCCTGGTTACACTCCCAGGTTCTCCCTAGATGTGCAGCCTGAGTATAGCCCTGGACTACATATTCAAAACCACTCTGAGCTACCCTGCTTAACTACTGATCTCTGAGTGGAAGTGATTGGGGCTTATTTTGTTGGAGCTGGACTAAAGCAGGCTGTGCAGATGTGTCCTTATTGGTCATCTCTAGCCAACAGAACCAGAGGACTGTCACAATCAAGATTTAGCATATGCTTTTCTTAATAAAGTTTTTAAGATGGGGAGATGGAATGTGGTGAATCAAGGTAATAGTCTATTATGAGATTTAAGTTTTTCAGTCAAGTCACTCAACAAGGAGATGACCTAGTTCTTTTTTTCACTACCCCTCACCAGCAGGCAGGTGTAGTACAGAAATATGAGCTTCCAGGTGGCATATTAAATTGTTGTCTTTTAGAAAAAATTACAAGGCTTGGTGCCTTGTACAAGGCTTGGTAAGTGTGGGTCCTTTGTGGCAGTGCTTTTGCTTTGGTATCAATCTGATTAATTAGTAATCCATTCAACAGTCTGCACTGCAGTGTTCAAGAAATCCCATTTTGCTTTCAGTTAATTATGACCCGGTGCTAATTCTCTCAGGGATTAGTGATATTTGTTTAATACCAGACTGCTGCTTTCAGAAAATTAAGTCCTTGGTGGTTCCTTGCATCGTACTATTTACATTAGGAAATCTGAACTATTGCAAATGAAGCTACTTTTCCTGCTGCTGCTATTCAGTGAAACTGCTACTTTTTCAGTGTGTATTACTACCTAATGAGGGTTTTCTTTTAGGATGCTGTTCAGTACAACTATGGTAGGTACAAAGAGTAGAGGATAATGGGGATAAAAAGCATGAATCCACCATCATCATTATGATTATTATTTATTAGAAAGTGATTTTTTTCATTCAATTGTAAAGAATGTACTTAAGTAAGGTGTGTTATATATTATTACTGTATAGTTCACACAACAATTTGCTGCTTTTCCTGAAAATGTAAGCTCATTCTATTGGGCATACTAGTTTCATAGTTTCATAGATGTTAGGGTCGGAAGGGACCTCAATAGATCATCGAGTCCGACCCCCTGCATAGGCAGGAAAGAGTGCTGGGTCTAGATGACCCCAGCTAGATACTCATCTAACCTCCTCTTGAAGACCCCCAGGGTAGGGGAGAGCACCACCTCCCTTGGGAGCCCATTCCAGACCTTGGCCACTCGAACTGTGAAGAAGTTCTTCCTAATGCCCAATCTAAATCTGCTCTCTGCTAGCTTGTGGTCATTATTTCTTGTAACCCCCGAGGGCGCCTTGGTGAATAAATACTCACCAATTCCCTTCTGTGCCCCCGTGATGAACTTATAGGCAGCCATAAGGTAGCCCCTCAACCTTCTCTTGCAGAGGTTGAAAAGGTCCAGTTTCTCTAGTCTCTCCTCGTAGGGCTTGGTCTGCAGGCCCTTGACCATACGAGTTGCCCTTCTCTGGACCCTCTCCAGGTTATCCACATCCTTCTTGAAGTGTGGCGCCCAGAATTGCACGCAGTACTCCAACTGCGGTCTGACCAACGCCCTATAGAGGGGAAGTATCACCTCCTTGGACCTATTCGTCATGCATCTGCTGATGCACGATAAAGTGCCATTGGCTTTTCTGATGGCTTCGTCACACTGCCGGCTCATGTTCATCTTGAAGTTCACTAGGACTCCAAGATCCCTTTCCACCTCTGTGCCACCCAGCAGGTCATTCCCTAGGCTGTAGGTGTGCTGGACATTTTTCCTCCCTAGGTGCAGTACTTTGCATTTCTCCTTGTTGAACTGCATCCTGTTGTTTTCTGCCCACTTGTCCAACCTATCCAGGTCTGCCTGCAGCCGTTCCCTGCCCTCCGGCATGTCCACTTCTCCCCATAGCTTTATGTCATCTGCAAACTTGGACAGAGTACATTTGACTCCCTTGTCCAAGTCACTGATGAAGACATTAAAGAGTATCGGTCCAAGGACAGAGCCCTGCAGGACCCCACTGCCCACACCCTTCCAGGTCGAGACCGACCCATCCACCACGACTCTTTGGGTGCGACCCTCTAGCCAATTCGCCACCCACCGGACTGTGTAGTCATCCACATCACAGCCTCTTAACTTGTTCACCAGTATGGGGCGGGATACCGTATCAAAGGCCTTCCTGACGTCTAAGTATACGACATCCACCCCTCCTCCTGCGTCCAGGCGTTTCATAACCTGGTCATAGAAAGAGACTAGATTGGTCAGGCACCATCTGCCTGCCACAAACCCGTGCTAGTTTCCCCTCAGCATAATTTGCCCTGCCGGGCTCTCACAAATGTGAGCCTTGATAATTTTTTCAAAGACTTTACCAAGGATGGAGGTGAGACTGACTGGTCTATAGTTGCCCGGGTCCTCCTTCCTCCCCTTTTTGAAAATGGGGACCACGTTAGCCCTTTTCCAGTCCTCCGGGACTTGGCCCGTGCTCCACGAGCGTTCGAATATTCCCGCCAGTGGCTCTGCAATGATGTCGACCAGTGCCTTCAGCACCCTCGGATGGAGCTCATCCGGGCCTGCCGACTTAAAGGCATTCAGTTCTTCCAAGTGACTCTGCACCACCTCAGGATCTACGTATGGAAGTCTGGCACCTTGCTGCTGCCTCTCTACAACCCCAGTGAGAGACTTGTCCTGCCTCTCACTTAGGAACACTGAGGCAAAGAATTCATTGAGGAGTTCAGCCTTGTCCCCCCTGTCTGTCACCAATTGTTTCTGCCCATTTAGCAGGGGTCCTATTCCTCCCTGCGCCTTCCTTTTACTCCCAATATATTTAAAAAACAATTTCTTGTTGTCTTTTACTTGGGTTGCCATCCTCAGCTCCATGGTAGCTTTGGCCCGCCTAACTGCCTCCCTACAAGCACGAGCAGAGGAGGTATATTCATCTTTAGTGATCTCACCCTGTTTCCACTTTTTATGTGCTCCCCTTTTGGCCCTTAGGCTGCCCTGGATTTCTCTGGTCAGCCATGGAAGCCTCCTGGCCCCTTTCCCTTTTTTGCCTCGCTCGGGGATCGTCTTGCTTTGTTCCTGAAGGATCGTTTCCTTAAGGCACAGCCACCCTTCTTGGGCTCCCATCCCTTCAAAACTCCTACTCTGCAGTGCATCCTTGACTAATCGCCTGAGTGCATTGAGATCAGCTTTCCTAAAGTCTAGCACTTTCACCCTACTAGTTACCTTACCCACTCGACGTCGTATGTTGAATTCTATTATTAGGTGATCGCTGTCTCCCAAATGGCTACCGATCTGGAGGTCCCCTATCATGTCATCCCCTGTTGCCAATACCAGATCCAGTATGGCATTCCCCCTAGTGGGACCATGCACCTCCTGTGTCAGGTGGAGGTCCTGTACACAGGTTAGAAACCTGAGTGAGCAATGGCACCTTGCTGTCTGTGTCTCCCAGCAGATGTCCGGGTAGTTTAGGACAAGTTCTTTGCTTATCTAACTGAAGTCTGTATTGAGGATTCTTCTTTTCAGTCAAATGTATTTATTGTTGCTGCTTTTGTTTTAAAGAAAACAGGAAGGGACTGCCTTAGGTGAAATGAGTGGATGGAATCAGTCCAGTATCAAGTGGACTGGCTGCCACATTATATTTCACCTGGAGAAAGTGGGACCCTTTGATATCTTACTGCTTTAGATGATGTATCCTTGTCATTGAGCTTGTGTAATTGTATTTTTTTAAATACTATCATCCTGTCACTAATTTTACTGGTAGTACCAGCAGTTAAATGAATTACCACTGTCTCATGTCTTAAAAGGGCCAGGGGAGAAGGAAGGGAATGGGAAAATCTTTGTACTTCTTTTATTCTGGGCCAGTTCCCTGGCAAAAGTTGGAACTGCGTGACAGTTTCCTTAAATTACAATGGCTTCTAGCAAATGATAGGTTAAGGGCATTTTGCACCACAGCAACAGCATATCCCAACCAGGATGCTACCAAGGACTTTCAGCTCACTTATTTAAGAGAAAACAATTGCTACACTAGACATTAGAAGCCAAGAAACTACCATATGGAAGAGGGATACATGGCAAATCAAGCTTCCTTTTAAAATGTGTACAATAAATGGGAAGCTTAAATTTAGTTTTATTTCTTGAGTTAAAAACTGGTGTAAGAGACAGTAGGTGCATCTACATGAGATGCTTCAGTGCAGTAGCAATGAGCTGCTCTGCCATAGGTCATTGCTACAGTGACATAGCTTCTCCAGGCACAAACCAGGATGGCAATGCTACTGCACAGTAGTAATGAGTTATGGCACAGTAGATGGTTGCAGAACAGTAGCATCTAAAAATAACCATGTGGGGATGGTACTGCCCAGTAACACTGATTTCTATGCTGTCATTTAGTACTTGGTTAAGCATATTGGTTAAGTGTGCTGTCACATACTTTCACACATATCATGGTTCAGCAGAGAGCTATCAAATTTTTTCCACAGACCTACATTGCAATAATTTAAATAATTTTTAAGGACAGGGAAATTGTCTTGTTCTTTGATTGTAAAGTGCCACTGAACATGAACATTTATGCTGTTGTTTAAACAACAAGGAAAATCCAGTTCTTTGGGGCTGGGATTCTCAAATAAGCTGAAAGGGCTTTGATGCCCAGCTCATATTAAATTCCAACATGAATTTGTTTCTTTTGAAAACCTCAGCCTTGAAGTTTGACAATATCTGCACACACTTTACAGGGTTCCTGCAGACAATGTGGATAAATATTTATGCTTAGAAAAACCTTTCATTGTTCCCCTTTCTGCTTCTTACCTATTTGGTAGGTATGTAGAGAGCTTCAATTTCCAGAATGGGGAAGTTAAAAACCAAAAAAAACAAGAACAGAAAAAAATAATATAAGTGACTTTATTTCTTGTGAATTTATTAGGTTACGTACCAATTTATTAGGTTACGTTCTGGGAGAGAAACTCCCAGAATATTCCCACAGCTATATTATTTGGTACAGTTGGCTTTTCTGGTTGTCCACTCTGCTACATAATTCAATATTATGCTTTGCTTATGTCTAGGTATAAAGGTTAATAAAATGCTCAGTTGATGATAACACTCAGGTCTACAATCTCTTCTGGATTCTAAGCCATTTGAAAATCAAATCTCCAGTGTTTTGTTTAATGCCTATAGACAATATTATCCTTACCACTTCAGTTTGTGACTCATAATACCTTTTTTTGTTAAAAAGATAACCATCAGGGGGATTTACATAATGGCTAAGTACAGACAGTCAAAAAACTTGAGGCCAAATTGATTCAGTCTTTGCAAGTTAGTCTAAACTGCACAGATTAAATTGAAGCCGAAATGAACATACATTTTTGTTTGATTCAGGAAATGCAGACACATGCCTGCAGTAGCTCAGGCCAGAAATTGGGGGCACTAGAGCACAACTCCCTATGTGTTTACTTCCTCTTCCTACTGCCCCTGAGGTCTCTGGGATTTGCAATCCAGAATCTAAGTAGCAGGACTCTGCAGAGTTACTTATCACTTCCTCTTCCTGCTTCCAGGTGCAGCCAATAGTAAGTTTGAGCAGGGGAAAGGGTTGCTTAACTTCTCTCCCTGGCTCCAGATTTCAGGGCTGGAAATCATGCTGGGGGACTGTGATTTAACTTGAACCAGGAAGGGGTCTAGGACAGAAATTGTATAAACTGGTTTGATCCAAATCAGTTAAGTCTCATACTGCATTCAACCAGTTTTATTTTAAATCAGTTTCAGTCATTCTGAAACTGGTTTATGTGCACTGAGCTTCTGTTCCATTACAGGTTTAAACCAGTTTCTGATCACTTAAATTGGTTTATGTGCAACTTTGCTCCCTATCCAGTGAGTTACTACAGATTTTCATGAGGTCTCCAAATTCAACAGTGTCCTAGCAGCCTGCGGAGGGTTCGGGGATTGAGAGTATGGTCAGGGGTAGAAAGGTAAGAAAGATTTATTGACTTAACAAAAACACAACTACACTTAGTAACAAAATAAACAATGACAGACAAAAGCAATTAGTGTCGGCAACTTATCGGCAGTCCCCTCTGATGCCTGATACACAGCAAGCTTCTCTTTCCACAAAGTTCAGCGAAGTCAGGCATCCCCGAACGACACTGTCCAAAGGGGTACCAGAAAGGACCCTGGGATGCAGTTCTTGGGCTCTTCGAGGTCCACAGGCGCACTGATCCAGGCAACAGCTAACTAATTCTTTTACAGAGCTGTCTCTTTCGTCTGAATGGTTTCCAAATATTCCAGGTCATTTATAGCTTCTGAATGATACTGATAACAAATGACCACCCACATTCCTTTTACTTCAACTGTCCTTAGACTGACTAATTAGCAGTACAAGCCTTGCATTTCTTTGATAAGGTAATTTTAACTGCGCCGCAGGGCCTTACTACTTCTAGGCTTTGTTAGATTTACAAGGCCTCACTACATCTTAAACTTTAATTAGGCTTTTAGCAACAACATATAGCTTAATATTTAAACAAATACAGAAAAACACTTGATATAATCTTCATAGAGCCTTCAGCAAGCACCTTTATCACACAAATATATTTTCAGCTGTCACAAACAGTAGAGCAACAGTAGCAGAGTTAGATGCTGTCTCACGAATATTAAGGCTCAGTTGTGCCAAGATGGTATTAAATAGGTGGTGAGGATCTGCAGTGAAACTAGGGTAGCCCTCAGAAGTTATTCTCTCCATAGCTAGCCTATTTCTTCTGAAATCTCTAGAGTCAACAGTAGTAGGAAACATGCATAATTCATTGACTGGTCCCTCCCCCCACTGTCCACAAAGTGAAAGTGAAATAAAGAGAGAAATAAAGTGAGGTCATAGTTCTATGTGCTTCCTTTTGGGAACCAGTCTTGTACATTTGATTAAGTTTCTCCCTTTACCTGCATCAGGTCCAAGCAGAATATGGTCCATAATAAGTACATGAAAATAATAAATTAGGTTAAGAACCAGGATTTTCTTGGTGGACTCTTTACCCCTTATATTTTTTCCTTTGCACTATTTTCACACAAACAAGCTAATTCAAGCTCAGCAATCTGTCTGACAGCATTCTTTTGGTTATTTTCCTAGTTTTTTTCCAATGGCTCCATTTAGGAAGTATGCGAACAGCTCTCCAGCAGCTCCCTGTGTCATACATGTTGGTAGTTGGTAGAAGAAACAGAACATATAGCAATTTGAAAATGTATTCTGATATTTTTCTTTTTTTTCATAATGATGTGTTTTAAGCCCCATTTACAAACAGCTAAAAATAATGCAGAATATCACTTTGAACATTTTCATGACATTTTCCAAGGGGTTGTGAAAATTTTGAAATTTTTCATTAGAAATTTTAAAGAATTTAATTAATTCCAGTTGTCCATTGGAGTATAAGTACAATATGAGTATTGTGTTTCAAATAGAATTATTTTCAGTTGGATAAAAATATTTTCTATTCAAATTTTGGTTTTAATTCTGATGGTGAAATTGTAGCTTCATGAAAGAAGTTGACACAACTTCCATTGCCTTCAGTTGAGCGAAATATTATACTAAGGACAGCAAAAGAACTATCAAAGGACTGTAAAAAGACTTAACATGTAATATGATGTAATATGTTCAATGGCTAAGTTTCCTAGGAATTTTCATGAAGCTAGTACTGAAACTAGCAGAATGATCAAAACACTTCACCTCACAACAAGTCATCTTATTCACGTTCTGTCTTAAATAACCTAGAGAGATAATCCAGCCAACCTTACCTCTCTATTCATAAATAGCATTGTAGAACTTAAGTGTTTTTACTTTGGATTTGTATTTTCCAAGTTAGCCAGTTGTTTTTTAAGGTTTGTCCTACATAAAATTATGACACTGTTTTTCCGGTGCCTGAGATTTGTTTCTACCCCTATGCAACTGGTTAATGGCACTCTTCAAGTAGCAATCTGTTACTGCACCTGGATGCCATGAAGTCAAATCATGTTCTTTTTTAACAGTAACAGTAACAGCAGTGTTACTAACGATTCTTAAACTGAACCATGTTGACTTCAAGTACTGCCAGAGGGTAGTGCAATTTCAGGTGAATGAGGCTTGTTAGACTGATTTTAAAACAGGTGTTCAGGCCTTGGAAATAAGCAGTTTCTTATCTATTTTTTCTCTCTTTCAGTATTGGTACAAATTGCATTCAGTGAGAAATTGCACCTCATCTAAACCTTCAAAGGCACAACATTAATTCAGAACTGCCAAATTAACACAGGAGGGTTCCAAATCTGTATCTGCATTCAGAACTGGCAGCATCCTTGTTATTTGCTTCATTTTGTTTAATTTTCTTCTACTTACATTGGAGTGCAGACTTAATCTCACTCCAACATCACTGACTCATTCAATAAAAACAAATGATTATTCTTATTCTTTACTTCAGCATTTATTTATTTAAAATTGCTGAAGATGTTCAGTCACTACTGAGTTATCACAAATTGTTTCCAATATATGATAGTCATTTTAGTGTTGATTAGACCTCTAAAATGACCTTTCTAAAATATGAAATATTAATACTTTGGTAACACCTAATGGTCTGACACACACATTAAAGGATACTTCATATTTGTGCCAGGATGACATGCCAAATTAACTGTTATGCCAAGGTCTATAGTGTTCTCCCCACTTCTAGACGGAATTCTAACTATAATACTGAACACTAGGCAGGCAGACTAAGAGAGGGCTGTTCAACTGACAGCCTGCAAGAAGTTAATTTGCAGCCTGTGAGCTCCTGCCTGGGCACTACTTCCCCACCACTCTGGCTGCTGCTCAGGTCTCTAGGATCTCCCTCCTTGTGGTTTAAGTTTACTGTTCCTGTGAGTGGGACTGTATGGCATGGAACAGCACAGCCTGCAGTGCTCAAGCAGCTGCTCTTGGCTGCTCAGAAGTTGGACAGTCCTGTGCTGATATATTAAGAGGTATTACAATCCCAGTTATGTGGCAGAGTATTAATTTTCTGTAGGTAGAATGTGTTTAGTTCATGGTTAGCTCTTATGAAGGGTGTTTAAAAATATATAATGATGACAAGTAATCAGAAATTTGGACACAATTCTAGAATTAGTGATGCACACAGCTGTCTTTATTGAGTAATCGGATCAGCAAAGTTATTTTTTTTACAGAGCTAAACCTCTTGGTTGCATGTGTTATCTGAAGGGCAGCATCTCCAACAATTCAGAGCTCCTTAGCATAATACTAATGCATTCTTTCAGTGCAGGTTCTGCGAGAAGAGTGCTACACTACTGAGTTACCCAACAAACTTCCTACCAAATGACCTCCATTACCTCATCCAAGTATTAATGCAGTTAGATTTTACTTAATTTGTGATATTTGACACAGTAAAACCATAAATTGAAATACTTGTGGAGTCTTAGTCAAGCCTTTTTCATGATAAATACTGTTTCCAAGCACACTCATTAGATAGGTTAATATTTTATTAACGGATAATGAGTTGCATAAAATGCTGTACATTTGTCGCATTTATTCTCAATCACAGCTTTAGTATACTGTAAATAAGACAAAAAATAAAGTATTGTTTCAGTTTGGAAACTCAATTTAGACAAGTTTTATGGAGTTTTTATTGGTAAAAAGAAAATGTATATTAGGTTTATGCTGTCACAACATAAATACACATTTTTACCATCAAATTATGTGAAACTTTTGTAATTTATCATAGTGAATTTGTGCACTGATGATAGTAATTACTTTTAAGAATTATTCCAGGCAATGTGTATGCAAGCAGCATCTACTAAAATTAATAACTGTCATGCTAATGTGTTGCTGGATGCCAGTCTGAAAAAAAAAATAGGATGTATTACTTGCACGTTCTCAGAGGGCAGAACCATGTTACATGAAATATGTAAAGTGACCAGTCCATCAGTGGTGGTGGGAGAAAATATGATTTGTGTGTGGGGGGGGGGCACAGGGAAGTACAGGGCTGCCCTTCCTTCCTCCAGGGCCTTTGCAGGGCTGGCGTTTGGTGGGAGTGCTGGGTGTAGCACTCCAGCAGCGGGACGTGGTGTTGGCGCTGGAGCAATGCAGTTGCATTTGGGTGGACTGAGCCCCATTAGCCCCAGCCTTCCACCACCTATAGCAGACATCATATGTGAATATCCATAGAAATCAAGGCTGTTAAAGTTATGTATGCCAGCATATAATTCCACTATTGTTGAAATAGGAGCAAGAAACAAACATCCTCTAGTACACTTTAGGGGGGAAAAGGGTCGGGGGGGGGGGGGGGGCTTCATTCACCACAGTATGACTTCATTGGACTACATTTGTACAAAGCTAAACTACATAAAATTAGAATAATACAGTGGTGAATGAGACCCATACCTCTAAAATGGAAGTTATCTACTTAAACTTTTTATTTTTGTTCCTATATATATATATATATATATATATTACAAACACACACACACACATGAGATCTTGCCCCTTCCAGGAAACTTTATGAATTACTTGTATTATTAATGCAAACAGTAGTTTAAAAAAAATCCTGCTTTCTTCAGAAGAAATTAGATTCCAGACCAGGATAAGTGTTTGGATGAAATGAATGAAAGACTTTAT
Source organism: Alligator mississippiensis (assembly GCF_030867095.1). NCBI lineage: Eukaryota > Metazoa > Chordata > Crocodylia > Alligatoridae > Alligator > Alligator mississippiensis. The sequence continues at coordinate 105,371,175 of NC_081828.1, forward strand.
AGTTTTATGAGACCTGAACACAGTCTCAAGCTCTGGTTATTCTCTTTGCAGCTTAAGGTGTTAGTTAGCTGTACATTTCCTTGAATAAATAGAGAAATGTCTCTCTTTTGACATGAGCCATACTGTTCAGGAACAGCAGCTGATTAGAAGTCCTGACAGTTAGGGCTACAAATATAGACTCTGAGATTAGGTGATCATCTTTCAATATTATGGCCTTTAGCCCAGACATCTTATATATACAGTGCAATTTGCCTGTATTCACTCAGGGGTGAAAGTTTTAACATTTCAAGAGTAAACATACTGCATGAAAAAGATACATAGCAAAAAGGAATAAAAAAAGTAAAAAACAAACAAACAAACAACACTTTGAAACATAAGAATCCAGAGTCTGGGTATGGAAATACAGGGATTAAAGCAGAGAGTACTGAAAAAGTAATAGAAAACATCATCTAGTAATTGAAAAGCATGGTGAAATACAAGTCTACAAAGACTGAATAAGATAGATCAATGGTTTTCAACCTTTTTTATTGGTAGACCCCTAAAAAAGTTTTGAATGAAGGTGCAACCCCCTGGGGGAGGTCTAGGGGACCACAGGTTGGAAACCATTTGAACAGATGCATAAACAAACAGTATCCAAAACTGGTGATGATGCAAGAGTTCTTGCAGAATAATTTTTTGATATAGAACAAATGAGTAGGATGTGAAAGTGAATCATAATGCCTGTTTTTTATATGAGAGAGAAAGCTGGTGTTGTTTGGCTTTTTTCACCTAAATGAGAAATTCCAGAGTAAAGAAATGAGTTCTCGTGAGAGATTTGCCCCTGCAATTTGGGAATAGAAATCACTTATAATGGATCTAGAACAGAAGCATTGGAAGAGCCACAAGAATGATGGAAAGTCTTACTGGAATGGGCATCAGTGGAGTAATTGATGCCAGTCCCCATGGACTATGAGACCATTAGCAATGACAAAGAATCTAAGAGAAGTTGCAGCACTAAGTTGCTGAAGATGGAGGAGCTTAAAATCCTGTTTAGCAGAGAAAAGTAGAAGCCTAGTTTTTGGATGTAAGGGGTTCCAGTTGTGGGAGAACTTATCTGTCTTTTGGGAAAAAAAAAAAAAAAAAAAAAAAACTGTGGGAAGGGCATTACAGGCCCATAAGAACTTTGTTGATCTTACCTCCATCTTCCATTCAGTGGTTAGGTTTTAAGCTAATTAAAGCATAGCTTTGGTTTTAGCTCACATAATCTCCCATTAAAAGCAGCACAGGCTTGAAGTACAACCAAGGTGTGCTTGATGATTTTGTGGGTGGATAGCAGAGGGAAAGGTGCAGTTTACCTGATTTTTACCTAGACTCTTATCAAATTTCTGAAGAAATATTATGAAATTTGTATGACTGACATAAAACTTTTCTTTTTCTTCACCATGCACAAAGAATCTGACCTCAGTGTATGATTCGGAATAGCTGCTTTTGATATCAGATACCTGTAGCTAATGGTCAGGAAGAGATATAAAAAAATCTAAATTAATATATATATTTAAGAATTAACAAACATCTTTGGTATTCTGAGCTCTGAGCAATCCTACAGCTCTTTTGCATAGGGTGACTATGTCCCAGTTTCAAAGGCCAGTCGTTGAGAATTATACTGATGTCCTAGAAACACGGGGGCACAGGGTGCAGTGCCATCAGGAGTTGGAGAGGTGCTGAGTACCTTGCAGGTGGGTAGGTGGGCATTGCTGCCTGCCCGGCATACCACCTCACCCATACCAACTTGTGAAAGTGTGGTAGGGACAGTGTCCCAGATGAATGTCTCAGATATCCCAGATTCCCTTATGATCAGCCCATTTTTACATAAAGCACAACTCCTTTTCTCCTGAACAGTTTATATATATCCATGACAGTGCTAGCAGTCATGCAAGATGTCCCACCAAGTCTCTTATTCCAATCACATTATAATTTTGTGACTGTGCAAGGACTCCCAATTCTTCCTGCTTGTTTCCCAGGCTCTGTGCATTCATGTACAGGCACCTGAGGTAATTAGCTGATTGCCCTACTTTCTCAGGAAGAATGAGAAGACCAGTTGCCCTCTTGTGCTTGTGCTTCCTCTAGCTCACCTGCTTTCCCACTTACTTCAGAGCTTTGGTCAGTTTGCCCCAGTAAACCTAGTTTAGAGCCCTCCTTAAATTAAATCTTCATTTTTTTTACCATATATGGCATTAAAATCAATGTAAATCAACACTCTGTTGATTTACCTGGCTTTGCGTCAGAGTTGCTTTTGTTAGAGCAATGTGAAAATGAATGGGCGAGGGGAACAAATATAATAGGAAAACGTGTTTTAGAGAAAGTAGCCTGCAAGGCCAACAATAATAAAGGAAAAACAAAAGTCACATCAGGAAAAGAAATCAGAAATAAAGGCCTCTGGTTATTATCATGTAAAGAAAATATCAGTGACAGTATCAGACAATGAGGTGGAAACTGTGGCAGTGCAGTGCTTCTGATGCCTACGGCAACAGTTTGTAATTCCAAGTAACAACCTGTTGTAAAGCAAAAAAATGATAAGAGAAACAAACTGGCAAAATCCTATCATTTTCTCACAAAGCATTGTTAAAAGCAATACCAATAATGTTTGCAGTTGACAATGCAGGTGCAAGACATTCACAGAAACCGACTACAGGTGACTTACCCCTTAACCAATTTAAAATTAGGATGTCTTTACAATGGCCCTGTAACTGAAGATACCTTTAGCTCAAAGCATTTTTTTTTTTCAGACACAGAAAAGATTAACCCTAGACAGAGTTCTTAGGTATCTAATCTGCTTACATGTAAAAATTTGCAGGGAGGAGGAAACTCTACATCCATCTTTTTAAATGTTCATTTCTGGTGCTTTATAAATAATAGACATGCTCATAGTATACTTTACAAAGTATGTTGTAAAGGTGACAGCCTTTGGATAACTTTGGACAAATTAAGGACAGAAAAATCCCAATTTATTTTCATATTCCAGCCAAATTGCTAATAGTCTTAAACTTGATTTAGGTGCTAACTAAAGGCAATTCAACTAAAAATCCAAGTTGGTTAAATTATACAACTAGTCTGTTGTCCTGCTGCAAGTTAGGATTTACAAAAAATTTTTAGTATGTGGTTCTGCCACATTTCATGGTATCAGTGGAAATCGGAATACAGATCTTTTGCATGAGAGATGTTTTGCAGTCTTTATTTACTAATATTTTAATATATTGTTTGATTATTATAAACCAGAAGTATTGAACCTCTCTGATCTCATATCTCATGAAGCAGATGAGTAATACAGGGCTAGTGTGTGGGCCAGATCTCATGTGTGAAGTCATTCCATGAGTATGAACCAGTACACTGACCCTGACTTTGAGCTTCCAGATCTAGCCGTGTGCCAGCCCAACCCTGTGGACCTAGATCTGGCCACAGAGTGACCCCATGTGCTAGTGTGATCTAGTGTGCAGAGCTATATCATCTGGCCCACAGGTCCAGAAATTTGATAGCAGAGAAGCAGCCATTACTACTGCCACCACTCCCCTTCTGCCCAATTTCTAGACCCAGGCAGACAACCATAGGGTAGATAATGTGGCTCCATAGACTGGATCTGACTCATGGACCAAAGATTGAAGACTAATACATACTGTTTCAAATAACTTTAGGTGACCAAGATAGGCAAGATGAAAATTCTGGTATTTTTAAATGAAGTTAAGAAAAACACAGCTTAAGGAGTGCTACTGTAAACTCAGTACTCCCTAAAATTATGTTCTCTTGATCATGTATGTACTGTGAATTCTATTCAGCAAGTCCAGCTAAAAAGGGCTGTATTCATCAACTTATATGTATATTTCATGTCCTTGGTTTAGGACTGAAATTACTAATAAACTTGTGCATCTCTAAACTAGTTTTAGGTGAGCCAGCTCTGATTAAACAGCAATCTTTTGGACTTTTAACTGAAATATTTCCAAGTTTGAGAGAGAGTAAAACAATTGCAGCATGTTGCCTGCTAAAATCCTTCAGACAGCTTGACTTACTAAGTAAAAGCTGGTGAAAAGGAGATTGTGCAAGTAGAAAACATGAGATTTTGGGAAACAGAACATACAGTTTACCGATTCAAAATTTTCAAAGGAGCTGGGAAACTGTATGGACTAGCTATTTGATATACAGCAAATTAAAGCATGCTCTTTGTTAATTAATTCCTGATGCACTAGCTCTCCTAGTACATAGTTTTTATTTTTTATTTTAGTGCAGTTGTTTCCTAAATGGGCTTTTGTGTAATAGACCCTCTAAATATGGCACAGCCAAACATCTGTGATTTCAGAGTGGCCATTTTGCAATAGGAAACTGTTAATCATTTTCTCTCTTCCAGCTAGTATGTGGTTCCTGCTTTCTCTTTCCCTCACCATTTTTTCCTGTGTTGAAATTACAGAACTGCATTATGTGTAGATGGGACTAGGAGTGGCAAATTTATTGGGAGTTTGGAAGACAGAAGAAGAATGGAGAGTACAGACAGTACAGAGAGGAATGTATATATAGAACTGGGAAGAAATACCTCAAATATTAAGAAAATCTTTTGAATTGTATAGGATCTATCCAAAACAATCCTGTGAGTCTTTTGAGTTTATCTGTCAGTACAGAAAGGTTTGCTTTATGAATTAATAAAAACCATTTGGAATTCAGGTCCCACTTTCCTTTTTAGGTAACAGCATTGTGTCATCAGTGGGTCAAATGGAATGAAATGCTTCTAAGTATAAAATTCCAGAATGGCAATGGCATGCTCATTTCAGGCTTAAATAGGCAAATATTCCCAATGGCTCATGTTTTATAAAAGTCAGGCAGTACAGCTCTAATTGAATCATTAACACAGCAGTGTCTTCAGCCATCGCCTGAATCTCATTTGTATGTTTACATGTAACTAATTGAACATCAAAATGTTAAAGATAAAATATATTTTTGAATTGCATGCTATTGTGGTTCTTCATCTTTCACTCTTCAAGTCACTCGCTCTTAGAGAAACAATTGAGTAGCTTTTATTTCATGTTTTATACTGCTAAATAATGCAATAGTTTCCAAGGGGGTAAAAAGCTCAATTTTTAAGTAAAGAAGGCAGTCAGAAAGTTACAGAGGAAATCGTTTTATGGGTTTTATAGCTATTAGATAACCTATAGCATGTAGCACTTTGTAATCCTTTAAACCACCATTTGTGGTTAGCTGGTTTTCCCTAGAGCTACAGATAAGTAGGTTTCCACAGTGTTCTCATGCAGGCACGACATATAATCCCCAGATATAGATCCAGGACTACTTAGTTTTATTAACAGATAGAGAACACTAGGGAGTAACATACATATCTGCTGATGCATTTCTCTTTTGTAAGCCCCAACTTTTTTTCCAATAAATACTTCTAAAATGAACGATCACATATAATGAATATCTACTACAATAATATATTGCTTTCACATTATTCTGGCTAAAAATGGGCCCAATTCTGCTCTTATTAAAGTTTGTTGGACTTTGGCCAAGAACTTGAGTGGAAACAAATCTAGCCCCTACCCTTGCTTAGTAAGTGTTTTTGAAGATTTTTTCATACACTTAGCACTCCTGTTAGGAAAAAAAGGAATTGTTTATAAAGGCCAGAACTGTGTAGTGCTCAAATAAAAATAACTTATGTGAATAACTCGTGAAACTGATGATGAAATGTTCTCTCTTCCCCACACCTACCCCCAGTCAGAGCATCAGCACAAGGCTAGTATACCACTAAAGTCTTGTTAAAGCTCTGCTTTGAGAGCCTAGTTAAGATTTAAGTGTAATTGACTAGGCTTTGGTATTGTAGAAAAGCCTATAGTGGATGTAATATATCAAATGGAGCCCTAGCCCTTGTATGGGAAAAGAGATGAGAGACCAGAAAAACCTGCAAGGCTATAGAACCCACATAAATTGAGGGGAACCTGTATCTGTATTTCTGGAGTCCAGCTGAGAAGACTGATTAATATAAATAATTTCAATGTAAGGGCTATAAAATACAGCTTTGAGACGGTACTGCAGTGGTGCAGCAGGAGGTATTGCAGAATCTAACTATTTGGGGGTTTCAGATGAAAAGTGAAAAGCATGTTCCTTTCACCATCTTGCATTCTTCCACCCCTCCTTTCAAATTCTTCTGCTTTAATGAAATATGCTGATTAAAAATTAGAGTGGCATTCTGTGAGCTTCCCTTTTCATCTCCAGTGGGGAGCATGAAGATCCAAAAATGGAGGTAATCTTTTTTTGTCTCTCTTGCTCAGCTCAAGCAGCCATGATTCTGTGTTTTGGTAGCTTGAATGCTGGACTCACAAAGCCAGAGTTCAGAAACCATAATACAGTTTATTAAAAGTAAAGTAACAGACAACCTTCTACTAGGAAGAGCTACAGCTGACTGCCTCAACTAGTATGCACTATGAGAAACCCACCCCTCCAGCAAATACCTTTCTGAACAAGCAAATGTAACATTTTTACTGAGCTCTAATAGCTCAATAGCACAATGCTTAAAAGCCCCTACAACTAGGGGATCCTGGGTTAACACTGTTTTCAGTCTAATGTCCGTTAGGTTAATGTGTATATCTTTCTATTTAGTTTTAATGGGTGTGGAAAAAAATCTAATCTGAGAAGACATGATCTGTTGTACATACAGGCTTTTAGGTTTATGAGTAGAATATTAAAATGCATTTCTAAGGTCATATGGAAGAACAAATGAGAGTGATATTGAGTAGGTTGTTATATTTAATATGTCATCTTATTCTTTCACTTTTCTAAAATCTGGTGCCACTTGATAAATAGTTTGACTCTTTCCTCCTACACTTTGTTCCACTCTACACTATTTTTGTTCTAGATCTAATATATTTTGACTTTTTGCCAAACATGTAACACCATTATCAGTGAAATCAGAGTAATAGCTACTGATAATAGCATTTTATCTTACTCGTTTGTACCCTCAGCATGCTGATTTAAGCACAATACATTAACAACAAAAAAATCCAAAGATATATTGCCTTTGAGACAAAATTATTAGGTTATTTACTCAAGTATTTTGATTATATAGGAAAGGATATAATGAAACCTTTTCTGCCTGGAGTCTTCACTAGGCCCAATCAGTACTCTCTCTCTTTGATATAACAAAGGGGTTAGAAGTAGTATTCATGTATATCTATGCATAAAATGAAGGAAAGAGATGTTTAATGCTTAGGGAGCTGGGGCATGTGACTTCAGAGGAGAGGTTGAGGAAACTGTGCTTATAAAGTCTGGAGAAGAGAAAGCTGAGGGTGGATTTAACAGCAGCCTTCAACTATCAGAAGGGGGCGTTCCAAAGAGGATAGAGCTAGACTGTTCTAAATGGTGTGAATGACAGAACAAGGACCCGTAGTTTCAAATTTCAGCAAAGGAGGCTTAGCTTGGATATTAGGAAAAATTTCTCTCTCTGCAGGGGGTAGTAAAGCACTGCAACAGGTTATCCAGAGAGGTTGTGGACTCTCTATCCTTGGATGCTTTTAAGACCTGGTTATATAAAGCCTTGTCTGGGATGATCTAGTTGGGGATGGTCCTGCTTTGAGCAGGGGTTTGGAGTACATATAAAAATCCTGAGGTCCCTTCCAACCCTAATTTTCCATGATTTTGTCATAAAACTAAACTTTTATGTAATAGAAATTTAATATATAGTAGCAAGCTCATTTTTTTTAAATCCATGACATACATGAAACCTTATCGCTGAGAGGACATGGACACATAATAACTTGAATAGTTTAAATAAACTTTAAACCTGAAGTAGAAAGATGTAGAAGCCTGTTAAACTGGTTTCAAGCCTCCATGGTTCAAACATGTACCTAGAAAATTAAGTACTATTTTAAACTGGTTCACTGTGAATTGGTTCAGTGTTGTGTGGACACAAGCATTCTGTGACATAGGTCTGATTGGCTGTCTAGGGAAACTACACTGGGCCCCTCTATCCATTTCATATATACCTTGAAGAATATGTTCATAACAACATAAAATGGGCAAGGTGCTACAGAGACATCCAATTAAAGGTGCCATAAAGTGGCAAACAAGCTACAATATTCCACATATAAATGTAGAACATTTTTATGACTGTATTGCATGGCTCTTGGAATTGTCAGCCATGGCTGACAGTCAGCTGATTGTTGTTCCCTGAGCCAGGATCACACCAGAGTCTGAAATCAGCTGTTGTGTAGTCTTAGCTCTGGGACTGACAATCAGCTGATTGTTGGCCCCAGCCTGAGACTGGATGGGTTTGGGGGCACAGGCAGGAGAGGGGATCAAAGGGAGTCACTAGGGACTTTAAAACACCAGAGCCAGCATCTCTGGCTATGTTTAAAGCCCGAAGCAGGGGAAGCTCTTTGGATCCTCATGCTGAGAGCTTTATTCCCTGTGCCAAGCATCCTGGCAAGAGCTGCTGGTCATGGTGCTTTGAGTCAGCTGATTGTTGACCTCAGCCTTGGCAATTCTAGGATTGAGACCCAAGGCTGTTCAGCTGGGGCCAAAATTCATTTGTCTGGGCAGCCCTAGGTGAACAGATTCAAGGTTGTCTAGGCCAGGGCTGATTTTTGGCCTCATGTGCAGGGCTGTGGCACCCAGCTTTCAATTTGCCAGTTCTCACTCTGCACTGGCAATTAGAATTGGTATGTTTGGGATCTGGTACCCAGTCCCAAAATCATGCTTCTTGCCAAGCATGTGTGGCATAAGAGCAGGCCCAATTCTTGGGACTGGGGATCTGATTCTATCACACCATTAAATGAGCATGTGCCAGGGGCAATTATGTCACTACTTTCTTTCCCCCTGCCTCACTGCTGCAACTGGTTGCTCTGGTACTCCGCTAGTTCTCATCTGATACCTGACCTCAGCCCCTCATTATGTTCCACCCTCCTCCCCCTCCCCCTTTCACTCCCAGCCCCTGGGAATCAAAGTGTGCATCATGCACTCCCCATCCACTTATGGCCACCCCAGCTTGGGAAAGAACACTACAGACTTTGGTCAGTTGCAGGCTAGTGAAGTTTACTGAACTCATATTTAGGAAAGAAGGGAAAGCAGAAAATTTAAAACACTTGGAGACACAGGTTACCCTCCGTCTGGAACCACCCCAAAGAATAACAAGCACTCCCTCCATCAGAACCTTGAAGCTTTCATCAGAGGCAGTGAAAGGATTGTGTGGAAATATCAGGGACACCTGCTCATAGGAGACTCCCAGCCAGAGGGGTCCGTCCAGTGTAGCTGTTGCAGCATGGCTATGCTCCAGAGGGACCTCTCAATCCACTCCAGTGCAGACTTATCAGCTCTCCAGGTGAACTGGATTGGTTAAATTAAGCTGCTGGGAACTATTTCTGGCCCTGGGCACCAGCAAGAAGACAGAAGGTAAAGGAGAGAAAGAGGGGTCTGTAGGGAGGGTAAATGCCCCATTCCTGGGGATTTCAGTCCTGGCTGGCAGGTGGGCAACAGACCCGTAAGGTCTTTACAGCTCAGAGGAGCTCATAGGAAACAAAAAGAAAAAAAAAAAATCCACATTAACTGGCCATCAATTGAGTCGGCGAGATGCCAATTACTGGGGGGAAAAAAAAAGGAAGAGAAGAGAGATACTCAATCATGGCTTTTGGTGATCAATAGCATGTGGATTGAAGATAGAGACAAAGTAGTGGAGCCACAAGGAATCCCAAGATTGTGGGGTAAGATAGATACATGGACATAAGAACTTTATTTTTTTTTTCCTTTTCCTTTGCAAAGAGTTTTTTGGTTTTTTTTTAAATTGTGCCTGTCATTACATTTGTTGGGTAAGCGGCAGTCGTCTCTGGGTCAGGGAATTACCACCCCTCTCAAATTCAATCAAGTCAAAGTCATGGCAGGAGAGATAGAGAGGAACAGTGACCTAGATTGACCAACTGGCACCAACCTGGTGCAAGAAAAAGGAAGTGAATATCAATGGGACCCAGAGGGTCATGTCCATATACTGTGATAACTCAACATACTGGTGCACTGGCCAGGAATCTCAATGATGGTGAAGTGGAACTAAAAAATATGGAAGTCTTGGTGACAGCAGTTGCAGCCAGGGCAGAACAGATTCAGCAGATGCTACATTTGATGGGTCAAGTCCTCCAACAACAGCAACAACAGTCAGCCCATGAGCTTGCCCTGGAAGAAAGCTGGATATAGCAACAGGCATGTCAGAGGAATTCAGTGGAGCTGATGGTGTCCAAGCTGAGGTGTTTTTGGAAAGCTTTGAGTGGGCAGCATTGGTGGCCAGACTTGAAAAGTCTCACTGGGCTGGACAGCTGGGAGTGTTGCTAATAGGGAAGGTCCAAGAAGCTTATGGGGTTATGACACAGAATGAGGTTATGGACTATGACAAGGTAAAGAGAGAAATCTTGTATTGGCTAGATATTAACCCAGAGACCTACAGGCAGGTGTTCAGAACTAAAAAGAAGGGGGAGGAAAAGGATCCAAGGGCTTGGTTGCTTAGTGGATCTCATAACAAAGTGGTTGAAGCCTGCTGAAAGTTCAAAGACTGACATCTGTGACAAGATCTTACTGGAACAGTTTCTGATGGACTTGGATGAGGAAACCCAGAGTTGGGTCTGATACCATAGGCTGGTATCCTTGGCCAAGGCACTGCAGTTAGCAGAAAATTTCAGCAGCGCTCTGGCGGAAAGGCCTCCAGACAGGAATGGGAAGACAGGCCTGTACCCAAGGCTTTGCAAGACCACAAGGCTGGAGAATAAAGAGATCCAAGATCACAGAAAGCCCAACAGCAACTCGGTGTTTTGTTTTTGGTTTGGGAAGGTGGGTCATATGTCCTGGGACTGAACCAACTTGATGTCAACCGTACCTAAGGTACCACATTCCTCATTTGAAAACATTGGAACAACCCCAGATCTTGGAGAATCTGGAGGGGTGGAATCCATGGATTGTAGTATCGGGAGGGAGATCAAATTTGGCCCACTGCCTCATGCTGTCGTGGAGGCCTGGGTAGGAGGCAAGAGGTTTGAAGCCATCATGGACACAGGATGTGCCCATAAATTTATACAGAATACAGTGGCATCTGGCGAGTATATACATAAAGCTACCCCTGTTAGAATGACGTGCATACACGGACATGGCACCTATTATGCTCAGAAGGTCTACCAGGTCACTGTGTTGAAGATCAGAAGAGAAATGCCTGTCAGAATGGCTCGTGACCTATCATACCCGATGATTTTAGGCCAAGACTGGAGGGAAATTTACAAAAGTATTAAACATTGTAAAAGAAGACCGGATGGGTGAGGCTGGCCTTTTGGGAAGTGAGGAGAATGAGCCAGCTGTGGAAAGTTTTGATGTAGAATGTCTATCCAGCAGTAAGGAGTTATGGAGAGCACAAACTGCAAAGAGTGAGTTCTGGGCCATAAAAGAGACTGAACTGGCTAAAGAGGAGGAGGATGTGGTAGATCCAGGTTGATATGTGAGCCTGCCCAGATTTGAGGTTAGGAGAGGTTTACTGTCTTGGATAAAGTGAGGGTTACAAGAGGGGGAAAAGATGGCCCATCTGTTAATACCACATCAGTTTAGGCCCCCTCTATTAAAATTAGCTCATGAAAATCCTCTGGGCTGGCATATGGGGTGTAGCAAAACAGAGGCCCAACTAACAAAGTGGTGTTTTTGACCCAATATGTATGATCAGGTGGAGAATTTTTGCCGGGCCTGTCCAGCATGTCAAAAGGGAAGCATGAACAAATCAGCTCAGGTACCATTGCAACCTTTGCCCATAACAGAGGTGCCATTCTGCACTTGGTGTGGTGGGACCCCTCCCCAAAAGTTCGGCGGGGTATCAATATTTGCTGGTGATCATAGATTATGCAACTCAGTTCCCCGAGGTGGTCCCCACACAAGCCATCACTGGGCCCTGGGTGGCAGAAGAACTCCTCAAATTAATTACCAGGTGGGCATCCCCAAATTAATTGTTATGGATCAAGGGTCTAATTTTATGTCTGGGGTTCTTGGGAGTCTGTGTAAGGGGTTGCAAATTAAGCAGCTGCATATGGCCATAGGCCATATATCATCCTCAAACCAACAGCCTAGTGGAGAGTTTTAATGGGACCTTGAAGAATATGTTGCATTGGTGTGTTCAGGCAGAGCCCCATAAGTGGGACCTTATGATCCTGCCATTTTTGTTCACAACACAAGAGGCCCTGCAATAATCTTTGGGGTGTGCCCCATTCAACCTGGTATATGGACACCACCCGAGGGGATCATTAGATCTAGTAAGCAAAGGTTGGGAGGAAATACCACAGAAAGGTGTTAGTCATGTAGAGTATGTCAGAGAGCTGAGGCAACGTTTTAGAGGGCAGGGGAGCCATCACGAGAACACTTGGGGGTAGTGCAGCGGACCCAAAAGACCACCTACGATAAAAAGACTCAGGAGAGGGACGTTCAAGTAGGCCAAATGGTCCTAGTGTTACTCCCAGATACAGAGAGCAAGTTCCTGAGGCATTGGCAAGGCCCTTTCAAGGTGATTCAGCAAGTTGGCCCTGTTGATTGAGTTTTTCAAACCAGAGCATAGAAAAGAGAAGCAGATATATGATGTTCATTTGCTTAAAGAATGGAAGGACCAGGAGGACTTGTTGGTTGATCTTTCCCCACCAGACAAGGAACTTGGTCAGGACTTGGACGCAGACCTGGGACAGAATACAGTGGGTGTAATGGTCCTGGTTAGGGGTCCAACTCAGTGCTTGGCAACGGTGCCAGTTGAGGGTCATGGTGAGGGAGTTTCAAGATGTTTTTAGTGAAATTCCAGGGCATGCCAAAAGGATAACCCATCACATAATAAACCCTGTTGAGCAGATCATGAGAGAGAAATGGAAAAGGATTCTATACTATAGATATTAGGTGATTCATAAGGAAATTACTAAAATGTTGGAGCAAGGCATCATTCAGGAGTCCTGGAGTTCGTGGTAGAGCCCCGTTGTAGCCGTGGCTAAGCCCAACAAGTAGCTGAGGCTGTGTGTGGACTTCTGGAAAGTCAATGCCATATCTCACTTTGATGCCTTCCCTATGCCCCACATTAGTGAGCTGTTGGAGAAAGTGGGAAAGGCTAGGTTTATCTCAACCCTGGACTTAGTGGTACCTGCCAGTAGCCTTTCACTGAGGAGGGAAGATATGGCCAAAATGGCATTTTGCACACCATGGGGCTTGTATGAATTTAGGCAGATGACTTTCAGGTTACACAGGGTGGCAGCAACCTTTCAAAGGTTAATCGAATGGGTGTTGGCCCCACATCAGCAATAAGCAGCTGCTGACATTGATGATATTATTATATATACACAAAGTTGGGAGGAAAACTTAGAAGCGGTAAGGGCCATACTACAGGAATTACATCAACCTGGGCTTATGGACAACCGAAAGAGGCGTGTACTGGGTAAGGCCAAAACAAAGTACCTGGGGTTTATGGTGGGTCAAGGGCGTATTCAGCCATTAGCTGAAATGGTAGAGGCCTTGCATCATTATGTTGCACCCCAAAGCTGCAAACAACTTAGAGTTTGAGGCTTGGCAAGGTATTATTGATGATGTATACCCCAATTCATAGAAATAACAGCTCCCTTAACTGATTTGTTGCAAGGGAAAGGCAAGGGTGGGATGCAGTGAGTAATCAAGCATCCGAGAAGATGAAGAGTGCCCTCTGTCAAGATGCATTGCTGGAAACTCTGGACTTTGAATCACCTTTTATTGTACAGATGGATGCCCCTGATAGAGCATTAGGCACTGTCCTTTTGCAGGAGGTCAAAGGAATCTCCCAGTCAGTAGCCTACACTAGCCAGAAATTGAACCAACAGGAAAGAAGGTATGCTTCAGTAGAATGTGAATGCTTAGCCAAAAAATGGGGCATTAACTACTTATGGTATTCCTTGCTAGGGCATGAGTTCACCTTTATAACTGACCATGCCCTACTGAGGTGGCTTAAAACTAAACAGATGGACAATGTGCAAATCACCCGATGGGCACTGACTTTGTAACCTTTTCACTTTAATATTGAGTATAAACTAGGAAAAACTAATACAGTTGCAGATTTTTTTTTTAAATGCTGTGAAGAACAGTTAGGGGATCAAAGCCACTCAGAGGTGAAGTCAGCCCTGTGGCTTTCCCAATGAGGATCTGCCTAACAGTGATTTAAAGGAGAAGGTGTATGGAAAGGTCGGGGATACCTGCTCAGAGGAGAGTCCCTGCCAGAGGGGTCAGTCCAGCCACTGCAGCACAGATACACTCCAGAGGGGCCTCCTGATATACTCCAGTGCAGCCTTATCAGCTCGCCGGGTCAACCAGATTGATTTAATTAAGCTGCTGGGAGCTATTTCCAGCCCCAGGCACTGGCGAGGAGACAGAAGGCAAAGGAGAGAAAGAGGGGTCGGTAGTGAGGGTAAATGCCCACCTGCCAACCAGGACTGAAGTCCTCAGGAATGGGGCAGCAGACCTACAAGGTCTTTATTGCTCCGAGGAGCTCATAGAAAACAAGGGAAAAAAAGTTTCCAAGTTAATCAGTTGCTGTGGACAGTCAATTGAGCCAGTGGGATGTCAATGTTAAAAAGTGGAAACAGGGTGAGATCACTAAAGATGAATATACATCCTCTGCTCGTGCTTGTAGGGAGGCAGTTAGGCGGGCCAAAGCTACCATGGAGCTGAGGATGGCAACCCAAGTAAAAGACAACAAGGAATTGTTTTTTAAATATATTGGGAGTAAAAGGAAGGCGCAGGGAGGAATAGGACCCCTGCTAAATGGGCAGAAACAATTGGTGACAGACAGGGGGGACAAGGCTGAAGTCCTCAACGGGTTCTTTGCCTCAGAGTTCCTAAGTGAGGGGCATGACAAGTCTCTCACTGGGCTTGTAGAAAGGCAGCAGCAAGGCGCCAGACTTCCATACGTAGATCCTGGGGTGGTGCAGAGTCACTTGGAAGAACTGGATGCCTTTAAGTCGGCAGGCCCGGATGAGCTCCATCCAAGGGTGCTGAAGGCACTGGCCGACATCATTGCAGAGCCACTGGCGGGAATATTCGAAAGCTCGTGGCGCACAGGCCAAGTCCCGGAGGACTGGAAAAGGGCTAACGTGGTCCCCATTTTCAAAAAGAGGAGGAAGGAGGATCCGGGCAACTATAGGCCAGTCAGTCTCACCTCCATCCTTGGTAAAGTCTTTGAAAAAATTATCAAGGCTCACATTTGTGAGAGCCCGGCAGGGCAAATTATGCTGAGGGGAAACCAGCACGGGTTTGTGGCGGACAGATCATGCCTGAGCAATCTAGTCTCTTTCTATGACCAGGTTACGAAACGCCTGGACACAGGAGGAGGGGTGGATGTCGTATACTTAGACTTCAGGAAGGCCTTCGATACGGTATCCCACCCCATACTGGTGAACAAGTTAAGAGGCTGTAATGTGGATGACTACACAGTCCGGTGGGTGGCGAATTGGCTAGAGGGTTGCACCCAAAGAGTCATGGTGGATGGGTCAGTCTCGACCTGGAAGGGTGTGGGCAGTGGGGTCCTCCAGGGCTCGGTCCTTGGACCGATACTCTTTAATGTCTTCATCAGTGACTTGGACGAGGGAGTGAAATGTACTCTTTCCAAGTTTGCAGATGACACAAAGCTATGGGGAGAAGTGGACATGCCGGAGGGCAGGGAACAGCTGCAGGCAGACCTGGATAGGTTGGACAAGTGGGCAGAAAACAACAGGATGCAGTTCAACAAGGAGAAATGCAAAGTCCTGCACCTAGGGAGGAAAAATGTCCAGCACACCTACAGCCTAGGGAATGACCTGCTGGGTGGCACAGAGGTGGAAAGGGATCTTGGAGTCCTAGCGGACTCCAAGATGAACATGAGCCGGCAGTGTGACGAAGCCATCAGAAAAGCCAATGGCACTTTATCATGCATCAGCAGATGCATGACGAATAGGTCCAAGGAGGTGATACTTCCCCTCTATAGGGCGTTGGTCAGTCCGCAGTTGGAATACTGCGTGCAATTCTGGGCTCCACACTTCAAGAAGGATGCGGATAACCTGGAGAGGGTCCAGAGAAGGGCAACTCGTATGGTCAAGGGCCTGCAGACCAAGCCCTACGAGGAGAGACTAGAGAAACTAGACCTTTTCAGCCTCCGCAAGAGAAGGTTGAGAGGCGACCTTGTAGCTGCCTATAAGTTCATCACGGGGGCACAGAAGGGAATTGGTGAGTATTTATTCACCAAGGCGCCCCTGGGGGTTACAAGAAATAATGGCCACAAGCTAGCAGAGAGCAGATTTAGATTGGACATTAGGAAGAACTTCTTCACAGTTCAAGTGGCCAAGGTCTGGAACGGGCTCCCAAAGGAGGTGGTGCTCTACCCTACCCTGGGGGTCTTCAAGAGGAGGTTAGATGAGTATCTAGCTGGGGTCATCTAGACCCAGCACTCTTTCCTGCTTATGCAGGGGGTCAGACTCGATGATCTATTGAGGTCCCTTCCGACCCTAACATCTATGAATCTATGAATTACTGAAAAAAGAGAAGAGAAGAGAGATGCTCAATCATGGCTTCTGGCAATCAAGAATGTGTGGATTGAAGATAGAAAGAAAAGAGTGCAGCCACCAGGGACCCCAAGATCATGGGGTAAGATAGATACAGGGACATAAGAACTTTGTTTTTTCTTCTTTTCCTTTGCAAAGAGGGTTTGTTTGTTTTTTTTTAATTGTGCCTGTCCTTGCATTTTTGGGGTAAGCAGCAGTCAGCTCTGTTTTGGGGAATTACCACCCCTCCCCAATTCAATCAAGTTAAAGTCATGGCAGGTGAGATAGAGAAGAACACCAACCTAAATTGACCAACTGGTGCTGACCTGGTGTAAGAAAAGGCAAGTGAATGTCAACGGGACACAGACGCCCATACACCGCGATATCTTGACAGACTGCTAGAAATCTCTTACTGCTTCTGGTAAGCATATGGCTTCCTATTATAATTATAAGCACAATTGTTTCAGTTTTTGAGACTTTCAGCTCTCAGTTGAACCAGGGTCACAAATCAGCTCTCTTCAGGGGGAGCTGTCATGATATGTGGATACAATGTTTCTCCTCAGAATACTATCTTTTCTCAGTTGACTATTTTGTTACTGCTTTAAAATTTTTAAGCTTTATTATCCTTAGTTTGTAAACTGTACTTGCAATCATGCATTTATGTTAGATGAAATGCTTTTTACAGTCATTATGACAATTCCAATATTCCTTAAAAAAATGTTAGGGGAATACTTTGAAATTTTAGCCATGCTTAGGAACAGCAGATCTGGGAAAGTAAACTGCAACCTATGGCTAGAAATAGATGTTGACAGATGAAGTGTTTTGGCTGTGCCAGGATGTGTCCTAACACAGCTGATCCACTTCACTGGGCCAACAGACCCACTTCAGTGGTCCTGTTGCCATGCTCATTCATTCTGTGAGACAATGGGTGACACATTCTCCTGGGACTTGTACACAGAAGCAGGCCACTCCTTAGGAATTCCCACATAGGAAAATGCCCCTCAGCCCTTGGGAACACATGCTTTCCCCCATTTACTAAGATGGGATTTCCAGGGAGGATCTCAGTAAGCAAGGAAAGATGAAGATTTCCCCAAGATATGCCCCAGAAATTCCAGGAATGTGTCTCAGTAACTGGGAATCCCAAACTTTCCACCTGGGGTCTCTGGGGTGCCCCTCATCTCTGCAAGCAGAGAAACCTTGACTTTCCCCACTTACCAAGGCATGCCCTGGAGATTCCAAGGCACGTTTTGGATAAATGAAGAAACCTTAGCATTTACCACTTTCCGTGATGCATCCTGGTGTTTCTCGGGCTGTATCTTGGGTAAAGCTGGACAGGCATTCCCAGCACTTGAGAGGCCTGACCCTGTGTGGGAATTCCTGGGGTGCACAGGATTGGGGCACTTAAGCCCCTAGAGCATATGTTCAGGGTTGCCAACTAGCACAGGCACTCTGGGCTGCCTTTAGTCTTGAGCCATAAAGTACACAGAGGTCTACCACTACATAGTGGTACAAATTGATACCACTTTCATCGTGGCCACTGTTTGTGGCATAACAGAGGGTGCAAACATCTGTTTGCTTGTATTTTGTGCCTTCAGAAATGTTTTTGTAGCAGTTCAAAGACAAGAGAAGATGATTTTCTGTTTCTGCCGTATGAAAGCTTATGCCTTTCTGAGTGAGTCTGTAAGTTGCCACCCTGCCCTGACTTCTGCCTAAACTCAGACTAACACAGCTACTACCCATCTCCAATATCATTTTGTTGGTAAAAGTTGATAAATTGAGATCACCTCATTGGTTACCAGCTAAGTCTTGATTTGGGGGCAGTCCCTTTGAATGTTCCACTGTAAAGATCAATATTGATTCTATCCACCATTATTGCTTCTATCTAGTACTGGCTAGTAGAGGCATACAAAATGGACTGTATATTCAATTTGGATTTGGCCCAAATCAGGGACAGTGATTTGATTTGTTGATTCAGATCACTGTCCTGATTCAATTTGGCTGAATCTGAAGATTTGATGCCGATTCAGAGAATCAGTGATTTGTCCATAGACATAGATTTAAATGATTTTTTTTCTACATACCTTGAAGTACCAGACATGGCTCATGAATGCTGTGATGGTGGGGTGGATGGAGAATCCCACAGGAGCACTGGGTCCCCCCTCCCCCACGTGCTCGGTAGTGAACCCGGAAGTGGACTGGAAATACTTCTGGTCCACTTCCAGATCCTCCACTGAGCATGCTCTCCCCCCCCCCCCGCACTGCTCCAGCTTGTCAATTGGCAGTGGGGGGGGGGGGGAACCTGGGTGCCCCCCCCCACACTCAGGAGGCACCAGTCACCAAGCTGTGGGGTGGAGATGGGGGAATCCCCTGCACACTTGGTGGTGGACCTGGAAGTAGACTTAAAGTGCTTCTGGTCCATTTTCAGGTCCACTGCCAAGCATGCTGGGGACCCCCCTGCACTCCCGTGGAGTGTTCCATCTACCCCAGCATCTCAGCATTTATGAGCCACCTGGTACCTTGAAGTATGTAGAAAAAACATTTAAACCTGTGTCTACATCCGAATCACCAAATTTCTATAAATTGATTCCAAGAGATTCAGAAAGTTCCAATTCAATTCAGGGATTAATGGGTCTCCTGATTGAATAGCCCAGCCTCTAGCATGGGTCTTTGAAAACTCTTGGCACTCTGGTGTAGTGCCCAAAGACTGGAAGAAGGCCAATGTGGTGCCTATCTTCAAGAAAGGGAGGAAAGTGGATCTGGCTAACTATAGGCCTGTCCCAGGGACAACGGGATTAGAGGGAGTCCCCGGCCCAGGGCCAGGGGAAACACTTAAGTATGCTCTGCAGGAGAGGGGAGCAGTGGCGGCGTGCAGGCCGGGGAACCACCCGCGCGGCTCGTTAGCCGCGCTTTCATACGGCTGAGGCGGAGCGACGTCAGCGAGAGGCGCCACTGAGCAGAAATAAAAGGAGGCCCCGAGGAGAGAGGGGGCGCGCGGTGGAAGGACGTGGAGCCCGGGAGGAAGCCCGGGAGTGGAACCGGGCCCCCGCAAGGGGCTTTGACCAAGGGCCGAACAGGCTGCAGCCGCACCGGGAGCAATGGAGGCGGGGAGAGCCTCGCTGCCGGAGAAGAGCGGCGAAACTGACAAGGGGGCCGGCAGAAGCCCCGAGGAGGAGCCCAGAGAGAGGGCCAGCTGGATCCACCAGTGAGGTAACAGGGGACGAGCTGGCAGAGGCTCCGGGGAGCCAGCGGGAGACTCCGGTGAAGGAACTGGATTGGAGCCGGCAGGAGACTCCGGTGAAGGAACCGGATTGGAGCCGGTGGGAACCCCGGTGAGGGAACCAGGATAGAGCCAGAGGGAACCCCGGTGAGGGAACCAGGGAAGACTGGGCAGAGGCTCCGGCGGGGTGTCAGGGAAGAGAGCCGCCAAGGGCGGAGAGGGCCCTCAACGCCCAGTCCTCGTCCGGGGATGAGGGACGGAATTTCCACCACCCAAGGTGGCGTTGGCCGGGGTGTAGGGGAGGTCAGAGCCCCGTGTGACCCCGCCCAGGGGCGCTTCGGTGCTGGAGGCCGCAGCGAGGGGACACCCCTGCGGCAGGCCCAGCCGCGACTGCGGTCGGCGAGTTCCAGGGACTCCCCAGCGAGAGCAGGGCAGGCCCGGTCAGCTGCCCGTGCAAGAGTTGCCCGGGAGCACCTCCTGGAACAGAGGCAGGAACAACGTGGTGGCAGAGGTGGGATCATGGAGGACCCCGACCTGGCGAGTTACGCCGACATGCAGGCCCCGGCTATAGGCCCCGTTGATATGCTCGGGCAGAACTTGCAACTGCTGACACAGATTCTGGGCTCCCAGCAACAGATGTTGGAACAGCAACAAGAATGGTGCCAGCACAGCCTGGCATCATAGATTCATAGATGTTAGGGTAGGAAGGGACCTCAATAGATCATCAAGTCCGACCCCCTGCATAAGCAGGAAAGAGTGCTGGGTCTAGATGACCCCAGCTAGATACTCGTCTAACCTCCTCTTGAAGACCCCCAGGGTAGGGGAGAGCACCACCTCCCTTGGGAGCCCGTTCCAGACCTTGGCCACTCGAACTGTGAAGAAGTTCTTCCTAATGTCCAGTCTAAATCTGCTCTCTGCTAGCTTGTGGCCATTGTTTCTTGTAACCCCCGGGGGTGCCTTGGTGAATAAATCCTCACCAATTCCCTTCTGTGTCCCCGTGATGAACTTATAGGCAGCCACAAGGTCGCCTCTCAACCTTCTCTTGCGGAGGCTGAAAAGGTCCAGTTTCTCTAGTCATCCTTTAAGATGCCCAAGATGACCAAAGAGGACGACCCGGAGGCATATATTGAGGCCTTTGAACGGCATGCCCTCATGATAGGGTTGGATAAGAGATACTGGGCCAGCCAGCTGGGGGCCTTAGTAGTGGGCAAGGCCCAAGCCGCGTATCAGGCCCTGTCGAGGGAGGATGCCCTGGACTACGAGTCCGTGAAGGAAGCCATCTTATATCGCTTAGAGATCAACCCCGAGCACTACCGGCGACGATTCTGAGCTAAGAAGGGCTCCGAAATAAGACAACCGAGAGTGTTATTACAACAGTTGCGTGACTTGCTGGATAAGTGGGTGAGCCCAGCGGGGCAGGACCGGGAGGCACTCGCCGACCATATCGTCCTGGAGCAGTTCCAGAACGACTTAGAGGAGCGGACGCAACGATGGGTCCGGCAGCACACCCCCCAGAATTGTGAGGAAGCTCTGAGGTTGGCCGAAGCTTTCTCTGCCTCGGAGGCATATTACCCCATGGAGAGAAGGAGCCAGGGACACTCGGTGGCGGCCCCACGAGAACTGGAACGCAGACGTCCACCCGACCGAGGGACTCCCAGGGATATGCTGTGCTTCCGGTGCGGGCAGAAGGGCCATTTTTCCAGAGAATGCCCGCGGCAGGCCACGGAACGGTGGGCCCCGGATAACCAAACAAGAGCCCCAGCGGAGCGGTGGCGAGGCCAAAACCTCAGCGAGCCTATGGACTGCAGTTATATGGTCGGCGGAGGGAACGCGGCTTGGAAGAGCCCGGTTGTCACAGCGTGGGTGGAAGGCCGCCCCATGCAAACTACCTTGGATTCGGGATGTGCTCAATCCCACATCAGGGAGGATTTGATGCCACTGCACGGTCGGAGGACAGCGGCCCCCGTGAGAATTGCCTGCCTCCATGGGGATGCAAAGCAGACCGAGCGCCAATGGGTCCGCCTACGGGTAATGGAACATCAGGGAGAACTCCTGGTGGGCGCGGTGCCCCGGTTAGCCTGTGAAATGCTCCTGGGGCGCGACTGGGCACCAATATATGACGTCCTGGACAGGGTAAGGGACGCAGAAGCAGCCCGGAAAAGGATCCAGAACCGAGAGGGCTGGTTGGGCGAGCTGGGAGAAGACGAGGTGCCAACCGATGAGGCGAATATGTTGGACCTCGACAACCTCACAAGTAGTCTCCTGTTCCGTGACGCCCAGGAAAAGGATCCAGAGATTGGGGCGCTCCGAGAGCTGGCCCAGGGTACCCAGAGGGCCCCTACGTCTGCACTAGAAGGACGAGCCCACTTCGAGGTAAGGGATCGACTCCTGTACCGCCTACAGGGGGACAGGGGGGAGGAGGTCGAGGGCCTGCAGCTAGTGGTGCCCGCCCAATTCCGCCAGGCTATTTGGCAGTTGGCGCATGCGAGCCCCGTAGGGGGGCATCTACGCTGAGACAAAACCCTCGCGAAGGTGAGTAGATGTTTTTTTTGGCCAGGGATGAGGGAGGAAGTAGCCCGCCGGTGTGCGGCCTGCCCCATTTGTCAAAAGACAAGAACTGAACGCCCTCCTCGGGCCCCCCTCCAGTCCATGCCTATTATTACCACCCTGTTCACGAGAATTGCATTAGACATCGTGGTCCCTGTGCCCCGCAGTAGCTCGGGTCACCGATATATTCTAGTTATCGTGGATTATGCCACCCGATACCCCGAGGCAATCCCCCTGCGAACGGTGACAGCACCGCGTATCGCGGAGGAGCTAATAAATTGGATAACCCGAGTGGGGATCCCACAAGAAATCCTGACAGACCAGGGGAAGAATTTCATGTCAGGGGTTTTAAGATCGGTATGCCGGACCCTTCAGATAAAGCAGCTCCGCACCTCGGTCTACCATCCCAGACCAACGGGCTGGTAGAACACCTTAACGGAACCATAAAGCGGGCATTGCGCCGGTGCATACAGGGGGATCCCTGGAAATGGAACCTCCTCCTCCCCCTAATACTATTCACTCTCAGGGACACCCCCCGAGAATCCACAAAGTTTTCACCGTTCGAGCTGGTATTGGGGCATTGCCCGCGGAGTCTATTACAGGTCCTAAGAGAAGGATGGGAACGAGGAGAAGGACCCTCCCAGGAGCCGAGGACCTAGCAGCAGACGTTCCAACAGAGGATCAGATGGGCCCAGGACCTTGCCCACGAGAACCTCATTGAAGCCCAAGCCCGCCAAAAGGTCCAGTATGATCGCCGGGCCAAGGAGCGAGAATTCAAACCGGGGCAGAGGGTCCTGGTATTGCTCCCTACATCCACCAGTAAGCTCCTAACGCAGTGGCAAGGGCCGTTCGAATTCCTCCGCCAGGTGGGGCCCGTAGATTATGAGGTTCACAGACCCGGACACCTCCGGGAGAAGCAGATCTACCATGTGAACCTCCTGCGGGAATGGCGGAATCCAGAGGGATGGGCAGCCTTTTCCGAGGCTGAGTCCGAAGAACTAGGCCCCCAAGGGCCACAAAGAGGGATGGAGCCTGCTCCAGAAAGTACCCCAGTCAGGCTGGGGGAGGAATTAACTCTGGCGCAACAGCGAGAGGCCCGAACCCTGATAGATGAATTCAGAGGGGTCTTTCGTGAAGAGCCCGGCTGGGTTCAGAATGCGTGCTACACCATAAAAACACCCCCTGGGGCAAAAGTGAGGGAGAGATGGCGACCCATTCCCCACCATCTCCTGGAAACAATCTGCAAAGAGGTTGAGTCCATGTTGCAGCTAGGAGTTATCCGGCCTTCCAGAAGTCCCTGGAGAAGCCCTTGGTACATGTGTGTAAGCCGGACGGATCATTAAGACTGTGCGTGGACTACCGGCGCTTGAACGCCATGGCGGTCTTTGATGCATTCCCCATGCCCCATGTGGCAGAGCTGGTGGAAAGGATAGGAGACACACAGTATATATCGACCCTTGACATGGCCAAGGAATATTGGCAGATTCCAGTAGCCAAGAGAGACCGGCAGAAAATGGCGTTTGGCACCCTGTGGGGGCTGTACGAATTTGTTAGGATGTCTTTTGGATTGCACGGCGCCGCCGCAACATTCCAACGGTTGATGGATCAAATCCTGGAGCCCCACACTGAATATGCGGCCGCGTATATAGATGACATCATCATATACACCCGGACGTGGGAACAACACATGGGAGCCCTTCGGGCCGTCCTCACAGAGTTGAGACGCGTCGGCCTAACCGCAAATCCTCGGAAGTGCGCTTTTGTGCAGAAAAAAACAAAATATTTAGAGTTTTTGGTCGGCAGGGGCACAATTAAACCTTTGGCCGACAAAGTAGAAATTATCCGAAACTTCACGGCCCCACAAGATTGTCACCAGTTACGGTCCTTCCTGGGACTAACCAACTATTATAGGCGGTTCGTACCCCATTTCGCAGAGTTAGCAGCACCCCTGTCGGGGGCCCTCAAAGGGTGGAAAACAGGAGTAGTCAGGTGGTCGGGGGAGATGATACGAAGTTTTGAAAAGTTGAAGAGGGCATTATGCGAAGACGTCATAATTCATACCCCTGACTTTCACAAACCCTTTATCTTGCAGACAGATGCCTCAGAGACGGCGGTGGGTGCAGTCCTCACCCAAGAAGGGGGTGGGGGCGAAAGACCTGTGGCATATGCGAGCCGCAAGCTACTGCCGGCAGAAAAAAGGTACGCCACTATTGAGCGCGAGTGCATGGCAATTCGGTGGGCGGTGGATTACTTCAGGTACTACCTGATGGGCCGAGAATTCACCCTAGTGATGGACCACGCCCCACTGAAGTGGCTAAGTACGGCCAAGTCCGATAATGCGTGGATCACCCGGTGGGCGTTAGCGCTCCAACCGTATAAGTTCCGCGTCACATACCGACCCAGGAAAACCAACACCGTGGCGGACTTCTTGTCTAGGTGTGGAAATGAAGACCAGGCCGGGGACCAAAAGGATCCAGGAAAAGGGTGGACCGACCCTACAGGTATGACCCACAGGGGAAACAAAGCAGCTCCCCAAGGCATCTTAACGGGGGGGTTATGTCCCAGGGACAACGGGATTAGAGGGAGTCCCCGGCCCAGGGCCAGGGGAAACACTTACGTATGCTCCGCAGGAGAGGGGAGCAGCGGCGGCATGCAGGCCGGGGAACCACCCGCGCGGCTCGTTAGCCGTGCTTTCATACGGCTGAGGCGAAGTGACATCAGCGAGAGGCGCCGCTCAGCGGAAATAAAAGGCAGCCCTGAGGAGAGAGGGGGTGCGCGGCGGGAAGACGCGGAGCCCGGGAGGAAGCCCGGGAGTGGAACCGGGCCCCCACAAGGGGCTTTGACCGTGGGCCGAACAGGCTGCAGCCGCACCGGGAGCAACGGAGGCGGGGAGAGCCTCGCTGCCGAAGAAGAGCGGCGAAACTGACGAGGGAGCCGGCAGAAGCCCCAAGGAGGATCCCAGAGAGAGGGCCAGCTGGATCCACCGGTGAGGTAACGGGGGACGAGCTGGCAGAGGCTCTGGGGAGCCAGCGGGAGACTCCAGTGAAGGAACCGGATTGGAGCCGGCTGGAGACTCCGGTGAAGGAACCGGATTGGAGCCGGCGGGAGACTCCGGTGAAGGAACCGGGATAGAGCCAGAGGGAACCCCGGTGAGGTAACCAGGGAAGACTGGGCAGAGGCCCCAGCGGGGTGTCGGGGAAGAGAGCCGCCAAGGGTGGAGAGGGCCCTCGACGCCCAGTCCTCATCCGGGGACGAGGGACGGAAGGTCCACCACCCAAGGTGGCATTGGCCGGGGTGTAGAGGAGGTCAGAGCCCCGTGTGAGCCCGCCCAGGGGCGCTTCGGCGCTGGAGGCCGCAGCGAGGGGGACACCCCTGCGGCAGGCCCAGCCGCTACCGCGGTCGGCGAGTTCCAGGGACTCCCCAGCGAGAGCAGGGCAGGCCCGGTCAGCCGCCTGCGCAAGAGTTGCCCGGGAGCACCTCCTGGAACAGAGGCGGGCACAAGGCCCATCAGCCTGACTTCTATCCCGGGGAAGATCTTAGAAAAGTTTATTAAAGAGGCCATCCTTAATGGACTGGCTGACGCCAACATCTTAAGTGATAGCCAGCACGGGTTTGTTGCGGGTAGGTCTTGCTTGACCAATCTCATTTCCTTCTATGACCAGGTGACCTATCACCTGGACAAGGGAGAAGAGATTGATGTCATATATCTTGACTTCAAAAAAGTCTTTGATCTGGTATCCCATGATCACCTCTTGGTGAAACTGGCCAACTGTCGCCTTGTGTCCACCATGATCCATTGGCTGGAAAATTGGCTCCATGGTCAGACCCAGAGGGTAGTAATTGATGGAAGTCACTCATCATGGTGTCCTGTGACCAGTGGGGTCCCCCAAGGCTCTGTCCTTGGACCCATACTGTTCAACATCTTCATTAATGATGTGGACACTGGAGTCAGAAGCGGACCGGCCAGTTCGCAGATGACACCAAACTTTGGGGCAAAGCATCCACACCGGAAGACAGGTGGGTGATCCAGGCTGACCTGGACAGGCTCAGCAAGTGGGCGGATGAGAATCTGATGGTGTTCAACACTGATAAATGCAAGGTTCTCCACCTTGGGAAGAAAAACCCGCAGCATCCTTATAGGCTTGGCAGTGCTACGCTGTCTAGCACTACGGAAGAAAGAGACTTGGGGGTCATTATTGACCACAAGATGAACATGAGCCTGCAATGCGATGCTGCAGCTAGTAAAGCGACCAAAATGCTGGCTTGCATCCATAGATGCTTCTCAAGCAAATACCGGGACGTCATTCTCCCCTTGTACTCTGCCTTGGTGAGGCTGCAGCTGGAGTACTGTGTCTAGTTTTGGGTTCCACAATTCAAAAAGGATGTGGAGAATCTTGTGAGTCCAGAGAAGAGCCACGCGCATGATCAGAGGTCAGGGAAGCAGACCCTACGATGACAGGCTGAGAGCCATGGGGCTCTTTAGCCTGGAAAAGCACAGGCTCAGGGTGGGTCTGATGGCCACCTATAAGTTTATCAGGGGTGACCACCAGGATCTGGGGGAACGTTTGTTCACCAGAGCGCCCCAAGGGATGATGACTAGGTCAAACGGTCATAAACTACTACAAAACCATTTCAGGCTGGACATAAGGAAGAATTTCTTTACTGTCAAAACCCCCAGTGACCGAAGCTTCTCACAGCCCTACTGCCTAGAAACTAACGCATTTGTTTTAGGTCTTGAGATGAAAGAAAAAGGGAGACCTTTTGATTCTGCCCCCTCTCCCCCCCCCCCAAGTGAGGTAACATAAACCATAGAATAGCCACTAGCCTGGTGTGAAGGGTATTCACTTGGCACATTGTGGTGGGGAGGGACCATAGACAGGGCATGTACAACCCAAATTAAAGTTTTGTTAGATTCAGTATGTTTAAACCAGCTTTACTGATATCCTATACAATGCATTAGAAAAAGCTGCTTCAGCCTGATGCCCTGCCTTCTTGTTGTTGGCCTCTGAGTTCTACCCTCTCAAGTACTTAGCACCTTATAAAAAGAGTCCATTTACTTAGGATTAAGGATGGGAAGAATGTGTTCCTAATTGACTCAATTCGTTTAATAAACCACTTTGTTTAGTATGATGATGTAATTTCTTTGACATGAGACAAAAGGAGAATATAAATGGAAGGCAAATGTGGAAATAGAGAACTCTACAATATTTCTTAGGTTATTAAAGAATGATTAGAGTGTGGCTGAACTGGCATGAAATGTTCGTATCACTGGGCACATCTGTGTGTGTGCCTGACTGTGCAATTGCACTGCACAATCTCAGTGCCACACAGGTTGTTTCCAACTCTACTGTGCAAGAGCAATGAGCTACTGCACAGCAGTGGCAATGACAACATGGGTTCATGCCTACCGACACTACGTTGCCATAGGTCATTGCTATAACATAGGGTCTCATGTAGATGCACCCACTGAATCATAAAGGAGACACCAGAGTACAATAAAGTAAGAAAAAAAAAATTGCAAACCCTTAGGGAAACACTGCTTTACATACATGTACTTTTTATTAACCATAAAAAAAATCCATATTGACACAATTTTTCCATGCAATCTAACCAATTTTCTTGCATGCACTCAGTCAGGCAGGGTACCTGTAGACATGCAGGGACACCACTTCAACCTGCTTGATTAATCGAGTATGCTGGAATGTGCCAATTAGTGCACTACAGCAGCCTCTGCATCTCATGTATTCAGTGCTTTGACCAACACTTTGAAGCTCAGGATGCTGAATACATGAGATGCTGCAGTGCTTTAATTAGAGTGGCTCTTGGAGCTGCTCTAATTAAAGTGCATCTGCCTCCGAGCACACCCTCAGGCCTCAAAAAACCAGAGAGAACAAGGTTCTGAAGTTATATCCTTCACTGGTGCCACTAAAACCTTCCCTTCTTGAATGAAGAATTTCTCAATTGCAAGCTCCTAAATTCTGAACTGTCTGTAACCTGAGTTCAGTGGCTAATGTCAGTAGGATTGGGAAGCTGAAAATTGAGGCAAATATTTCATGGACATGCTTAAGATTATTTCCCTAAAATGAGCTCCATGAGTAACTGCAATTTAAATATTAACCCCTGCCCTCTCCCCCACAACAAACTAAATATATCATAAAAATAAAAAAGAGTAATATGTATTTGAACTAGATTTTATTTATTTATTTTTTTTTAATATAAGGTGAGTATGTCTAATTTATGTTTCTTCATAAAATGTTGCCATTTAGAGGCACTATGGCAAGCTGCTTTATATACAGGACAGAAGCTCAAGTAAAATCCTGGAATTCATATGACCCAAATAAGATGTTAATTATGAAGAGATTAAAGCTCCCTTACATAACAAAAGACTTTTCAAGGAGTAGGTGATAACATCCAATATAATCAAGACAATAGCCTATTTCAGCAGAAGAAATGATCTGAGGAGTAAGATGAAGGAAATGCCTAAATGTAGCCAATTAAATGGCTGAATATAAATACCCTACACTATTGTGAAAGACATTCGAAGGAGATATATCTGCCAACAGGTGGCTGGGCATTAGAACAGATGTAAACAATTAGCAAAGAAAACATATCCAGACGCTGGACTCTTGATTTCTCCTACATGCCAGTATTAGAACAGCTGAAAAATCAAAGCACACGTTCAATCCTTTAATTATAGATCTTGCTGTAGAGTAAAAAAGATCTGCATTCTGGACACCTCCCTAGAAGATGAGCTCAGCTGGAAGCTGTTCTACCTATTGTTTTCTGTGAGCCCAAATCCCAAACTGTCAGAACTGTAAACAGGTAAGCATAAGTGATTTATTAGTTCTCAGATCTATTCTGTTTGATATAAAAGTGTAAGCAAAACCTAGCCAATCTATTTAAATGGCCCATTCCTGTTATTTCCATTTTGCAGTTTCATGTTTGCAGCTGACTAATAAACTAAGACCTTAAGAGAATATAAATGAGGAGTGAATCACACTTCTCTTTGGTAAAAGATCAGTACTCCATAAAGAAGTTATTCTTTCATTTTTTACTTTCATGAATACCTTTCAAATCAAAGCACATAAGATTACATAAAATTACAGGAATGCAGAAAGTATGCAGCTTACTTCAGTAAGAGTAAGTTACAAACTAGTTTGTTAGTTCCAAAAAACTACACATGCATTAGATTTGGGAGCAGTTTATTCATGAATAAACTACTCATGAGTAAATGTACCTGAGAGAGCAGATTTGCTGCCAATGGGAAAAAAAAAACAGCTCAGGCTTCCTGGGGCCCTGCAATGCCCCTTGGCCATCACCAGGAGGGAGCTCTAGACTCCCCAAAGTTGCTAGCTCAGGGGCTGGCAGGAAGCACTCGGCCAGGAGATAGCAGTCTCTTGCCTGGAGCTGTGATACTGCACCTTGCCCCTGGTGGCTGTTTGCTGCCAGAACAGGAAAAATATAAATGAGGAGTGAATCACACTTCTCTTTGGTAAAAGATCAGTACCCCATTAAAAAGTTATTCTTTCATTTTTACTTTCATGAATACCTTTCAAACCAAAGCACATAAGGTTGCCTATGACACTCCTCCTGGTGGCACTTCCATTGCTCCTCTGAGGATCAGCACCAGGAAGCAGTTGGACCAGCAGCCCAGCCCTGGCCCGCCCCGCCTCTCTGGGGAACTCCCATGCACAACTTTCCCCTTTGGCCACTACCAGGCAGCCCAGGGTTTCTGTAGTTCTGGCCTGCCCCTTCCAGTCGCCTGACTACTTGGCCAGGCTCAGCTTTTAACCCCTTCCCTGCCAGCAGGCTGTGCCCAGAAAGTTCTGGTCTTAAAGGGACCAACCCGCCTTCTGGTAACTGGGATAGGGTTACCTGTTACACTTCCAAATACAGCTATTGCAAAATATGAAGTTGTTACCATGAAAACAGAGGAGAATGGTGGGTACCTTTAAGCTATATGCCCCAGAGTTACAAGTTCATTCTCTTATATGCATTTAGTTCTGGAAACTTTTCCTTATCCAGATCAAATTTGCAAAACTTGATTTCTCCATGTGAATAGTGTGAAATTCTCTTTCTCCATTATCACTGTATTAGGAACGCATGTAAGGGAATGTGCATATTAATGCTATCATTTCCATGGACAGGAATGAACAATATGTTGAAGCCTTCAAATGACCTTTTCTAGGGTTGACCAACTCTTCTAATATTGATTTAATTAATTTTAGCCAAGATAAGTAGTAACATTTGGGGAAATAGGATACAAAGTATTGAAATTCTCCACTAAAAAAAGTCTCACTCTAACATCTCTCCTTTAAAACAGCCTAGTCATGTTGTTTGTGTACCTATAACCTATAGGTGATAACCTAGACACCTATAGGTGATAACCTATTCCAAATATATTATTCTTTATATCAACTCTGTGATTCCCTAATGTGCAACCAGAGGGTTCTTTAAATATCATAGTCAATATTAACTATTACACCACCATGCAAAGTGAAGCCACAAATCACAGGAATTAAAGCAACTTCAAAATGTCCCTATGTTTCATGCCTGTGTTTTCATCTGAGCATTTTACCTTGAAGAATTTCCTCAAGTCATATGCCTTATGAGAAATGATCCATTATCTCTTGATCTGCATAATCCAGCTCCTGTTCTGTACAACTGAGCCACTCGCTCTCTCCCACCCCCAGATGTGCCACTCAGGTGGAAGGTATGACTGAAAGATAGCTCTAAGCTGATCAAAGGTAGCACTAAGCTGGTCAATACTTGTGTGGCTCACAGTATAACATGTAAAAAGGCCCTAACAAAACTCCAAGTCAGCACCCCCTATCAGCATTTTTTTAATTGCTAATGAATAACCAGAATCCTCCAGAAATTTCTCACCTCCCTAAGACATCTGGAATTGCTCTGAGAGAAATAACCCATCAGCCTGATGACTTTCCCATGATTTTTTTTTGTTTTTTATCACAGGCAGAAATGCTTTGGGTGCCCAGCCTAATTATGTCATCTCCTTCCTATGTCTGGGAATGGTAATCTTTCTTTCCCCAGTGTCAAAATAGTAAGAGAGCTAGCAATCCTGCCATGCCCATCCCCTTTCCTGCATAACCACAGTCAGAACCATGCAGATAGATATACATTACATAATATATACAGTGATAGCAGCAACATAAATAGTTACAGAATAACATGGACTTTCCAACAAGACCATGCATACCATATTAATTAAATAAACACAACAAAACACATATGATGCCACAACTCCCCAAGTCACAATGGGATTCATGACAATTACAAATGGTACAATTATGCCTAAAAGTAATATATATGAAAGAGAGGACATACACTGTCTTTCAGATATTTTATATTTTTAGATTTCTTTATACATTTGTTGTATTACTGTTTTTTAGCAGTTCTTCAGCCATGTGTGTCATTTAGTAACTTTAAATTACTAAATAGTTCTACTGATATCTTTGCATAATCAGATCCAAAATGTGTTTTCCCAGATGTTTCTTCTATGTTCCCCATAGAAACAAGTGGGCAATCATTTTTTTTTTTTTAAACTAGAAGATAGCAAAACCACAAAAAATTGGAAGTGTACCCCAAGGCAGGTATAGTAACTGTAACATTAATTTCATTTTGGAAATAGACTGTATTTTGAATTCAAAAGGTCCCTTTAATCTCAGGATTTTAACTCTTAGAAGTGATGATTAAATATGATTTTTTTTAAAGATCCTGCTTTCCTGAGAGCTGTTTAATATTTCAAATAACTGTGACAGCTCTTAGGTTTATCTTTCTGCTCATGTTGCTTGGCTTTAATTTATCCAGCAACTATGAAAATCTGTAGGCACATAGCTATAAAAATTCCAGTGCTCATTGAAACCATTCAGTTCATCATATTTTTTTTTTCATTTTGTTGTAATACATGCTCGCTATGTGGTAGTTCCAGAAGCAGATGTTGATGGCTAGTTTTTCATTAGTTTTTAGCTCTTGCTAACACAGTGATGACTTCAGTTGCAAATTATTACAATCTGTGCTTAATGTATCAATCCAATCCCTAACTCTCCATTCATAAAGAAACACTTGCCATTTGTGTGTGGTGGTGGTAGTAACACAAATTGCCTGAGATGCCTGATATTGGGTAAACTTTGCATAAGATCCTGAATTATAAGGATAGAAGGGGTCATTATAATCATGTAGTCTGCCTGCCTGTGTAACATGCATTTTAAAATGTATTCTGTTTTTAAACTACAGGGTATTTTTTAGGGAAATATCCAAGCTTCATTTAAAGTTGCAGGGATGGTGGAGGATCTACCACAAGTGTCTTTTACATTGCTTTGGTGGTTAGTTCCCCAATGTTAACAAGTATCCTCTAATTTTGAATTTGAATAGCCTAGTTCCAGCTTCTAGTTATCAGCTCTTATACCTTTCTTTTAGTTAGAAAAGCTCCCCTCTCACTTTTTTGTTTGTTTTTTTATCAATTTTCTGTTTCCCACAGAGACTTCAGCCAACTCATCCTTTAAGATCTTTGACCTGATAAATACATTAAGTTCCTAAGGGTTAGTCAGTTATTTTGTTTTAAACCAATAAAGATCTCTTTCTGTCCCCCCACCCCCCAATCCTGTAATCACACTTATGACTCTTCTCTGAACCTTCTCCACTTCATAAACATACTCTGTTATAACTTATTGGGTAGAGGTTTGTACTTAGTGTGGGCCAGAAGTATTAGTCTGTCCTAAAAACTTTCATGATGCTCTACAAAATCTTGCAATGATAATATTCCAAAGTCCAGTTGCAGGGAAGTGGAGTATAAAGACACATGCACAGTAGCTATGTACTACTTTATCAAGCCATTAGCTTATCACCTTGTTTATCATTAGGCTTGAATTTTGATCTATTATTGTGGAATGTTACAGGGTTGTTTTTTTTATTCAACAGAAATGCCATGAAGTTGATTGGCCAAGGCAGATTAATTTGCTGTTGTCAGCCATTAAAAAGCTGTATCAAAGGCAGAATATTATTTCACTCTGGTAGGTGAATAAAGTACATGTTGAAGGTAACTCTGAGTTGCCCAAGTAAAATTATGTTATCCCTTCTAGACATGTAAAATGTTACTGTTACCGAGAGACACTTCAGTACTGCAGAGGGTGATCTTAGGGCAGTGTCACTTGCAACAGTTGTAAATCATATGAATCTCGTAACCTATTACAGTTGATATGTGGCAGAAGGTAACCCTTTCCTGAAAGGGAACAACTTTGCAAGGCCATGAGGGCATTCAACACATGCTAAACAGCTTGAACATGGGGCTGCTTGTGTTTTAACTGCACTTAGTAAATATTAAGTTGAACATGTAACACCACCCTTATAACAGGGGATATTTATTTACCCAGAAGGGATAATATAATTGTTTCTACGCTTTAGTCATTTTATTAGCTCAGAATTAGTCTTAAGCTGTACTTGGTCAATCACTAGGGGAAATAGTGAGTTCTTCCCAAGTATGTGCTTCTAGCTTTGCATAAAGAACACTCTTTGTGAAGGCATGTTTCTACTTACTCATGGCTACCAGAATACTAGCTTCTGCATTTAATTCCCTATTTATCCCTTCTGCCAAAATAAGAGACAGATAATCACCTACATCTGGTACAAGTTACTGCTCCCGGATTGATCCATACCTTTCTCCTCCAACTGGATCTAATTTTAATTTGGTGCATTTTGAGTCTCAAATTTCACATGAAAAATCCCCAGAAATGACAGAAACTTTCTCTCACAAGTTATTATGAAAACATTCTTCGGATACATCTACACATAGGAACATATGGCAATGGCACCATGCTTTAGTAGTTCCTTTTGAAAGTCCTAAAGCACGGTGCAGTATGGGTGATTACTGCGTCATGTGGGAGGCACACGCTTAGATTTCCCCACTACATTGCCATAGCAGTGTGCTATATACAAGGAGCATGCTGCTATGGTGATGTAGCTGGTAATCACACGCAGACCCACGTGATCTCTACGTTGCTATAGCATGCTGTACATCACCTTAGTATGATGTGTAGATGTGCCTTTTAAGTGTTAAAGTTTACTGAAGAAACACAAACTGCAGAAAGCATGCCTAGAAGCTGTAGAAGTGAGTAGAGCACCAATGTGGGGAGAAGCAGAATTTGTTTTCTAATGACCAACTTTGAAATGGTTGATAGCAATTTGTCACCCAAAGACCACTTCTGGGTCTGCCGGGGAGCACATCAGAGGCTCCTCCTACCCCCAGCTCAGCGACTGGTGCCTCCTGGGTCTGGGGGAGCACCCAAGGTCCCCTTGTAGCCAATCAAAAAGCCAAGGCAGCAAGAGGGCCCCCAGCATGCTCCCCAGTGGACCCAGAAGTACACAGGAGCCCCCCTGCACTCTTGTGAGATGCTTCATTCGCACCAACATCACAGTATTCACAAGCTATGCCTGGTACCTTGAGGTATGTAGAAAAAAACATTTAAAGCTGTGTCTACACTCAAATTGCTGATTCTCCAAATCAGCACTGAATCTTCAGATTCAGATTCAGCTGAATTAAACTGGGGACAGTGAACCAAATCAATGAATTGAATCACTGTCCCCGATTTGGGCCGAATCCAAATCTAAATCAAATACGGCCTGTTCACACACCCCTACAGAGCACCAGCCTCAGGTGTCCACTTAAACAGGAGTATGAAAATGGCAGCACTCGGGAGAGGCCATAGGGCTCTGTCACAGCAGCCCTATTCTGTGGCTACAGCAGCAATAGCTGGGGCTGAGCAGATCACTGCAGGGGCTTTGATTCCCCTGTGCAACTAACATGAACACTTACTCTTTCCTCCTGGCAGGGTTTAGCCTAGGTCTTACTCCTTGCACCTCTCTGGGTTTTGTCCAGGGTTTGGCATCCTTCACCCACAGCAGATGTTTACCCAGGGCTCATAACCTTCTAGTTATGCCTCTGGTTCAGGCAGCAGAACTCGAAGATTGTGGAGTATAGGGTGTGGCTTTATTTATTGCACAGCTCTGCATAGCATATTCCATCAAATCATTTTCTTCCCTTACAAGACTTCCTGGAGTGTTAAGACATCAGGCCTAATCAAAATGAAACATGGTGGATAAGCTATTTCATAGCTCCACAGGTCTTCCATATATTGCATCAAATCCTGTTAGTTCCCGCCTCCCCACCCAAATTTCTGCCTTTTAAAACAGGCTTCCTTCCTGGGGGTTAAAATTCATGGTCTTTTTCAAGTCAACATGAAACATGTTAGATAAACAAGTTACTTATAAATGTATATCAAACATTTAAAAAATATCTGTATGTTCCTGAGTTCTGAAAGGGAGAAAAGCTATGTGGGGTAGGAAGACAGTAGCAGAAGATGTGTGTATATATAGGGCCTAATCCAGTAAAGCATCTACATGGTCCTACCAATGTTCCCTCTAAGGAGCAGCAGTCCATGCACGCACCACCTCGGTCTGTGCGCGTACTGCCTCGGTCCGGCATGGAACACCTACCGAAGGAGGCTGGGGCTGGAGGCCAGGGGCTGAGGGCAGGGGCCAGAGGTTGCAGCTGGGGGCTGGGGCCAGAGGTTAGAGCTGGAAGCTGGGAGCTGGGGGCTAGTGGCTGGGGGCTGGGAGCAGGGGGCTGGGGGCTGGGAGCAGGGGGTCAGGGGCTGGAGCCAGGGGCCAGTGGCTGGAGGCTGGGGCCAGGGGCTGGGAGCTGGAGGCCAGGGCTGGAGCTGGGAGCTGGGGGCCAGAGGCCAAGGGCTGGAGTTGGGATCCGGGGGCCAGGGGCTGGAGGCTGGGGCCAGGAGCCAGGGGCTGGGGCCAGGGGCTGGAGCTGAGGACCAGGGGCTGGAGCCGGAGCCTGGCGTGGGCTCCCTGGCTCCAGGGAACTGCTCCACTCCCCTGCATCAGGGTTGGGGAGTGGAGCAGTTCCCTGGAGCCGGCAAGCCCATGCTGTTGAGCCCCAGCTCAAGTCTGGGTTCGTGCCCGGTATACAAAGGCCAATAAAGATACCAGGGGTGAAAGTATAAAGAAGATTTATTGCTAGCAATAAAAGGTGCAAGCGGAATAATTTCACAGAACAAGCACACCAGATTTCTAATTCTAAGCCCCTTTTATACAGGGATTTTAGACCTTCATAAGCATCCTTGTTTGCTAATTGGCTATAAAGGAGTGATGCAAGGAGTTCTTTACTGAGCATGTCTCTATACCTGTGTTTTAGCTATGTATCTCATTAACATACATGTATGTTTCATTAGCATACCTCTTCCCCACCTAGGGGCATGATTTTTAGTATTTTAATGAGCTCTTTGACCCAGTCCTCTGATTCTGCTTTTGTTTTCAAGCCTCCTTTATCTAAGACTGTCTCCTCCTTATCATTGCAGATGGGCATTTGTCACATAACATTCACTTTTGCTTGGGCTTTGCATAGTAGTTTCTAGGTCAAACCTCACATTACCCTCTCTGGAGCATTTTTAATTATTTTTATTATAATTGCTCCATTCAATTTGATTTAACACAAATCTAGTATCCTCAGCTTTCTTTGTTTGCAGAATCATTTGGTTCACCTTAGGCCTGAAGATAGATGTGATGAAAACAGGCATACATTGGATACAGAAACAAACCATAATCCCTATAAAACAAAACAAAACAACCATACTAAATAACTGTTTCAACCATCCAAAATTGGGAAGCCAGGAAGTTAACCAGGAAAAGTCTAAGCCAGATGATTCTTTCAACATCTGTGCCATTCGTTGTAAGGCACGAATTTTGTCTTCAATTAGCACAGAATTATCAGTGAGGTTGAAACAGCACATTCCTTTTAAAGTTTCACACCCAAGATTGTGTCGTAACAAGAGATAATCAATAGCGGCTCTATTCTCTAAGTCAGCATCCCTTAATTGTTTTTATTCAGCATTCAGGGCTGAGAATGCTTGGGATGTAGCATTTAGTCCTTTTGCTAAAACACAGGCCACTGCATTAAGATTTCTGCTATTACTTACAGCAAGACCCGGAACCCCTACCATACATGCAGCTAATGCTATGTATTCTGCCTTAGATAATAGTCCAGAGGAATCATTCTCGTCACAATCAGCAGTGACAGTAGTGTATGCTCATTTAAACCTCCCACCAAGAGGGTTTTGTTCAGTGTGCATTAGGTCAGATTTCCTTGGAAGAGCTGCAGTTACCCGGGCAATGGTGCATGGTCCCCCAGTAGCATTCGCTGGAAGGTATGAATATATCATTCTCCCGCAGGCCAGAAACCATCCTCGAGGAAGGATGGTATGTGTGTATACATAGGTTATTTGACTGGTCTTATTACAGAGGATTTTTCTACCTTGGTTCAATTCAAAGCAATTATTGGTACAATTAACTATTAGGAAAAATTCAGAAGCATTAGCTGTTGCCTGAACCCGTACAGAAAACATGTCTCTGCTTTTCTCTTTTACAATAGTCCCCCACTTATATATATCCTGATATGTACTTTTCTTCTCTACATCTTTCAGCATAGTATAATTTTGTAAAATTTTCAAAGGGCTAGGTACTGCAATTAAGCATGAGGTAAAAACCAGGTGAGCATTGATCCCTCCCGCTAAGCAGAAGTCCGTTCTATTTAATATTTCCCGGGCCAGATAAATCCAGACATTTTCCTGAGGGTCAAATTTTTGTTGTAAAAGATTTTCCTCTCCTATGAGTAGGAGTGGACAGATCAGGGCACCCCACAATAAAACCTTGAACAATTTCATAATAAGGCTTGTAAAACTTGATCAAAGATTGACAAATTATTTAAAGTTCCTTTCTTTTGAATAGGAATTTTAAGTCTCTTATTGGCTCCACCTTCCACTGTTCTCTGCCTCCGGTCCCGGAGTCTGCAGGGGTTCCTTCTTGTTCCGGTCCAGCCACCGACTTTAGGCAACTGGAATGTATCCAAGTCTTGATTCCTTTGAGCTTTGCTGCCGTCGGGGTCGTTAAAAGTACCCTATATGGGCCCTTCCATCTGGCTCGAAGTGGTTCCTCGTTCCAATCTTTCACAAGGGTGTAACTCCCAGGTAATAATCGATTTTCCGGGGCAGGAGACTGGTCCTGTGTCTGCAGCACGTCCCGTACCTGCTGATGGATGGAAGACAAAACAGAAACCAAGGACCATACATAATCTTTAATCATTCCCTCCCCTAAAACATGTAACTGTTGTTCAGTACCCATGGGCAGACTCAGAGGGTAAGGCTTACCATACATTATCTCAAACGGGCTTAATCCCAATTTAGAAAGTGGTGCGACCCTTACTCGTAACAGGGCCAAGGGTAGGGCCTCTGGCCATTTGAGTCGAGCTTCTTGGCAAATCTTTGCAAGGTGTCTTTTTAAGGTCTGATTCATACGTTCCACCTTTCCACTGGACTGGGGTCTCCAAGGGGTGTGTAAATGCCAGCTGATTCCCAGGAACTCAGAAACCTTCTGAGTAATTTGTGCAATGAAATGTGGGCCATTGTCTGACCCTATTCCTTTTGGAAGTCCGAAGCGAGGTATGATTTCTCGTAGGAGTGCCTTGACCACCTCTCGGGCTTGGGCAGTCCGACATGGGAAGCACTCAACCCAATTAGAGAAAGTGTCCACAAAGACAAGGAGATATCTCATCCCCTGTTGCCGGGGTAACTCAGTAAAATCCACCTGCCATTCTTCTCCTGGCCCATTGCCTATTCTCTGATGTCCTGAAGTTTCTTTTCTCCCTCCTTTTGGGTTATTTCTCTGGCAGACCTCACATGTCTCTGATACCTTCTTGGCAGCCTCTCTTAATCCCATTCCAGTTACATAGTGACTGATCCACCTTACCAGGGCCCTGGGTCCGTAGTGGGTGCCATTATAAGTGCTCTTCACTACCACATGAACCCAGGCAGCTGGGATGATAATGCGGCCATCCTTTGCTACTAGCCACCCGTGCTCCCCCTTCTTTGCTTGAAACTCTCTTATCAATTGTTTGTCTCTTTCCCCATACTGTGGTGTCACAGGCTGGTATAAGTCTGGGAGGAGAGGTAATAGATTACTTACTTCGGGCAGCAAGTCTGTCTGAGGTCTTTTACCTGCTTTCTTTGCTGTAGCATCAGCAAATCGATTACCTTTTGTGGAGGGGTTGTTTTCTTTTTGATGTGCTTTACAATGCATTACCGCTACCTCCTTTGGTTCCCAGACTGCCTTGAGGAGAGCTTTTATTTGCTTGCTATGCGTAATGCCTGCTCCTTTAGAATCAAGTAGACCCCGCTCTTTCCATAGCGCTCCGTAAGCATGTAAAACAAGGAAAACATATTTAGAGTCAGTATAAATATTGACAGTTTTGTTGGCCGCCAATTGCAAAACCCGAGTCATAGCAATGAGTTCAGCCTTTTGAGCTGAAACAGATGGGTTTAAAGGTCCTACTTCTATCACGTTCTGTGTAGTC
Source organism: Alligator mississippiensis (assembly GCF_030867095.1). Classification (NCBI taxonomy): domain Eukaryota; kingdom Metazoa; phylum Chordata; order Crocodylia; family Alligatoridae; genus Alligator; species Alligator mississippiensis. The sequence goes on from NC_081828.1 coordinate 105,410,899, forward strand.
ATGATAGCGTATCCGGATTTTTGAATTCCATTCTCCATACTCGAGCTGCCATCGGTGTAGAACTCCAGGTCAGCTTTTTCAAGAGGTCTGTCTCTCAAATTTGGTCTTGAAGAATAAACAGCTTCCAATGTTTGCAGGCAATCATGCACAAGATCTGGTGTATCGGCCATAGATGGCAACAGTGTTGTTGGATTTACAGTGTGAGAACTGGCCAATTTTATTTCAGGCTTATCTAGGAGGATGGCCTGATATCAAGCCATTCGTCCCGGGGTTAACCAGTTCCCTCCTTTCTGCTCCAGGACTGTAAGCACTGCGTGAGGCACATATACAGTCATTTCATGGCCTAGGGTTAACTTTTCAGCATCTTGTATTAGCAGACAGGTGGCAGCAACAGCCCGGAGACAAGCAGGCCATCCGCATGACACAAAGTCTAATTTTTTTGAAAGATAGACATAGACATTAGGGCTGGAAGGGACCTCGGAAGATCATTGAGTCCAGCCCCCCGCCCAAAGGGCAGGAAGTCAGCTGGGGTCATAGGATCCCAGCAAGATAAGCATCCAGTTTCATCTTGAAGGTGTTCAATGAAGGCGCTTGAACGACCTCCGGTGGCAGGCTGTTCCAGACCTTGGGGGCTCGGACAGTAAAGAAATTCTTCCTTATGTCCAGCCTGAAGCAATCTTGTAGTAGTTTGTGACCATGCGACCTCGTCATCCCTTGGGGCGCTCTGGTGAACAAACGTTCCCCCAGATACTGGTGGTCACCCCTGATAAACTTGTAGGTGGCCATCAGATCACCCCTGAGCCTGCACTTTTCCAGGCTAAAGAGCCCCAGGGCTCTCAGCCTGTCATCGTAGGGTCTGCTTCCCTGACCTCTGATCATGCGCGTGGCTCTTCTCTAGACTCTCAAGCGTCTCCACATCCTTTTTGAATTGTGGAGCCCAAAACTGGACGCAGTACTCCAGCTGCGGCCTCACTAAGGACGAGCACAGGGGGAGAATGACGTCCCGGGATTTGCTTGAGAAGCATCTATGGATGCAAGCCAGCGTTTTGGTCGCTTTACTAGCCACAGCATCACATTGCAGGCTTATGTTCATCTTGTGGTCAATGATGACTCCCAAGTCTCTTTCTTCCATAGTGCTAGCCAACATAGCACTGCCGAGCCTATAAGGATGCTGCAGGTTTTTTTTCCCCAAGGTGGAGAACCTTGCATTTATCGGCGTTGAACACCATCAGATTCTCATCCGCCCACTTGCTGAGCCTGTCCAGGTCAGCCTGGATCACCCGCCTGTCTTCTGGTGTGGATGCTTTGCCCCAAAGTTTGGTGTCATCAGCGAACTTGGCCAGTCCGCTTCTGACTCCAGTGTCCACATCATTAATGAAGATGTTGAACAGTATGGGTCCAAGGACAGAGCCTTGGGGGACCCCACTGGTCACAGGACACCACGATGAGTGACTTCCATCAATTACTACCCTCTGGGTCCAACCCCGGAGCCAATTTTCCAGCCAGTGGATCGTGGAGGACCCAAGGCGACAATTGGCCAGTTTCTCCAAGAGACGATCATGGGACACCAGATCGAAGGCTTTTTTGAAGTCAAGATATATGACATCAATCTCAACTCCCTTGTCCAGGTGATAGGTCACCTGGTCGTAGAAGGAAATGAGATTGGTCAAGCAAGAATGAGATTGGTCAAGCAAGATATGCCACTGGTCGTTGCCAGCTACCCAATTTCTGTGTTAAGACTCCCACGGCTACCCCCCCTCCCCCGGTCATGCACAAAAAGGGAAAAAGGCTTACTCATGTCCGGTAGTCCTAAGGCGGGTGCTTCAATGAGAGCCTGCTTTAACTGGCAGAATGCTTGCTCACACTCTTCAGTCCATTCGAGCACCTTTTCATCACCTTGTGTAGCTCCATACAGAGGTTTTGCAATAACCCCAAAATTTGGAATCCAAATACTGCAAAAACCTACTGTACCTAAGAATCCTCGCAGTTGTTTCTTTGTTTTCGGGGGTGCTAGCCAGCATATAGCTTCTTTTCTTTCTGGCAACAGGGCTCTCTGACCAGGCTGTAACTCGGATCCCAAGTATGTTACCTTCTGGGACATGGGCTGCATTTTACTTCTGGATACCCGGTATCCTTCCTGTTCCAGAAAATTAAGGAGGCAAATTGTTCCTTCCAGGCAGCTTGCTTCAGTGGTGGCTGTTAAAAGCAAGTCATCCACATATTGCAAAAGAGCACAGGACAGTGGCAGTTTTAGCCTACGTAAATCCTTGCTTAATGCAGTGCCGAATAGGGTTGGGCTGTTTTTAAACCCTTGGGGTAAGACAGTCCAGCACAACTGAGTCTTAATGCTAGTATCTGGGTCTTCCCATTCAAATGCAAATATTTCCTGAGATTCCCTCTCTACCGGTATACAGAAGAAAGCATCTTTTAAATCAATAACCGTAAACCAGTTATGATCTGGGTTCAAAGCAGATAGCAAGGTGTACAGTTTAGGCACTACCGGGTATATACTCACAACCACTTTATTTACAGCTCTCAAGTCTTGGACGAAAGGATATTCATTACTCTTAGGCTTCTTCACAGGCAAGATGGGTGTGTTAAAAGCTGATGTACATTCACGGAGAAGGCCATACTCCAGGAACCGTTCAACTAATGGCTTCAGTCCTTTCCTGGCTTCCATCCACATTGGATATTGTTTCACACATTGAGGCTGGGCCCCTGGCAAAAGTTGAATCTTCACAGGGTCAGCATTTTTAGCCTTCCCGGGTCGGTGACCTGTCCATACCCATGGAACAACAGCATCGAGCAGGGTTTGAGGAATATCCGGTGTACTTTCCTCTCCGAGAAGGCCGAGAAGGCAAGCCTGCAAATGCCACCCCTTTTCAGGAGGCACTGTTAAAAACATTTGCCCATCCTGGAACGACAACGTAGCTCGCAGTTTACAGAGGAGGTCTCTCCCTAAAAGGGGAACGGGGCAGTCTGGCATATACAAGAATTGATGGGTAACTTTGGCCTGCCCAAGATTACAGGCTGTAGGAAGGGTCGTGTTACTGCCTTCCCTGTAACCCCTACCACCGTCACAGTCTTTTTACTTAAAGGTTTCAGTTTTTGAGTTAAGACAGAATGGGCAGCACCTGTATCAATGAGAAAATCTACCAATTCATCTCTGTCCCCTAGTTGCATTTTAACCAGAGGCTTGTCAGGGGACACTGGGATCTGGGTTATCTTTCCCTCCTGGGCCTCCGGTCCCCTTCAATCTGAATCCCTTCCAAAAGCGTACAATCCACTGGTCTCCTCTTTTTTCTTTTCACCTTCACCAACTTTCCGATAAGGGCATTCCCGCTTCCAATGTCCTTTTTGTTTGCAATAGGCATACTGATCTTTCTCTAATGGACCCCATCTCTGAGGCTGTCTCTGGGATCCCTCATCTCTAGGTTTTCCCGTGATTGCAGCTGCCACTAGGGCTGCCTGCATTTTCATCTTTCTCTCCTCTTTCTTGTCCTGTTGCTTTTCCTGAACACTTTCTCGGTTAGTAAATACTTGGTAAGCAATGTCTAGTAGTTGGGAAATAGGCATACCTGTCGCTCCGTCTATCTTCTGCAATTTCTTTCTAATGTCCGGTGCACTCTGACCTATAAAGATCATATTTACCATGCGAGCGTTCGCTGCATCCTCCGGGTCCTCGCGAGTGTATTGTCTGAAAATAGTGTAAATTCTTTCCAAAAAAGCACTCGGGGTCTCATTAGTCTCCTGCTGAACCTCATACACCTTACTGAGATTCTGAGGTTTTTTCACAGCATCTCTCAATCCTCAGAGGATATATTCTCGATAGGCACGGATGGAGGTCATATCTTGGTCTGGTTTCCAATCTGGCTCCTGGATGGGGACATGATCGTCTCTATTTCCTTGCAGGTTCCCTGCGGTAATTTCCTTTTCCACGCGCTCACGAGCTTTGTTCACTACCATTCTCCTTTCCTCTGGTGTCAACAGGATATCTAAAAGAGACTGAACATCTGCCCAGGTTGGGTTATGGGTTTTGAAAATCATTTTAAACAGGTTTCGTACCCTTTCAGGATTCTCTCTCAAGCTGGGGTTATTGTTCTGCCAATTATACAAATCTGATGTAGTGAAAGGAACGTGCACAAAGGTTCAACGGTAGGTTGGCTCACCGTCATCTTCGAGAGGCCCGGGTACCACTTGTTCTCTTAGGGGAAATACCCCATTTTCCCTTCCCATGGCCAGGATCAGATTCCCTGTGATGTTTTCCCTTAACCCCGGAGTCTGCTCCTAACTGTACTCTCCACCCACCTCCTGGGGTTATATCAGGAGAAGTCGGGGATACTGGAGATTGCCAAGCACCTGACGGCCATGGTTGGTGCTGTTCCAGATCCCTGGGTTGGGGAGTGTTCTCAACCTCCGCCTCGGGGGGGGGGGGATGAAGCAGGAAGAGCAAATGCCAACGAGGAATCAGATGAATCAGGAGGAGGAGGGGGAAGAGGAAGAGAATAAGGTAAAGGAAGCGGGGCGGGGGGAGCCTCCGGCTCCGGATAGTCCAGGACAGGATTTGCAGTTGGTCAAACCACAGCCATCTCACAGATCCCAACCCCCTCCCCCAATCCACATTCCTCCAAAATCTTTCTATCTCTACAAAGAGACATAAATGCTTACGCATACATCAATTCCTCCCATTTACCATTCTGCCGGCAGAACAAAATCAATTGTAAGATGGTATTATAATTAACACTTCCCTCCCGAGGCCAATGTTCTCGATCATCTAGCTGATAGCGTGGCCACGCAGTTTCACAGAAGAATTTAGCTTTCTTCTTAGTCATAGGATCCCCACCAAACTCTGCCCAATGTCCCAATACACAAGAGAGGGGGGGTACATTTCCTAACCTTACTGTTAATAGTACCCATCTCAGGGCTGCCTTCCCGGTTCTGACCATCCGACTTACCTGGGATCCAGGGATCTGCTCTTAGTCCTCGTCCTCACAGGGGAAAAATCACTGGTCTTGGACTCGGGCCAGACAGAATACTTACAGAGATAATCCCAGGCAGGCGTACTGATGGTAGGCCTTATGTCCTTTCTACCCTCTCACCCAGGTGCCTGTTACTGGTACTTTCACTCTATGGCGTTGCACCGTTAGGCTACTGCCGCCTCAGCGATCCAGCTTCCCCTGAAGCAAAAGTCTCACCGGGAAAAGAGATCCCGGGGCGCGCCTGACATTTGATAAGGAAGAGCAAATCAGCTGGTCGTCAGTTAGTCCGGGCAAAGCTTATCTAAGGCAGTCCCATCTGGGGCGCCAAAAACTGTTGAGCCCCAGCTCAAGTCTGGGTTCATGCCCGGTATGCAAAGGCCAATAAAGATACCAGGGGTGAAAGTATAAAGAAGATTTATTGCTAGCAATAAAAGGTGCAAGTGGAATAATTTCACAGAACAAGCACACCAGATTTCTAATTCTAAGCCCCTTTTATACAGGGATTTTAGACCTTCATAAGCATCCTTGTTTGCTAATTGACTATAAAGGAGTGACGCAAGGAGTTCTTTACTGAGCATGTCTCTATACCTGTGTTTTAGCTATGTATCTCATTAACATACATGTATGTTTCATTAGCATACCTCTTCCCCACCTAGGGGCATGATTTTTAGTATTTTAATGAGCTCTTTGACCCAGTCCTCTGATTCTGCTTTTGTTTTCAAGCCTCCTTTATCTAAGACTGTCTCCTCCTTATCATTGCAGATGGGCATCTGTCACATAACTTTTGCTTGGGCTTTGCATAGTAGTTTCTAGGTCAAACCTCACAATGCCAGCTGCCATCCCCAGCCTCCATCCCTGCCTTTCCTCACCTTAGGGAGGAGCCACTGTCTGCTCCAGTGAGGCTCCACCAGCTCCGGGACACTGCTCTGCTCCCCAGCCCTGATGCCACACGCCTCCTCACTCCCTGAGGTGATGCAGGGGAGCGGAGCAGCGTCCCAGAGCCGGTGGAGCCTCACTCAGGGCAGGTAGTGGCTCCTCCCCAAGGTGAGGCAAGGCAGGGTTAGAGGCTGGGGTAGGGGGCTGGTGTGGGCTCTGCTGGCTCCAGGGAAGTGCTCCTCTCCCTGGCCCTGATACAGGGGATCAGAGCACTTCCCCAGAGCTGGCAGAGCCTGACCCAGCCTCTCCTGGTGCACGGCCTTGAACAGGCTGTGTGTAGCCACATTATTAGTTGTGCACGGCCACACACGCATGCACCTTGGGACACTGAGTCCTACTACTATCAATGGAACCAACTAGTCTTGTACTGGAAGCTAAACATATGTGATGACCTAGAACGGGGTGGACCATGAACTGGAGACCAGATCCAGCCTGTGGATCTGTAATATGGCCTTTGGGGCTCTCCACATGCCTAGAAATTTGATGATGTGGCAAGTGGTAGCAGCGTTAATTGCTGCAGCTCCCAGAATCCCAGCAATTAATGCTGCCACTGCTCATCTTATCACCAAATTTCTGAACCTGTAGAGTGTCCTGCTGGCTGGATCCAGAGCATGGGGTCTTGTCATCTGGCCTGCAGAGCTCCCTGCCAACTGCTGCAAATGAAACAGTGGGAGGAGCACAAACTGTCATGGCTTTTGGGAGTCATAACAGTTAGTGCTACTGCCTCCAAATTCCAGTCCTGATGGGTAGATGACAGTCCCACAATCTGAATCCAGTTTATGGACTGGTCCTTTGCTACTCATGGAATCCCATGGGGCTAGATGAGTAGCGCAGGATCAGTCCATAAACTGGACTCAGAGTTATATATATATATATATATATATAATATATATATATATAAAACATATATGCCCATGGTGGGAGAGCCAGGTTTGATTCCCAGACGCATATATAACAACAGCTATCAAGGTCCCGAATGTCTGGACTTGGTCTGGCCTCTGGATACTGTCTCAACGGTCTAGTTGTGGGATAGAAGTTCTGTGAAGCCTCTGCTCCTCCATAGTCCTGCCTAGGCATATGCATCAAAGGTCCTGGTGACCTCTGATGCATTCACCATGATCCAGAAGGACAGATGGTTTTGTACTACTACTACTACACCTGCACACCTACCCACACACTGATTGTTCTGCACTACAGAAGGAAGAAGTGATTTTTTGTTTGCTTGTGTTGTGTGTCCCATTCCCAAATCCATAAAAGTATTAAGGGAGACAGTTAAAGTACTTAGGTGTCAAATGATGCAGAAAAATTCCTATTGGGATTTTCAGAAACAATGATGAGTGTAACTTATAGTGAAATCAATGGCTATAAGGCACCTAGGCATTTCTGAAAATCCCACAAGGCATCTATTTGCTTCATTAGGCCCTCAGATATCTTTAAATATGTCCCTGAGCTTGTTATTTTCTCTAATGTATTCAACATTGTTTTCAGTAACTAGTATGTGTTTATATTATGCAAAAACATACTTGCATGACAAAATAAAGTGGTGCATAGAGTTAGCCGTTTAAGGTTACTTATCAAAGTTGTAGTCACTTTTTAATTCCCACCTGTGTTGACTATATCAAATTAATATCAACCTGACAGAATGAGAGAGAAATGCGTGACACTCAGCTAACTCCCTCTTGGTATTTGTTTTTATGCATTGTGTTTTTTAAGTTAAAAACACTTGAGAGCCTGAGAAGGATATTACATGAAAGCTGAGTTATGCCTGCTTTGGGAATTATTATGCTTTGAACTGTTGTTGTGCTCCCCATTTCTGCCACATGCATACACATACATTTGTAAATTTAGGAATAGCTGGTGTATGCATTAGTATGAGAAAAGTTTTGTAACCTTTTGAAACAATGGGATTATTTACAGGACCAAGGCCTGGAAGACTAGGCCCTGTGTTTTCTAGCCCATTTTGGCACTTTGTAGAACACCACATGGCACATGTAAAAGGTGCTAGTAGGGATTTCTCTTGTACAGAGTAATAAAGAAAAACAAATAAACCTCAATGGAAGAAGATCACTTTTAATTAAAAAACAAACAAACAAAAAAAAAAACAGAAAAAAGAAAAAGCAAGCCCCAGAGAAAATTGAAGACTGCAGTGCAGAACGACTAACTTTAAAGTATGATTGTTGGGAAAATAGTTTGCTTTGAGATATTCTGGTGATTTGCAGAGCACATCTAAAATATTTTCTTATTATATTTTATACTTGTATCTGCTTATGGTGCCATGGCAAGTCTTAAACCTTCATAAGCTTTGTTTGAAAAGAGAATTTAAAATGGAATCCAGTTTTAGACCCTGACTCCTAAGCATGATATTAAACATATCAATTAGGCCCCTGTTGTCAATAGAACTACATGTTTCCTCTACACTTAAGTGGGTTTTTTGAACTGATATGTCTGAGTTCAATTTTGCTTATTACTGTTCTTCTTGAGAGGAGCTTGGATACTATGTTAATGGACACTGGGTTTTTGGTTTTAGCTGTGTTGGTCTAAGGACATAGGCAGGCCAAGATTCTTTGGGTAGATGTGATATAATTTATTACAGCAACTGAGTAGTTCAAAAACGTTCTTTGCAAGCTTTTGAGTGCAATCACTCTTCTTCAGGCATAGGATGTCTCTGCTGTTCTGAGACTCCAAGTCGGAGACTTCCTATGACTGAAAAATGGTGATTGCACCTGAAAGCTGGCAAAGAACTTTTCCCCCAACTTTTCAGTTACTCTAATAAAAGATATCACATCTGTCACAACCCAATTAAGTAGTGCCCATGTCACAAACAAGTAAAACCATTCAAAACATTTTTTTTTCTGCACTAGGTTAACTAAGGGTTAACAATAATGATAGTAACCGCTTTTTTTTTGCTGCGCAAGTCAAAAAAGAAATTTACAACTGCGACACTAACATGAAATAGAACTTAGCCTTCTGTGCTGTACATAAATCATTATAATTGGTCAAAGAAAACAGGGAGTAACCCTGTGAGATAGAACCCTAGCGAAGACCGCTAAATAATTGGCGATTCTAATTAAATTTATGATGTAGCGAAAAGCAATTGGCTATTACACAAATAAAACCCGTCTTCACTTCTGTGAAGAACGGGAGACCTCCACACACACACCTGAAAAACCTCTGAACGTATGCGTGAGAATAACTGACAAATTGATCGCTTGTCAGTCTCCCCCATCTCGACCTAATCAGACGTAAATCAACGACCTGTCGGCCCGATTTTTTCTCCATTTATCTGCCCGACCAACGAACTCTTATGCAGACCGACCTATGACCTACAAACCTTAAGCTGTAACTAACCAAGTATCTCTGACCTCCGCTATTCACCACCTTGACGGCGTGAGTAAATAATCTTGCTTTGCAACCGATAAGCGTCCACCTAATTAATTCCACTCCAAGTGTCACAAGTACCCGCCTGACGGCCTTCTAAGGTGACAGACCCTTAACTGCCCAGGTGGGAGTCAGGGACAGCTACTGGCCGGCTGCCCTGGGTCCCGACATGGTGTCACGAACAGGATTAAGGGGAAATGTGATGGAGTGGGAATTAATTAAGAACTGCCCCTGGTGTAGTGGGGGGCGCCATGTAGATAACGCGGATGAATTATGGGCCCACATCGCTTATCACCAAGCGAGCGGAGCGGAGACAGGGTGCATCAGCAGCTACTTCTTGCTAAGAGGAGAGGAAGGAGTTGGAAAGGAGTGGGCAAGCTCTGAGTGGGACAAAGGAAAGATGATTAATGTAATATCACTCCTACTGCGTGAAAATGCAAACTTAAAAACCCAGTTAGCTACAGTCAGCAAAGCTGCTGCGGAGATGGCAGCATGCCAAAACCCTCCGTTGCCACCAGAAAATGGCACCGAGAAAAATATGAGCTGCCCGGAGGACCTGGAAAAGAAGGGCGGAGCCACAGAAGAACAGGCGGGACTCCACCCAGCTACCCCGCCCCAGGAGATAACGTCGCTCCCAACGGCCCCACCTCCGTACCACAGGGAGGGGGCAACGAGCGAGAATCCGATCCTCCCATCAGACACAGTAACAACTACAACTGCCGCTCATCCTGTAGCAATAACCAAGCAAGTAACCAACCCAGAGGGTGAAACCACCACCACCACCCTTGATGTCATCGAAGCATACATGGAGATTTATGGAGAAGAGGACACCATCACCCTTCGCCTGCTCCTCAACCTGCTCGTTACTCAGCCAGCAGAGAATCTTTTAAGTCAACTTCCACGGCTGCAAGCTCTTATAAAATCAACAACTGCAAACTCAGCCGTCGCCCTAAGCTATCTTACTGCATATCCAGTCAAACATCAAAAGCCAAGACATTCCCAATTCAACTCATGAAAGAAATCAAGACTGCCACCCCAGAGGACACCGGAGGAAAGAGCCATGTTTGGGTTCCTCCTAAACCACTTCACACTTACCAAAGAACGATTACACGTCCTAGAAGATGCGGGACAACGACAACTGGCACGTATACTAGGCTACCGACCTCGACCTATCCCGCCAACTGGTCTGGACCCCGGAGGCACCCACGCCTAGCAGCGCATTCCGGATAACACCGCAGCCTGCTCCAACAAGCAACTACTCGAAGGGGGCATTGATGAACTATTCCAACCACTATGACATTATGCTCATAGATATACAAAAACAATTTTATTGTTTTTTAGTTTTGTTTGTTTGTTTGTCTACTCGTTTATTTTGTTCCCTTACAGGCCCAGCGGTGATGAAGAAGCAATCTGTGACTGTCCGATCGCAAGAATCACTGAGGACCAACCTGCAGCACACCCGGGTCGATGCCACAATGGCCGCCTGCTCATATGTCGCAAGCAGGGTCGTCGCTCTATTCCTGCTGTTACCAACAGGTTCCTCGGCGAATGAAGCTGACTTCAAAACCTCCAACTCAGTCCTGAACCTTCTGTCATTTTAGGCCAAAGACATAACTAATGACTCATTTTATGGTTTTTCTTTTCCTATTAATGATCTTATACATACTTGTTTTGTTTTGTTTTGAAGCCTGTTCAAGACTTTACGCAGTGAAGCCAAGTCATAATGTTTTGAGTGAAAAGCTCTAAATTACTGAGAAAGAACAGCATTGATAGTCTGAAGGTTTGGGGGATCTCGCAGAAAGGTCGGGTGTGGACTGAAGCATTGATTGAGAAAATGTGAGAAAAGAGATGAGGGAGATGATGATGGAAGGGGGCAAGTAGTCAAGGTTCTAAAGGAACCTATACATTCAAAGAAGAGGAAAAGGAATGATTTGGGAAGAGAGGTGACAGTAGAAGAAATGAAGAAAGGCCGCTAATGACGGTACGGAAAATTGGTGTTTTCAGAGCTACAATTTAACTCAAATATAATAAGCCACAATTATAGAAACCCTCCGTATAGGGGGCATTAATCTGATACCGCACACTCAGTTACCTTAAAAAATTGAATTAGAAAAGATTACATAAAATAAAGGGTTACAGTTTACTGCGTTTAAGTTAATTCAAGTGTCGGCGTCTTCGATTATCTTGTGTTTACCATGGATCATAATAACCATTGTTATATTTGTGTGTTTTAGTTGTTGGATTTTACAGTATCTCAAAACGAAGTTAACCACGCTTTTTGCTTTTGTATACACCCTCTTGCCAAACACTAACAATGATGAACAAAATGGTCTGTATGTAAACATGATGTGACTTGCTGTGCCATGGGCAAGGGGGCATGTCACAACCCAATTAAGTAATGCCCATGTCACAAACAAGTAAAACCATTCAAAACAGTTTTTTTCTGCACTAGGTTAACTAACGGTTAACAATAATGATAGTAACCGCTTTTTTTTTTGCTGTGCATGTCAAAAAGAAATTTATAACTGTGACACTAACATGAAATAGAACTTAGCCTTCTGTGCTGTACATAAATCATTATAATTGGTCAAAGAAAACAGGGAGTAACCCTGTGAGAGAGAACCCTAGCGAAGACTGCTAAATAATTGGCAATTCTAATTAAATTTATGACGTGGTGAAAAGCAATTGGCTATTACACAAATAAAACCCGTCTTCACTTCCGTGAAGAATGGGAGACCTCCGCACACACACCTGAAAAACCTCTGAACGTATGCGTGAGAATAACTGACAAATTGATTGCTTGTCAGTCTCCCCCATCTCGACCTAATCAGACGTAAATCAACGACCTGTCGGCCCGATTTTTTCTCCGTTTATCTGCCTGACCAACGAACTCTTATGCAGACCGACCTATGACCTACAAACCTTAAGCTGTAACTAACCAAGTATCTCTGACCTCCGCTATTCACCACCTTGACGGCGTGAGTAAATAATCTTGCTTTGCAACCGATAAGCATCCGCCTAATTAATTCCACTCCAAGTGTCACAAGTACCCGCCTGACGGCCTTCTAAGGCGACGGACCCTTAACTGCCCGGGTGGGAGTCAGGGACAGCTGCTGGCCGGCTGCCCTGGGTCCTGACAACATCTACCCAAAGAACCTTGCCTACGGTAATGGACACTAATATGATTATCTGGTTAGATAGAAAATTGTATCATTTATTTGTATTTTAAAACATATTGGTAAATTTAATTGAGTTGCAAGTTTTTTACAACTTGAATAAGCAATAGGTTTAGTAGATGTCTTCCCTAGAAGATTCCCCCCATTCTACTTTATTTTTGTGTTTGATTTAACAATTGGTCATTCCAAAAAAACCCAAAACATTCTTATGGCAATATTGCCAATCAAAATAAAGGAGTGTCCCATTATTTTCCTCCCAAGTGGCCGCATCATACCTCTTGACCCTTGTTTTGTTTGATCTGAACATAAAATTCTGATAGCGGATGCTTGCAATCTTGGGTATGCAATGAAATAACAAATAGAGCCTGAAGCCTATAAAATTATTTGTTTTAATTTTCTTTAGAAATCAAATTTCTTCCTGAAAACTGGTTTGTATTGTAAAAGACTTGTGAAATACCAGTTAAAAGCCCCCATTACATGTTAGGGTGACTGTATTTGGCTCTTGGGGAGCACTAGATTTGCAGCTGAATACAAGGCTTTAATCTGTGGGTTCAGCAAAGCTTCTGACCACAAGGCAAAATGATATGTTAAAAGTAACTTTACAAATGCTTAGGCAAGCATTTTCTTAACAATGGAGTAGTGTTGTAAAGATATATAGTTCACTGTGTAAGAAGAACAAGATGCAGCCCACCAGCTATCATCAGGGGATAAAGTAGAAGGAAGACCTTGCAAATGAAGAAGGAGTCAGCAACAAACCAGAAAGAACCAGCAAGTGACCAGAGGAAGCAGAGGTCAAAGTCTTAAGCATGTACTCTTAGCAGAGAGACATGTAAATGAATGAAATGTATAGGCAATTCCATGCTAATGAAGTAAACAGCAAAGAGGCAGAGCTTGAGAAAGGAAGAGATATGGGTGGAACCAAAGGAGGGGCAAAAGTGGAGTAAATGTTAATAAGCGTGACCCAAGGTGTATAAAATGTGAAAAAAACTAATGTTCGGTGCAGGTCCCCTGGTTTGTGGTCTGTGTGTCTGTGAGGGACCTGGCCCAAAGTTGTCTCCATTCTGAATAAAGCTGTTGTGAGCAATGTGTGCTGGTGTTTTCTCCCTGCTTGCTCTGGCTAATGAGTAATAGGATCTATGAGCAATTGGATCGTAGTCTCCCTGGTCACTGGGTGCCCCATGGAGTTGGGGTCTAACACTACACATTACATATCTTACACAATTAAGTGGTAAGATATGTAACTAGTTAATCTCACACAATTTAGACTGGACACAAGTACAAAGTATTTATCACACAATTAGCTAGTCACTACCACAATTGATTTAGATCAGCCACATGTGAAAATTAATTCTCATACCATAAAGAGACTACTGAGCTATAAAAAGATCCAACCAGCTACAAAGTTACTGCTTGAAAATGTGTAACAACTTTGTAGCTGTTTTTTATCCAGCTTTAATTTGAGTGTGTAGCAGGGCCCTGGAAGGATGTTAATTGCAGACTAGAGATCTCCTGGGCTGCCAACCTAAAATAACCTTACTCTATACTATGCCATCGTATTAAAGCATAAATATAAAAAACATTTTTTTCTAGGAATACCTTTACACAAACATTATAAAAATAAATAGGATATTTTGCTTATTTATTTAGTATACTTTCACTCTTAGATACACATTCAAAGAACTTGCAAGGGATACAGCTAACTTTAATAGTTCCAGATTTCCACTCCATCTCTTCCTCTGTATAATTTCCTATATAAATTTGACTCTGCTCTACTACTTGTTTATATCATTTATCAAATGTAATATAATATCCCTTTGTTTTGAAAGTTAATGGCCATGCAATATTTCTGCCTTGTTTTCTGACTACATTACTTTCATTTTCCCAATAGGTCAATATTTATACATTTAGGCATAGACACATTTATAGTACCTGCTTGAGGTTCTGGCCTTGCTATCACATATACATGTTTGTCTATCTCTCTCTTTCTCTCTCTCTCCTTGTGAGTGCCAAGTATTACACAGTCTGCAAGTGCATTCCATATAAATGTGTGGATGGCCTTGTGATGTAGTATTCTAGATGCGAGTATAGTTGTAAGAATCAGATGTTTAATTATACATTTTAAGAAGTTGGGATTAGGCCAGACTGATGAGTACTTACTCAAGCATGTAATTCCATTGATGCCACTGGGACTTTGCCTAAGTGATCACCAGCGCTGCAACTGCCGTCTGGCATCAGATAGAATGCATGTCTAGGTGATATTTTTTTCTTCTGCTTTTTACTTTCCATTACCTATATAATGCTTAATATTTAAGATGAACAATTTTATGTGCAAAATGATACTTAAAATATGCCTGTCCCTTTTTATGTGTCAGGGAAAGACACCAGATAGTGGAATTGTGATAGGTACTTAATGTGGGGTATGCATTTGGAAAATTAATTTCTGGCACACACACTTCTACTTGAATATGGGTTTATTGCAATTTGGCCCCTGGTATGCTATTGCCAACAATGACTCCAGAGCACATTATGCTGTGTGCCCTGCCAGTTAGTCTAAAATATTTCTCAATTGATTCATTCTAGCTTAAATCAAGATTCAAATGGCAGGCTATTAAAGATTTAAGCTTAGCTTTAAAAGTCAAACCTGAAATAAATACCTCTGTAGTTTGAAATGCTGTAATTTATCTGAAACATGGAAGGCAGCTCTAAGTGACCTGAACCAAACTGGTTGTTCATTTGTCTTCTTGTGTCCCTGTTTATTTATTCTACATATATTCTAAAGTCAATACATTTTTTTTTAAGTAAAGAATAATGTTGCACGGTGTAGAAAATGTCACAAATCTAGTAACATGGCTCAGTGGATTTATATGGCCTCTCTTGTACAGAATGTCTATGCAGAAAGCAATATAAGAATATTGGAGTATTTGTTACAATAGGTCTTAGAAATATGACCAAATAGGCAATGAAGTAGCCATATTAATTCATAAATATCATAGAATACAACCTTTTGTAGTTATCAGATTCACTAATGTGATAAGAAAGTAGAAACTCTTCAGAGATTAAACTTTTACTTAGCTCTAAAAATATCTGTAATTATATAGTGAAGAAATAACTTGTGTTTTTACTGGGGTTTATTTTACATACAGAGATTGCACTCTTTTTGCTAAATCTGTTCCTAAGTGGACTTTATTGAATGCAACTTGCTGATATGCATTTTCTCTGGAATCAGTTTAAGTTGCTTGTTGGGAGTTAAACTAATTCAGTATAAAACACTTAGAGTTATTGAAGAGGTTATTAAATGGTTCATCTCCCTGATGTTAATAGTAGGGCATAGATCCAAAGTAGGACTAGGCCATGACCAAGTTAGTTGCACATTACGATTAGCATACACTCACTTTTAAATGCTGTTAGGCTCTGCTAATGTTAGCACATGTTGTGAGTAGTTGCACATTAAAAGCTAATACACTCTCTAATGTGCATTGTTCTAACCTGCCAGTAGAGGGTTGGCAAGCAAGGGTATGGCTAGAAGCTGCCAGATCACCTGCCTGGCTTACCTGCTGTCTGCTTCCTTCCTGCAGTTTAGGTTCTAGAAATGGGATTGGGCCCCTGCCAACCCCTGGTGGCCCAGATGGAACCTACCACCAGCCTAAACTGGCCTCCACTCACCCCATATTCCTCCTTACCCACCCTCCCCACCAGCCCTCCACTCACCTGTAGCTGTTGTTACTGTCCTGGGGGGATAGTGTATGATGGGGAGCTCTCTGAATAGGCAGATTCCCCTTCCCTGCCTGCTCCCCTAGGAGAGTATCAGCAGCACAGGTAAGTGGGGAGCTGGGGGACACAATGGAAGGGTGGGGAGTGAGCCTGCCTCCCTGAGGGATGAGGGGCAGGGGGTTAAGTTGTGGGGACATAACTAGTGATCTCCAAGGGATTGGGGAACCAAAAACACAGAAAACCACCAAGCAACAAATCGTATACTAAAAACAAACAAACAAACAAACAAACAAACATCTACTATATATATACACACACAAGTTATCTACTATAACTTGTTTTAATTTTATTTTGCCCTGATTTATGTGTGTTTGCATAGTGTATGTAGCCGTGATTGCATAAAAGCTCAAAATACAATCTTCTTTTTGTATATTATATGGGTGGGTATGGGGTTATAGTGGGGGTGGGGACTGTGGGGGTAAGGTGAGGGATGGAGTGTGTGGGTATGTGTGTATGGGGGGGGGGAGGTCCTTGGAGTCCCTGGGGTGTGAGTGTCACTGGAATTGCATGTGGTAGCAGTGAATGGGGCCACCCCTGCCCTGCCCTACCCCATAATGCACAGCTCCCACCCCAGTCCCTGGTGGCAGGTGACAGCAGCATGCAGGGCCAGCCCCACCCAGCCCCATATCATTCCCACCTGAATCCCTAGCTGCATGTGGTGGCAGGGTGTAGGGCCAGATCCACCTGGCCCCATAGCACATAGCTCCTGTACTCCCAACTTATCTTAGTCCTGTGGAGCAGTTGAGCGTGACTGTGACATGAAGTGCCAAGATGAGCTAGAGCTAATCCTTCCTGGAAAATGACTACCTCAGAGATGCTTAGCTTATGTTTTGCTCCCTAATGTGGAGATACTTCTGCTTTGAGAGCCTTTAACACATCTGAAAAGTAATGTGTAACTCCACCCTTAGGTGTTGCAATATCTAGCTCTTACATGCCTGGGCCCCAGTTTGCAATCTGTAGGACAATACAAAGGGAGAGTTAGGTGCCTCACAAAGGGAATCCAAAAAAACCCTACATGCTAAACAGAGATCTACCTAGAGCTGAGCACTGGGTTTTAGTCTGCCTGCCTGCCTGCCTGCCTCTCTGATGTTTAGATATCTAAGAACTGCAAGATAACACTTCATTTCATAGACATAGTTGGAGTGTAGCTGACCTTTCCAAAACCAGCCGTAAAGTCCATTATTAGGTACTTACCTGCCTGAGTTTCAGAAGTGCTGAGTGATTGATTTACACTCTGTGGCGGTCAGTAGTTACAAAGATGTCAAGTTTTGTGCTTAGGAAGTTGTCCTCTCCCCCCACAAAACATTAAAAAAAATAAGAAAACAAAAAGAAAACATGGATTTGTTTAAATGCAATTTTTTATTCCTCTAACTAATTAATTTTTAATGCATAAAGTGATGTTCTGGCTTATGTTAGTGACCTTCTATATTTCCTTATCTCACCATTTTCCATACTGAAACTATTCTGCTTTCAGGATTGATTAAAAAATATAATACGGAAGGACCTCTTCATGTATTTACTGAAGGCTATAATAATCAAGCTAGATTGTTTCTATTATGCTTTTCATAACGGGTAATATAGCAGGCCAAGTTAGTTTCTCATGTATACTTCTACATGGGGAGAGAAACATTTATGCCAGAAATACCCCTATCTCAATGGTTAGGGTGACCACATGTCCTGTTTTCACTGGGACAGTTCCCTTGGCCCTTATTTTTAGTGTATCAGGGCACTGTTGGTGCCTGCCATTTTACGGGCCGAGCCAAGCAGCCAGCAGGTGCTTAATTGCAGCAGCCATTTTTGATTCATGGTTGCCTATATAAACAGGTCAGTTTGCTGCTTGCAGGCCAGGTAGTAACATTTCCTGGCTGCTAGGACAAACACAACATTCTGGAAGTAAGAGCAGGAGCTGTAGGGGATAGTTTGGAGGCATGACCTAAAATTATGTTCCTGGGAATGACTTAAAACTGCACCCTGCCAGGAGTGGGTGGCTTGGTGGGGCTCTCAGTGGCATGGGAGCCCCCAGGAAATGCCAGGCCAGTTACCACCACAGTGAAAGGTGAGTAGGGGTGCCTTAACCCCAGCCCTCACCTTTGGCTGGGCCATTTTCCACCAGAGCAGGGTAGGCCAGGTAAGGTTCTGGAGGCTCTTGAGCCTGCTGGGGGGTGGCCCTGCAGAGACAGGCATGCTTCCAGGAGCACCTGAGCCAGGAAGGGGGGACTCTGATCCCTAGGATAGGCAGAAGGTGAAAACCCAGCTGAGGCACTCAACTGGTCAATGCTGGGGCCAGGACCAGAAGGGTCAAAAAGGGCAGGGGCCCACCACAAGGGATGCCCATGAACAGTGAAGAAGCTTGGAGTCCTGATTGGCCTGAGATGGGGCCACGGCTTATGGAAGCCAAAGGTCCCATGATTGGAGGCCACAGCTAATGGATGAAGGGGACAGTTGAGCCAACTGCCTGAGATGCCAGCTGCAAGGTTTGGGCCACAGTATAGGGGTGAAATGGAGCTGCGGATACCACCCCCCCCCCCCAATACTGGTGTGTAAAATGGGCAACCTCCCACCTAGTTAACATTCAATTATGTTCCATCAAGGCATGACAGGAGAGACAGGTGGCTGGTGTGCCCAGAGGCAGGTGGGGAAACTAGCCCTGTGGCTAGTCAGGGATACCCCACTTTGTCACATTAGTCATGCTCAATTGAGACTGGAAGTCAGATTTTATGGGCTGGGGGGAGGAAGGAGGAATGGAGTACTGTGGTACACTGGACTACTTTAATTTTTTTCCCCTAGAAGTTTTTGTTTCAATGAAGAATAAAAACACTATTTTTAAAAGTATAAAACTCCTTAAAAATTACAAATAATAATAATATAGCTGGGATGGGAAAACCATTTACTGCTCAGCTTTTTATATATGGCTATAAGAAAACTGGAAATGATGGGAACCATACATTCAGTCCATGTTTTTGTCTGTTTTATTCATTATATATTGTCCCTAGTTAAGCTGGCACAGAGAGAAGTATTCTGCACCAGTCCCTTTCCTCATGGAGCAAGAGGAGGAAAAGTAGACCTGTGATTCTGAGCTTGGCTTGGATCATGAAGTCTTCCTTATGAAGCTTAGCTCAGCATTTTCCCTTAGGCAGAACAGATTACACAATGACAGTCTAGCTCTTAAGCCACTAAATCGCTTTTGTTTTCTTTTACTATGCATAGTACATTGATTCAAAACACTTTTATTAGAAGTAGTTACTGAACACAGTATTATTCTATATTAATTCAATTTCCATATAAAAATGCTGCATTTTCATAAACACTACAAAATTTCAAGCAATTAATGCATTGCCAGATGGAAGTATTAATTTATTCATAAAGAGTTTGGAAATAACATTCTTTTTTGCATTTTAAGGCAAAGCACTGTTCCAATATATTCATATTTTCTTCAAAGAAGGGAAAATGTGTTTAGCTATTTTGTTCTTGATTTGTTGCATGAATTTTTTGTGTGTGTAAAGAATCAAATATTGGAAACATGAAGATAGCGTGAGTAAAAAGTCTACTTGTATATGTGACTGACAGTTTAAATGAAATATCCTCTCAGACAGGCTTTCTAAATTAGACTGAATTGTGAATTTGCATATAGGTTGCTGACGCTCCCCTATTTCAATTACAAGTTATTGTCACAACAAAGTGATTTTGGTGCCTCGGCATGGTGGAATTTTCCCGCCACATGAGAGCCTCTTGCAAAGTAAAAGGCTTTCTGTTGTTGCAGAAAACCCCTGGTGCAAGAGAGTTCCCGCCATTCGAATGTAAATTTGTGTTCCGTTATTGGCCAGTTCTAAATTATGCACACGTGGCGGCTAGTAATTGGCTTGCTGGCCGTTTAAAAATTAGCGTGACTTCCGCCCAAGTCGGAGAACTTTGAGCACGCTGCAGAGTGCTTCTGAAGAGATCTGACTTGTGACTGAACTGATCGATAGACTGATCACCTATCGATTCGTCTCCCTGTCGCCAAGCGCAATCCCACACGTATCCCTTTCCCTGCCGGCCTGATTTGTAGACGGACGTGCTGGCCTGAGCCCTGCCAGCTGGAACAACTAACATAGTTGTTCAGACGACCAGACCGTTTTCGTCGCAACAGCAAGCGACGTAAGTAAAGTTTTACAACCATAAAGCTTTCTCGGCCTCTCTATCCACCAGCCCGCCCCGACGAACGAGTAATTATTGAATCACCTCGAGTCGGCTTTGGCCGTCCGAGACATGGTGACGAGGATGGGATTAAAGGGCATGGTGATGGAGAAGAAACTAATCAGGTGCTGCCCCTGACACACCGGGACCCGCCACGTAGAGAATGCCAACGATCTATGGGCGCATGTCACTTACCACCAGGCGGTAGAAGGGGATGAAAGAAATATTGATGGTTACTTCTCCGTAAAGAGAGAAGAAGCCGTAGTGAAGGAATGGAGAATTAAGCTATCCCTTGAGGAGTTCGGATGTATAATGGGGAGCGACCGGGTCTATTATCGACCCCCGGAGGAAACCTCGACCATATCCCTAGCCGGGGTAAAAGCGCGGAAGGCAGAGAAGCTGACCCCCCGCTCAAGAGTTCACTCAATGCATTCGATACTTAAGGGAAGGAGGGGAATCCACCCCCACGGACTGGTTTAACTGTCCGGATTTGGTGCTGGAGTCGCGGGGTCATGAGCTCCTCGTTCAGCTCTGGGAGGATTTGGAAACTAAGGGCCGTCATGTGCCGAGATGAGGTCTGACTAAATGGAAGAAGGGAAAAATGATAAATGTGCTGTTCCGTACAGTAGCGGGTCTACTAAGGGAATATGCAAATTTGGAGGCACAGATGCATACGGCGGGTAAGGAGTCGCTGGAGCGGCCAGCAAAAGGCTCCGGAGCGGCGCTTATTAATAGCACCGGCCGCATGATACCGCTAGCAGAAAATGGCGCCGAAAGAAGCGCGAGCCATCCAGGGAACCCGCAAAAGAGGGGAGGAGCTTCAGAAGACCCGGCAGGGATCTGCCTAGTGCCTCCGCCCCCTGAGGTGATGTCGCTCCAGCGGCCCCGCCTCCTTGTCAAGGGGAGGGGGCAATGGGAGGAGAGATATACCCAACGTTTCCAGACGAAGAATTTAACTCTTTCTCTACCGCAGCTCACCCGATAGCTGTGACAAAGCATGTTGCAGATGAAGATGTTGCTACACGTACCACCATTATCTCACGTACACGCATTAGACCAGAGATTCAAGAGCTTTGCAACGAATCTAAAATAAGATCAGAAGAGACCTTGGCAATGTAGTTAGGGCGGTTAATAGTGGAATTCGGATCTGACACCTTGGATAAAGAAGAAGCGAGTGCCTTGACCCGACAGGCGGCATGGAGTGGTGGATGTGCTACCGATTTGAATGTGGTCACGGACAGTGCCCACTGGCCCATCCCGATCCCGGCGCTCGTAGTGGGACAGGTAACCCACAAATTTCACACCTGGCACGAAGGTCGTCCACAAAAGGCTACTGCGGAGCAACTCCTCCTAGCTATAGTTGGGGTGTCATATCTCTCATGGAGCCCGAGAACAAATCCAATGGGACTAACAGCCGTACAATGAAAAGTGAGATGGGCTCATCGCCACCTATCGGACCCTGGGGCAATCCCAACGCCCTTGGAAGCTATAGAGGCCTGTGTGGAGGTATACAGAGGAGCAAATGCTGTTACACTCCAACTCTTCTTGAACCCAATGGCAGGTCAACCGGTGGGAAATCTCTTAGGCCATCTCCCACGTCTACAAGCACTTATGCAACAAGGTGAAGAAGCTTCTGGTACTATAAGGGACCGATCTTCAGCGTACCCAGCCAGAACACTGAGACCCAGACGTCAAGAATTTATCCCTCAACGAGAGCAAGGATGGTCACCTCCAGGAACCCCGAAGGAGAGAACCCTGAGAGAAAGAACCATGTTTGGTTTTCTTCTCTCCCGCACCAGACTTACAAAGGCGCAGCTATGAATTTTGGGAGAAAGGGGCCAGTCTCGTCTGGCTGAAGCATTGGGATTCAAATTCGAGGACCTATCAAAAAACGAGTGATGGCCGGCGGCTCTGCCGGCGGCCTTCTCCAGTTCAGACCTGACCCTACGGATTCTCGACCATACGCCGAACTCACTGTTTTGCAACCCTACTGATCCGGATGACCAACAACAAGCATTCTTCCTTCTCGATACTGGAGCTCAGACCAATGTGATTACCTCAATGATACCTCATCAAAAGACCACCAAAATGATTAAGGTACAAGGGCTTAATGCTATCGCTGTCACAATGAAGGTCAAATTTTGGGTCCAAGGCTACCGATATCCCCTAAAGGCTGTCCTAGGGGGCATCAACATTTTAGGGATCCCGGGGATAAAAGCGCTTGACCTTAAAGAACAAGTGCTACAGGCATTACCCGTCATTATCCCAGAACAGGATTGGCATCAACCAACACTTCGTAACAACTCCACCTGGCGATATCGACCAATACTGACTAAGGGTTTGCTAAAGCAGTCCCTTACTGACCTCCTGAGGCGGCTCGAGCAACGAGGCTGTATTAAGACGGTAACAGCCAGCACCTACCTGTCATCAGGATGGGGGGTAGCAAAACCTGGAAAGCCTAATGAAGCCCGGTTGGTTGTAGACTACAGAGAAGTCAACAAAAGGTGTCAGGTACTTCAACAACCTAATCCATCTACTCTGCCACAGTGTATGTTTGAGATGGCACAGTTCCAACAAAGTGAGTGGGTTGGAGTCACATTGGATCTTAAAAATATGTTCTTTTCCATTCCGATAAACGACCCGGAAGGAATACTAAACATGTGTATTGATGGCATCATGTATAAATGTACGGTCTGTCCACAAGGATATCGTAACGCTCCATCGCTAGCCACAGGTGCCATGAATAACACCCTGAAGAATTTTCAAGCTTCATATTCTTTTCCCCAAGAGAAGGAATTAAAGATTTGGAGTTACGTGGATGATATCGCCATCATGGGTCGTGATAGTTCCGTAGTTACTAGTGTAGTCAGTCAACTAGTCACTCACCTTCAGAGTGAAGGATGGACAATCAACGAGGAAAAGTCGTGTTTACAACCTGTAGATGACATTACGTTCCTTGGTACTCGATACATCAGTTCCATCCGCCACGGAATTTCGCATGAGGTCCTAACATCGATCCATTGAAAACATTCTTCCCCATGACCAAGAGGCACTTTCAACAGCTGTTGGGTCATTTGAATTGGTATCGACATTATATTGAACCTGGTGATTTGGCACTCCTCACCAAATTGCAGCGACAGATCCGTAATAAATCCCGAAAGTCTACGCCCTGGACAAAAGGAGATCAGCAGAACCTGCTTCGTCTGCTAGCTACGGTTAAAGATACACAACTCCATGCCATCGATCTGGGCGAGTCACTAACCATAACCCTCGGGTTCACCACCAATCATGTGTGGGCTGTCGCACATAATTCTCAAGATGAGCTAGTATATACAGCCCATAAAACACTTCAAGCAGCACAACATCGATATGGAGCTATAGGAAAAATCCTCCTAGCCGAACAATTGGTGGAACCTTTAGCAAGGGGTCATGGGACATTACGCGCTCCCGGTACCACATTGTTACCCTTGCTGGATGCAGACAGAGTTGACCCACATTTTCAGGGAGAATCTAAGACCTGGAATACGTTAGTGCTTACCCACCATTACAACTGGCATTGTTGGAGGTTGGAAGACACGGTACCTGATCCGAGCCCAGAGGATGAGGAGAAGGCCCCTACATTGTATGGAACTTCTGCCCCGGCATGGATGGCCTCAGATGGAACCTCCCAACATGGTGGAGGCTATGGATATTATTGCAAAGCTTGCAACGATAAGGAAATCTTTCAAGCTGACCCAGATGATAATTCGGCCTAAAGATGTGAATTATTAGGATTCCTTAAGGTACTGGAACATTGTCTGACACATCATAACGATACAGTCCCAGTTCCGATCATCGCAATTGATTAACAATACATTTATAAAATTCTTACGGGCACAGCTTTTCCTTCTGAACATTTGAATGATTGGCAAGATATTTGGGAAACGTTAACTAAATTTGTGCATCTTCCGTTAATTAGGCACACTAAGTCCCATCGTCCAGACACCGATCCAGTGCATGAGGTAATTGATAAGCTTTTGGAAGATCCACTCTGAACTGACATAGCCTTGCCTGTCACATCTACCACCGATCCTGAAGTAAATCCGTTCCTCGCATGGCTTCATGAGAATTGGGGTCACCCGGGACCACGAGCTTGCCATCAACGTTGGTGCCGAACACTTACGGAACCGGCTTCATACGGAGCTCAGCGTGATTGGGAAATGGTAGCTCAGGCCTGTGAGGTATGTGCTAAAGAAAAGTGCCATAGAACCAAGCACCAATTAGGAGCTTTCGATTCTTCACAGTTTCAGGCAGGAAAAGTCTGGCAGGTAGATTTACTGGGACCCCTCCCAGGGTCTAAGCCGCCAAATAAAGGACTAGTTGTTGTCGATTTGGGAACGAGACAGTTACAGGTTGTCCCCCTATGGAAAAGTAATGCCACTGCTGTCATTTCAGCTTTGACTGTGGTATTTGCTACATGGCAACCTCTCCATG
Organism: Alligator mississippiensis; assembly: GCF_030867095.1. Taxonomy (NCBI): domain Eukaryota; kingdom Metazoa; phylum Chordata; order Crocodylia; family Alligatoridae; genus Alligator; species Alligator mississippiensis. The sequence goes on from NC_081828.1 coordinate 105,435,788, forward strand.
AGATTCAGTCTGATGGAGGACCCCCATTCAACTCTAACGCTCTGGATAAATTCGCTCGTCTTCATAATGTAGCCTGACATCTCCATTTGCCGTATCACCCGCAGTCCAACGGTGTTGTGGAAAAGCACATAGGCCTGTACAAGGAGCAACTTCGCCTTAGAGGAGTAGGGATGTTTAAAAACTGGACTAAATTTAATCATGATGTCCTTATTTCACTAAACACTGCTAAACCGTTATGCGACGAAGCTAATGTCCAGAAACCTCCACCTTGGGAGCCCAACTTCCAACCAGACGAGTTAGTGTGGATTTCAATACCACACCCCCATCAGTCTCATCCACAAGTTCACAAAGGGACCGTTCAATGACCGGGACAATATCCCAATACTTATTCTGTCCAATTGGAAGAGAAGTCCGATTGTCCTCCTATTATCGTACATCACAACTGGATGACACGCCGTTCCAACGTTTCCCCAGTATCCTTACAGTAAATCCAAGTATGAGTCTTTTGTCTTGTGTTGTTGTTTTCTCTCTTCACAGGACTGACCCTAGAAAAGTGGTAGTCCACAGCCGCCCGAGTGTGAGATTCATCGAGCTCCAGACTGCAGTTCGTTCGAGTTAATAGAGTGATGATTATAAAGGAGACACTGAGACGGGGAACGCTCAATAGCTCAGGACTTGCTATGACACTGTTTACTCTCATTTCGTTAAGTATTTTATTGACATTGTCTGTTAATAGGAGAGGACGGACTGACTACCAGACGAGGAAGGGTCCCAAGCAGATGTTCTCCAATCAGACAATGATCAACAGTTGTTGTTATATGTTCAAAGTTATTGTATTTTGTAAATTGTTGAAAAGACCGGTCTATCAAGTTATATATATATATATATATATATTACTGGTTGTTAAAGCTTTGCCAGGTCAGTGAGTCCCAAAACAAAGATGCCGGATGATAAGCTCATGTGTCTAAAATTCCAGCTGTGCCGTCGGCAAGGGGGCATGTCACAACCCAGTGATTTTGGTGCCTCGGCACGGTGGAATTTTCCCGCCACATGAGAGCCTCTTGCAAAGTAAAAGGCTTTCTGTTGTTGCAGAAAACCCCCGGTGCAAGAGAGTTCCCGCCATTTGAATGTAAATTTGTGTCCCGTTATTGGCCAGTTCTAAATTATGCACACGTGGCGGCTAGTAATTGGCTTGCTGGCCGTTTAAAACTTAGCGTGACTTCCGCCCAAGTCGGAGAACTTTGAGCACGCTGCAGAGTGCTTCTGAAGAGATCTGACTCGTGGGTGAGCTGATCGATAGACTGATCACCTATCGATTTGTCTCCCTGTCACCAAGCGCAATCCCACACGTATCCCTTTCCCTGCCAGCCCGATTTGTAGACGGACGTGCTGGCCTGAGCCCTGCCAGCTGGAACAACTAACGTAGTTGTTCAGATGACCGGACCATTTTCATCACAACAGCGAGTGACGTAAGTAAAGTTTTACAACCATAAAGCTTTCTCGGCCTCTCTATCCACCAGCCCGCCCCGATGAATGAGTAATTATTGAATCACCTCGAGTCGGCTTTGGCCGTCTGAGACAGTTATATGGATTTCTCCCATGTATGAACTTGCTGGCCTCATGTGCAAAGCATATGGGTGGAGATTCCACGAGTGCTTTGGGACAGACATTATTTTCTGTTGTGATACCACATATTGGACCTTCTGTTAAAATCCAAATTCCTCTATAAAGGAAAAAAAGTGTTATTAAAATAAAATTTCTGATGTCTCTGGGCATGTCTACATGTGCCATTAGTAAGCAGCAATAAACTGTGGAATGTACTTATCCATTTATTGCACCTGAGAAGCTCCCATTTATATGTACACCCAGACTGCAGCACACGGATCCAAGTCAGAGCAGCCCCAGCTAGCAGAGGACTGGGGGGGGGGGGTAGGGGGGCCAGCCTACCAGCCTGGGGCTGATCGGACTGTTTTCAGTGTGTTGCACAGGGGCTTGCTGCGGCATGAGGGTGCTGCAGCATGGGGCTAGCCAGCAAGCAGCCCCCTCAATGATGCACCCTCATGTCCCAGTCAGCTGGGTTTACACTTGTGCTGCTGTGCCCCCAAAACCTCCACAGCAAGTCAGTACTTTGGGGCATTTATACACATGCTCCAGGAGGGGCGGGGGCGTGCTTTAATTGGCATGGCTCAGAGCTGCATTAATTTAAAGCATCTGGAGCAGCAAGTGTATCAGTGTCCCCATGCTGAAAAACGGCAGTGGGACACTTTGAACTAAAACTTGTCAAGTGAACTTTAGTTTAAAGTGCCCTGCCACCATTTTTCAGTGTGGTGATGCTGATGCATATGATGCTGGAGTCTGCTAGAGCACGGTAATTACCATGCTTCAACAGACTTGATTAATTTAGTGTGCTCTGATATGCTGTAATCAGAGCATCCTCCCTGCATATGTATAGGACCCCTTATGTATAAGTACTGCCCTAGTGAGCCTATTAGTTTTATGTATCTTGATAGAGGTGCATCTGAGACATTTACTGCACAGTTAATTCATCAACTATGCAGTAAATGTTTTGTGTAGACATGCCCACTGTGTTCTAATGCAATATCCCCCTTCTATAGTGCCTATGCAGTCCATATAACTCATACAAGAGAGTAGAAATATTAGTAACCTAAATGAGATGTGGTTCAGAGTGAGAGTGACAGAAAGAAAACATGAGTATACATATAACAATGTCTGGTAAGGTAGACCTACTGTGGATAACGCTTATATCTTGTGTTTGTACTTCCTAAAACTTTTTATCAGTGCAAAGTACGAGGGGAAAGGGTTATTTTGTAGATATTAGACAATATCAGAAAAGCTGTTATCATATCTATGCAAAATAAGAGGAGTTCCCTGTGGTTCAGTGGTAGAATCCTTGTCTGCCATGTAGTAAACCTGGGTTTGATTTCTGGATGTGTATACAACTACAGCCATTGGATGCAGTCTGGCTATTGGATTCTGTTTTAATGGTTTAAAGAGGGAGTGGAAGGTCTGGGCAGCCTCCACTCCTCCACATGCCTGCCTAGGTGTACAGGTCAAAGGTCTGGGTGACCTCAGGCATACACCATGATCCAGAAGGATTAATGGTTGTCTACTAATACATAGCAGGAATGACATCAGGCATCAAACTCTTTCAAATAAAAAAAAAAAATGTCTAGGGTTGGAAAACCATTAACTGCCCAGCTTTATATATATGCATAATGGCTATAAGAACACTGAAAATGCTGAGTGATGGAAATAATAGGTGTCATACATACAGCCCATGTCTGGCTTCTTTGTGTTTCATCTATTTTATTCATTCCACATTGTCTGTAGCTTAGCTGGTGTAGATGGGGCACTAATCTGCATAGCCTCTGCTGATCTATCAAGACTGCTGCCAAAAACTAAGCTCTACCCAATTATCCTATCTTCCATACTCCAAAATCAGAATAAAGATGGAAATGATGTGCTATCAGTGTTTCCCCTCCTTTTCCTGCTCTCAGACATACTAGAGACAGTGATCATAAAAGCACCTTACCACCTCTGGTTCCAAGTTTTGGAATGAGCATAGTGGGCAGGGGAAAAAAGCCACAGTTCATGGCAGCAGCTTCAAGAGGCAGTATAGACATACCCATAGAGATCCATAATGGAGGCACTGGACTGAATTGGATATTGGAGAACAAGAGGAGTGACCCTATAGATAGCTAATGTAGCTCATTTATATTCAAGACACTCAAATTTCAAATGTTATTCCTTTGTTCAGAAAAAATTAATCTACTACATGCCTATTCATCCTATGCACTGGTCATTGTGGGGGAAAAAGAAAAGGCTTCCGTTTACATTTTTGAAGAATTGCAGTGCCTGAAGTTCAGTGCATAGCTTCTCCTTAGACCAGTACTTAACATTTATGCATGTACATAGTACACATGTAACAAAAAGAGATTACCATCCTTAAACTTGATTTTTTTTTTCTCAACATTCTGCAGAGTGGGAATACTTTGAATTGTTGTTATGTGCACTTTTAAAGCTTCTTTGCACTGCCATGAAAAAAGATGGAAACCCCAAAAATATAAATGAGAATCAGACCTCAGAGCTTCAACAATTAAAATCCAGCATCATTCAATGGGACATTTAGTCACTGGGTTAGATTATTATCTGATGCTAAATCCACTTTTTTTCCAACAGCTCTTTGAGAAAACCAGAACTGTCATTCTGTTCCTTCAGCCTTCAAAATGGAAGATTGTATATAAAACAAGAGGACAATATGGGCAATGAAAAGAAATACATAGAAATAGAAATTACAACATTCAAGGTGTAGTAAAACTCAGTTTGTCATGGAACCTCTAAATTCTAAATTATCAGAATTATAATCCAATATAAAAAATAGTGGCCTATAAGATTTTTTTTTTTTTTTATATTTTAAAGGATTGTATTAAGTCACAGATGACTTAAGTTCATATGACTGAAAATACCACATGATATTCATACTTAAGGAGGAGGGGGAAAGTTATCTGATTAATGAAGATGAAGAAATCTTACATTTATATTGTGTAAGGATTTAGAGTAAGTTTGGAAGGAATGGATAATTAAAGATACGGAGGCTGATAGAAAATGGGAGAAAATCTAATTAGATTTTACCAAAGTTGGATCATTCCAAAGTAACCTGATGCCTTTCTTTGATAAGATATCTGCCTCCCTAGACAATGGAATGCAGTAGATTTAATCTTTCTGCATTCAGAAAAGTATTCATTTTGATGCCATACTAGAAACTATTACCTAACCTGTAGATTATAAATATTAGTACAAGAAAACCAAAGGGAAGAAAAAGAAGCAACTCAAGGTGAGACAAAAAGTTTTCAAAAGGCAAAACTATGTGGCTAGATGGAATTCCCTGACAATTAATTTGGGGAGGCAATATTATATATATTTTTTAATTAAAGATTGTAGCACAAAAATTAAAATGGTGCAATTAGAATATGCTGATGATGTGATGTTATGAGGTATCAGTATAGAAGAGGCTTGGACTATTATAAAGGATGAAAATAATCACCCTGAGTACTAGGATATTAAATGGGGCAATTAATTACATACTCGCTGTTATTGCATACAAATATCACATAGTGGACATATCTACACGTGCATTTATACTGTCTTAAATTTACTGTGCAGTAAATTACTGCACAGTAAGCAAGAATAGGCTGACATCTATGCATGCAGGTAGCCTGGAACTAAATTTAGTCCCAGGTCAGAGCAGCCTGTCATGTGCCCCTGTGTCCACCAGGCAGAGCTCCAGGCTTCAACCACATGGTTGTCAGCACTTAGTCCTAACTTTAGTCCAAAATTGAAGCTAGGAGAGGGGAAATCCAGGAACCCTGCAGCTGGTTTCAGGCTGACCCTCTAGTGCTGGGCAGACCCAGCGGGGAAACCCTCTGGGTTACTACGTAATAATGCATTTACACATGCATTACTGTGCAGTAAGTAAGCGAGCATAAATTTGATGTCTGTATAATGCAATTATCAATTTTACACTTGTTGGTCTAAGTCACCGTAATTATTGCACAGTATGGGTGTGCACACGTAGATATGTGCCAGTAGTGCACAGTAATTTTGGTTACTGCACAGCAAATGTGCACATATAGATGCACCCAGTGGGTGCATCCACACATTCATAAATGAGCAGAGTTTACTGTGTATTTACTTGGTACTTGGTTATACAAGTGCTAACATTAAATGAGCAATAACCGGAGTTACTGCATGGTAGTGCCAGTGAGCACCTTTTTAGTGATGCTACTGTGTAGTAACCTAATATTACTATACAATAGCATATTGGCACTCTTTGTGCTGTGACATGCTACTGCAGAATATTATTAGGCTACTGCACAGTTAGCATCTCATGTAGACACACTCAGTAATGCCTAAGTATGACAGATTGAGTTGGTCATGCAATAGAGTAAATGCCACTGACCGCCATCATCACTTGTCAGCTTCCTCTGCTACCCACCATCCTGTGCAATCTGAGATTTTTGTGGAGATCAGTTGATGCAGCAATATTGTACTGATTTCCCATAGCCTACATTTTATTGCAATTGGTTAAAATTATTACCTGTTCAGAAAGATTCCTCAGCCTTCTGCATTGTCAGGGGAGGTTGTTTCCTGGTTGTAGGGAATCCAGTAGCAAGGCCTAATAGATCATTAGAAACTTCCTTAGGAAATGTGGCTAATATTACAACCAGCCACTATTTACTTAGTTCCTCTGCTACAATGATATGGAAAGCACCCAGGAAATATGTAGCTTTGAGGAAGGTAGGCAGATGTTTGTCCTACATTAACTATAGAAATGTATGGTGTAGAATTAATGAATGAATAGCAATAAAAATGAAACATTGCCCCCCCCCTTTTCTTTCCCCCAGAAAAAAACCCTCCCTGAAGTCTAAAGTGAAATGCACTAGTACACGTTCCCTTAGAGCATCCATTATTCCAAATGGCTATCACACATGGCTATGTAACACAAAGCAAATAGGTATTTACCTAAGAAAACTAAACAAAAGGAGGAGGAATGTATCTTGCATTTTTTTTTACAAATCCGGAAGAGAAAGTAGCAGCCTAAAATAGCTACCTATAAAGCTTTACTCACTTTCTTTGAGTGTAACTTGAAAAATAGTTGTGTATCTTTTTATCTTATCATGTTAGCCTGGTATTACTTTTTGCTCATAACGACTATTCAGACATGTTTGGCGTTTAACATACACTACAGTGAAAAAGACTGTAATCTGTTAAATAAGTTTTAGGCTTATCTGACAAGACATTTTTCTTGGATATGGCTATCTGCAAATGCTGAGATGAAGGATCCAAATTTCAGTCGGCTTTTATTTTCTCCCAGCATGCTAAATGACACTAAATTTAGCAGTCATGGAATTGGATACAAGGTTTCTTGGATTAAAGATTTAGAGACTAAATTTCATATTGATCTCTTGAGTAATTGTGTGTGTTTTTTCTTTAAGTTATTGTTCCACATTATTGGCCCCTTGATAGCCCAGGTAAATCAGAATAATTATAAGTTTAGAAAAGTGAGACTCTTCCTTTAAAATGGAGGGGAAAAAAGAAAATGCTTGGATACTGTGACAGCCTCAGGCAACAGGAGGCCTCACCACTTCTGGCAATTAGGCTTGTCAGAATCCCCACTCAGAAACCCCTGCTGCTCTAGCAACAGAAATTGCCAGCAGGCAGCTGTGTTCCCAGAGACTGGTAAAATGAAGCCAGCAGGAAGGGAACTGGATAGTTCTTGGTGGGAGGCATAGGATGCCAGAGGGGTATACTCCTTAATCAATCTCCTCTGTGAACTGAAAGTTACAGGATGCCCAAGCCTCTGCTTCCATTTGAACAATGGCCACCAGAATCTTTCATATTATGCAAAGATGTGGATTTCACAATCTTATCTTTCCCCTTGTACCATCACTTACTATAACAAGTGATCCATTCGTGTGTAGCAGGCTTGCCTTTTGGAGCTTGGGTTGAGTCCCAGGCTTGAAATCTTGCTGTTTTTATTGGTGGAGCTAATCCCCCAATCAGGAGGCAGCAAGAGGAGTTCAGTCATGCCCGTTTCCTGAGAGGCGGGGGAGAGGAGTCTCCCCCCCCCCCCCCCCACTGTGGACCTGATTGAAGACTGCAACACTCAGGTCCAGAAGACTTCAGGGGCAGAGCCCTGGAGCATATAAAAGGAGCTGCATGCTTAGCATGAGGGGAACACATCCAGGAGAGAGAAGAGCAGAGCTTAGAAGTGCTGAGGAGAGCTGCTCAGCAGGGCAAAGCAGTAGCCCAGAAGGGCCCCTGAAGACTTCCATCAGCAGGGAATGGCAGACGGCTCCAGCAGCTAGGCTCTTGGTGTGCAGCATGGCACACAGTGTCCAGACCCTGGGAGCTGTGTGAGGTTCCTCAGGTATGCAACCTCTGGCATGTGGCCAGAGACACAGTGCATGAGGCAGCCCAGGCCTCAGACCAATAACAATAGGTTAAGTCCAGAGAGCCAGATGGTGATTGAGCTACAGACCATGAGCCAGCAGACAGGGCCAAGCCAGAGGCCCCAGAAACATAGTGGAGCCCTGTTCCAGGGGACAGCAACTTGTTGTTTTTTTTCCCCCTTCCCCTCCCCCCCCCCCCCCAACGAAGCCCACTGCAGGTGAGAGAGCAGCCTGGCACAGAGGATGAGGACCACCCTCCAGGCCTGGGAGCCATGAGTTGTAGGGAAAAAAGGATTCCCACAGGGGATGAGGGTCCCCCCCCCTCCGCAATTAGTTAAGGGTTCCTGAAAGGGGAGGTCCCACTGAGAGGGCCCCCTAAAGTTACCAGCTTCTTTGCAGGGCTTGGGAAAAGTCCAAGGGCATTGGGGTTTCCCCTCGGGATTGAGTTTATCTGTTTCAGATCAGATACTTACCTGTATCCAGAGCACTGGTATAAGGTTTTATGTCATTTACCCAGAGGGTATTGTTTATGTTACTGGTTTAGGTATCTTATAAATATATATATACATTGTATGTATGTTTATATCCATGTTCTTTTCCCTTGTGATAAGTTAATGTAAACAAATGTGTATATAGTTAAATCCCCTGACTGTCCTGGCCTGGATCTATAGGGATGGAGGGAAACTGAGAGGTCTACAGTTCCCACCCAACAGCACACCTGCCAGCTAACAATCCCGTTCAACTGGAGAAGGGGAGTATATACCCAAGTTACCTGGGCTATATATGATATGGTTCATCCCACTTGAAATAGACTGTCTTGTAGTTGAGGACTGTATTCCATGTAGCTCAGCAGAATTCACCTTCAGAACAGCTGGGTGCTGAGTACTGTGCTGGGTTTTTGGTTGTCACCATGCTAATCTAAGGACATATCCAGGCAAGGTCCTTTGGGTAGATGTGATTATCTTTCATCACATGACTACTGTGCAGAAGGTCTCAGACAGAAGTGACAATTTTCACCAGATCTGGTCCTAGAAAGCAGTCTACAGACATGCCTAAACAAGTACATGATACAGACCATGGTAAAAGGGCCTTATCCTGTAAAAATCTGAACCTTCATTGCACAAGGGTTCAGATGAACATGCTGTAAAATGGGGCACATTCTGTAACTTATGTCTGCGGAACTCTCAGCCTGTCACCATTTTCAAAAATGGATGGTGGGGGGGGGGGGAACAATGCGGGGGTTAGTTTAGTACTTTTTCAGCTGGTGCTGGAGGGTGGGGTGGGTGGATTAGAGCCCCTCAAGGTGGGGAGGTTCCAATCCACCCATCCCACCCTCTAGTACTGGCTGAAGAACCCCAAAAATGGGATCCATCTGCTCCCTTTCCCCCCTCCCGTTTTGAAAACAGCAACAGGCTGGGAGAAGGGAATGACATTGCTACAGAGGCCATGTTGCAGGCTCACAGAAAGAAGCTGGAATCCCCAACTCAACAGCAAACTTCTGTTTGGACTGGTGGATCATTGCAACTCATAGCACTTTCTGCAAAGTGCTGTGAGTTGCAATGGGGATCTGCTCTTCTATCTGCATCTATAGATATGAATAAAAATCAAGGAGCAAGAAGCAATTTTGCAGCTATTCTCTAAATTACTATTTACCCACTGTCCTATCTTTTCACCACCTTCCCACTTTCCACACCTGGCTTGTGTTAGCTGCTTAACTTGCAGGAGAGCAAATATTACTGTGCCCTGAATGAGTAAATTGTAAACCAGTAAATGGTAGGTGGAGAACACCTGTGTACAGGTTCAGCCATAATTAGTTCCCAGTAAGACTATTGTAAATGTGTTTACTTCTTTCTCTAGTTTTATAAAACACAACTCTCTCTCAATTAGTTTCTGGGGCGCATGTACACAACTAACACAACTATTATCCATTGCTTTGAAATCAATAGGGGTATCTGAAACTAGGAGAAGCTAAAATATATTGAAATCAAATAAGGGGATTTTTTTTTTTTTTTTTTTTTTTTTTTGGCCATAAACAACTTGAGGGGGGGAAAAGGAAATCCCATTACACAATTTAAGATTCACCAAAGAATAAGCTCTGAAAACAAAACATGCAAACAGAAAAATATTCAAACAATTAAAATATTTATTTTTATAGTTTTCAAAATGAAATGTGTTAGCTATTTTCAACCCCAAGTATCTGTCTCCATGTTCTTTTCAGTTTTATGTTTAAGGCAAAAAGTATAAAAAGAAAAAAAAATCTTGCATTCCAAACAAAATATTGTGTTTTCAATTAAATGAAGCATTTAGGTTGATCCCAAATGACCTTTTTTACTTTTGGTTTCATCAATATTTTAACAAGATTGAAAATTTGGAGTCAGAAGTAGGGAGGTCCAAATGGCTAGTGAAGGAGACCATGTTTGGGGATAGGGAGAAGAAGTTAAGGTTTAGGATGAGTAGGGCTAAGTTAATGAACCTGGAAGTTGGGGCAGGGGGGTAGTCTGGCTATGCAAGAACCTAGGACAGAGACAATGAGATAGTATGGAAGGGGTGGGAGAGGAAAAAAAAAAAATCAAGAAGGAAGCAGAGTGAGGACAGATGAAGAGTCTGTGTCTGCTAAGGCTGAAGACAAACTTTCATTTCTACTATTAGAAAAATAGCAGGGCACCTGGATTATACAGATGTTCCTTCAGTGGCATGGCTGGAGAGCTTTACAACCAAGCTCTCCAACCAGGGGGCCATAGTGGGCTGCTCCCTGAGCCTCCCCTGCCCTTAGGGAACCCTATTAATTGACAGCCTGCCATCTCTCTTGCCTGGGAAAGGGACAGGCTGTCAAGTAATAGTTGGCAGTTGCTTAAAGGCAGCAGCTGCCACAGACAGCCCCAGGAGAGTGCTCACCTTAGGAGAGTGCCCACTCAACCTGCCAGTCAGCCATGCAAGAGAATATCCCTGCTCCTTGAAGTCCTTCAGGCTGACCTGGAGTACTGCAGGGAGAAGGAGAAGGAACAGTCAGCTGCTGTGATCAGAGTCTGGGAGTGTTGCAGCAGGGACAGCAACCTTCCTTGCCCTGGGCTGATCCAAAGCAGTGTGGGAAGAGGCAGGAGCATTTCACTGGACCAGTAGGGTTCCAGAGCTTTGCCACTGCACCACAAGAGCCTGCATTGCCCCGGACTGCTTCAGGTCAGCTGAACAAAAGGGGCAGCAAGTGTGAGCTAAGTTGCAGAAAGCCTCTGAATGCCTAGCTCCCAGCCCTCCAGCCTTCCCTTGTCCTAGCCAGCCAGCTGAGCAGCAAGGACAGCAATTTAACAGATAGAGGGTGCATTTACAAATGCATATTGAAGCAAAGCAATAAACTCTGGTGCATATCCCACTGGAGTTTATTGCTCCTAGGTGCTGTATTTGCATGTACGCCTGGGGCCACAGCATGTTGAGGTGGGTGAGAGCAGCTCTGAATGGGAGGGGTCCTGGACGGTCAGCCTGCCATCTCAGGGCTTCTCTGATCTAGCTCACCATGATGTGGAGGGGCTGGTTGGAGCATGAGGGTGTTCCACTGTAGGGATAGCTGGCAGGCAGCCCCTGCACTGAAGCACCCTTGTGTCCCCGCCAGCCCTGCCAGTGTCTACATGTGCATTGCTGGGCACAAAAAGCTCCACAGCAGGGTAGTACTTGTATTTACAAGTACCACCCTGCTCCAGAGTTTTAGTTTCCTGAAGCCTAATCGACCTGCACTTTTAGGTCACTTTTAGATGTGCTCACCATTTTCTAAACCATGTCAACTGATTCACATTGTGCTGTTTTAATTAAATTTCAATTCTGATTAAGGGTTAATAGATGATCATTGACCATCAGGGAGGTTTTTGCACATTTCTGCACTTCAAAGACAAAATACTGTGCTCACTTGTAATGCCTAGTGGTGGGGATGAGCAACAGCAAACCTTATCTACTTGTTGTGTGTATATATACATGTTAGTTAATACAGTTTAACTTGCCTAGTTTGGACTACTCTAGCCTGCAATAACTTTAATCCTTATTCAATGAGAATTGGCTGATTTGGACTGGAGCCAAACTGCTTTCTGAAACCAGGGACTGCCCAGGTTGGAGAAAAGGCAAGGAGCAGCGGCTGCCACTCCTCTCACTTCCTGGTCTGCAGGAGCATGGGAGCAGCTGCCCCACTGTGGTGATGCTGGTCTTGTGAAGGCAAGGAGCCTTTCCTCAGGCTCCACTCCTCTTGGTTTCCAGGGGAAAAAAAGAGTAGCAGGACCAGGCCCCTGGGGGGCCATGACACTACTCTGGCTTGTTGGGATTACCCTCCCTTTCCTACCTCATCTGCCACACCTTGATATATTGTCTAAAACTTAGGGAGGCTGCCCCAGGGTCTCATCCCTCTGATGTCTGTTGTTCCACATACCCAACTGGCACCAGTCTCACTCCTATGGCTCTAAGTCATGGCCCTATCTGTGCTTTTGGACACAAGCTGCCTTAGAGGTGATAACCCATCCTTCCCTAACACCACAACCATGCCTCTCTGGTGTTATCTTTTGGAGAAGCTCCCCTGGCCCCAGTGCAATGCTTGCCCCCTCAGTCCTAAAAACTTTGTTGGGGCTTCAGCCTTCCTGGCTTTGGCCCTTCTTCTCTGACTGTGTCCCATCAGCCCAGGTCCACTGCCTCAGGCCTTGTCTTTTGGGTCCCATCCCTGTCTCACTTTCTTGGACTCTAGGCCCTTGTCCTGGTGTCATGGTATTCAGCCCCATGAGGTCTCTGATCCTTACAGGGCTCTATGCTGGGTGCCTTTCACCTGTGGCATGCATAATGCACCCATAGCCACAACACAGTCTTCAGGTCCTAAGCTTAACTATGAGGAAACTGTTTTCAACCTAAAATTTATCTCCACTGGGTCAACGCACTACGACAAGCCATACTTCCCCCTTAGTTGTCTCTATCTAGCTCCCTGGAGTAGCTTGGGTGTCTGTGGGCCTGTTTCCTGAAGTCCCTCTTTCCTAGGAACTCCTTCTCCTTAGATCTACAGAACCAGGTGGACCTCCTTGCTCCAGGCACCGGGTTTATGCCTATAAACACTGCCCCTTCTGATCAGATGGCTCCTCTGCCACCCACAGGGGTATTTCTTTTGCTTAATGGCCAGCCTGCCCTCTGCTGCAGCCCCACACAGCAAGCTTAGCCTATTGTACTCTCCTCTCCATTGTACTTTTCACATGGAGGAAAGTATGTAGATGTTCAATCTACCAAGATAAACTCTCCAAGGAGTGATTTAGCCCTGATTGTTACCGAGCTATTTTTTTTCTTAGACAGTCCATTCTTTCTCTGGGAGAAAAAAGTCTAAATGTCTGTATGCTTTTGGTGCTCATGGTAGAAACTGAACACCTGTGACTTGCCTAGAGAGTCCTTCCCTCTATACTTTGGAATAGAGTCCAGGATTCTAGTGTTTCAGGTTTCCTCTGTTGCCAGCAAATATTTGAGAAAACTCTCTCACCTGCCCCACAAGTGCTGGTTCACAAATAGATTGTAGTGACAGCTTGAATTTTCTATTGTTTTGTTAGTTCCCAGTTCTACTGATGAACCATGTGGCTGTCAATTGGAAATCAAAAATGGGATTTGGAATTTTTTCTTTGTTTTATTAAATAAATAGAAAATTTCAGCCAAATTATTAGGTTGAAGGAATATTATTACTGTTGTGAAATCAAGTATGTAAAAAAAAATAAAAAGGAAATGCCAGAATCCACATGCCTGCTGAGAGCCTTCACCTTTCTTTCCTTACCTGCCAGGACTTTTATGTTAGATTTGTTCCTGTGGGAGGAGTCCTCACAGGTCTATGGGTACATCATGAGATGTACAGACCTCTCTTCTGGGTTTATACACCCACTCAAACTACTGATTCTTCCACATCTGGGCCTCTTAACCTACTCAAGCTACTGCTCCTTTAAGGAGATACCTTCATGAGTTTCAGGGTCCTTGTTGGGGTCTCACTTGGCACATCCCAATCCTTTTTTCTCTCTGGGCATGCCCTTTCACTACATCTATTATTCAGAGTCATAGCTTCTGGCCTTAGCCATTCCTTGCTGACAATCCCCCTGCCTGGGGTATGCTTGCACTGTTATAATCCCTGTCCTTCTCCCCTGCGGTATTAATCTCAAGTGCTTGCTACTGAATGGTGTCCTCAAGCGCCCAAGTCTGTGGCCACCTCCATTCCCTTACAGTCACAATTGGATCCTCTGGACATGCCAAAAAACCTCCATAAATGTCAGCTTGCTATCTGTGAAAGGTTCTTCCTTCTCTGTCAACTAGGAGTGTCTCTGACCTTTTCATTCTCCATCCGTGCTTAGGCACCAATCAACTTGCCTCCTGCCACTGTCTTGCATTAGAGCTCTTTTTTGCAGCCTGTAGAGCCAGACTGTTCCTGCACCCCCATTTCCCTCCTCACCCTCACCTACCACCCCCACCCCCCAGCATGGGGAATGAATTTATATGACTTGGGGCACTCCTCCTGGCCCCCTGATTGACCCTTCAGTTCCCTGGGCCTGATGCTGTCAATACCCTCATTACCTTCTGGACCCCCCAGCCCTTTACTCCCTGAAGGTATCCTAGTAACAGGGGCAGGGGTTCTCTGTTACAATCACATTATGTTTTTCCCCCAAACTCACTGCCTCCTTCAGTGCGCAGTGGATGAATGAGGGTTTTGTAGTGAAAAAAACTGTTGTGTAGGACCCTGTCTTGTTTTTTGCAGGCCATCATTTTTAGGGAAAATATAATGTGATTGTAACAGGAAACTAGGGATCCCTGTTACACTGGGATCCACCTTCAGTGTTACTAGGATATCAAGTAACCTAGTGCCTATCGGCTGACTGAGCTTGCAGCCATAGGGGTTTACTGTGCACAGCCAGGGTGGGAGTCCTGCAGTTGAAGAGACTCTCAGCCATGGGAGTTTGCTTCTTACTTAGATTAGGCTCCCCTTGCACCAGCAATAAGGTATGATGGGATATAATCTGTGATCCCTCAGTCACTCCTGCTATGCATGTATGGCATGGCAGGAAGCATGATAGTGTGAATCGCACATAAGATCCCATCATGGTTTTGCCTGCCCCTAATCAGCAACCATGTTTGAAAAGAAGGGGGAGTAGAGATGTATCTTATAGATAAACTGACCCAGAGATGCATACGTTCATGAGAAATAGCACGTTCCTGATGAACCTGATGCATCTGATAAAGTAACCTCCTGTGCATGAAAGCTTATGCATATTCGAGTCAGTCAGTCTGATGTCAGGTAGAAGGTAGGGTAGTAATGTACCTTAGACTCAGACACCAAACTACCTCTCTCCACCTTTGAAACGTTTGGTTTAAGTCACTCGTTCAACATTATTCAGGAATTCTGTAACAGAATCAAGGGTAGTATCCAATACTTCAGGGCAGCATTCAACTCTCACAACAGGAGATCATCCTTTCTCTTCATGTAATCTCCTGCCTCATTCACTGTATATCTCCCAGCTGCAGTGGCAGAACCTGATACACATGCAAATTAAAGCTGGCTAGCAAAGAGCCATAAAGTTATTCCACATCTTCCAGCAATAACTTTATAGCTGGTTTGACCTTTTCATAGCACAATAGTTCATTTGAACATGTAGCCCGTCTAAATTAATTGTGTGATACCTGTAACATGCAGAGGGGGCCTGAGTATTACTTTATTTTTGGAAGGACTGTGAATCGAGATACAGTTGTGAATGCTCAGTATAACTCAAGTGAATTTGTACTTGAATATACAAATTCCTAAACAAAGCTGAATGCTGAAGTCCCTGGTGTTTCAGATTTGTTTTCCAAAATTAATGGATACTTTTGACCTTCTCTATGTTCAAGTTTCCCACATTTAAAATGGGCACTTACCTCATCGAGGTGCTATGAAAGCAAATTTGCTTTCATGTTGGAGAAGGACTTAAATGATAAACCCATGAGGAAATGAATTATTCTCTCTTTAGAGCAGGGTTAAAGCACTAATGTGTAATAAGTAAAGCTAGAGCCACTCACTTAATAAGGACTTTTTTTTTAAAGAAGCAAATGAAAATAGCTACCCATTAACTGAGTACCATTTATTCAATGGAATGAATTAAACAAGGTCTGTGAAAAAAATAGTGTGTTGTCTTATTAATAACTATTCTGTGGCATGTGCACAAAGGGGACAAATTAAGGTTGCATAGTTTACCTGAATTCTGTCATTTCCTTACTTAGAAGTGCTTGATATTGCAATTCTAATAATGTTCTTTAACATACTATTTTAGTGTCGTTATTTTTAAACTCAAATATTCTGACACTATAAATCATCTTCAGTCATCTTAAACATGGGATTACAGAGATTAAAATAATGTCCATGATTTTAAAATAAAAGATTATACTAAAATTCCTATTATGGCATTTAGTCCTGATTGATTCAGTTGTATTATTCCTGACTCATTTAAGTTTTAAGCTCTTTTTAAATAACTGATGTCAGGTATTAAGTTCTGCAGAAACCTTAAAAAAACTTCTGACTTGCTCCTTTTTTTTCGGTTGCAACCTGTAATCTTTAGGGGTTGTTTTGCTTGAAGTTCATTATGTAACATGTGGAAACCTAAGTAAGACATGATTTTTTTATTTTTTTTTTTCAGGGAAACCAGGGTAGAGCAGGCACAGCTTAGCTTAGAGTATGCCTTTAACTTTTCAATAAACAGAAAGAAAACCTTTTTAAAATAAAAGACTTGTCCAGGACTATTTTCCAGGATTTCTGTTAACATTTTACATGGTTCTTTGCCTCTTTGATGTATCTGGAACTTGGATGCTCTCTGTCATTTCTTTTTTGTTTTATAATCTGGAATTTTAACGTTAGCATACCTATTGACACTGTACAGTCTTGTTTTTTTAAGGGGCAGTTCAAATATAGTATTGTAGATTTGACTATTATTGTGTTTGACTTTTTACTTGATGAGGATCCTCCATTGATAATTGTCAGTATGCACAGTAGTAGTGTGTACATAGGTATCTGGAACTACCTAAATTTTGTGCAGCTAATAGCTTCGTATAATGTAGGAAAATATATTGTAGGTTTTAGAAACAGCGATGATAATGATATACTTTAGTGCACAAAAGATAAATTTCCTTTGCCCCACCCTGCAAAATGCTGCTTAATTCTCAATCAAATAATATAATTCATATCATATAAATATAATATAAATTTATAAAATATTATATAGCTAATCCATTGTTCTACTGGTCTTCAAGAAGAGTCAGTTGTATATCAGGGTTTGACATTCATGCATTTGTGCACAAATGAATTGGATCCACAGCCTGAAACTAATCAGATCAATAGGGATCTGCAAAGATGCTACAGATCATCAATATTCAGGATTGTGGCCTATGCTGCTAACAGAAATTGTGTTGGGAAGCCATTTCGTTCGAACTGAATCTAGATGATACACAGTCTTACAAGTTCTTATTTTTTTAGCATGTGGGCCAGTTCTCAATCTTTGAAGGAACTGTGGAATTTTAGTTTGGTAATGGTTTGGTCACTTATTCTTTATATACAAATCAAAAACAGGAAAATACCAAGACATGTTAAATAACCAACTACATAGTTATTATTGCTCTATTTTCTGCTTACTATTAAAATGGAGTGAAGTAAACAGCATTAAAAAAATTTACAAAACTTTTAAAGGACTACTAACCTAGTCATATGTCAGCAGGGCATGTCTACACATGCAGTTAATGTGGCTGAATAAACTCTGGCATGGTTCATGTCTGAGTTTATAGCTTCCAGGCTCTGCATTTGCTTCTGCACTTGGGAGCACATCACATTGAGCTAAGCAGAGTAGTCCCAGCTGGCAGGAAGCTCTGGAGGCCAGCCTGCCATCCCAGGGCTGCTCCAACCCAGTTCAATGTGCCACCAAAGGGGCTAGCTGGGGCACAACGGTGCTGCAGTGCCAGGGCTGCTTGCCAGGTAGCCTTGACACTGAAGCACACTTGCCCAACTAATCCATCTGCAGCTCATTGAGATGGGTCAGAACAACTCTGGGATGGCAGGCTGACACCCATAGTTCCCTGTCAACTGGGGCTGCTCTACCCTAGCTCAATGTGCTGTTGTTCCCAGTGCGGATGCAGATGCAGAGCCCTGGAGCAATAAACTCAGATGTAAACTGTGCTGAAGTTTATCCAGTTAGCCTCTACATGTCCATTGCATTAGAGGAAGTAACTCCACCATAGGATTTTAGTTGTTTCTGGAAGTACTATCCCAGGGGTAGGCAACGTTTTTTGGCTGGAGTGCAGAAAAAATCACAATGTCTATCTTGTAAGGTGCCAGCATGTCACAAAGACAAAACTGGTACGGAGGGGGTACATGACAGAATGCACTGCATATTTCATACTATTAATAATCATTAATGTTGCTTTTTTTTAATTTTTAGTTTTTATTACTGTAAATAGAGAGCTGGTGTCAGGCAGGAACTGGGGACTGCCCCAGGGCTCCACTACAGTGGGGGGGGGGGCCCAGCAGCACTGGAAGTGGGGCCGAGATGGGCTGTGCAGCTCCGTGGGGATGGGGCACAGCCACCCTGCCCATGAAGGGACACTGCCTGGCTGGGGCAGGATGCCGGGCCCAGGGAGCTCCCTGCTTGGTTTGTGTGTGCTGGGTACTGTTCAAGTGGGAGCTGCAGCTGCAGGCTGTTTCCTGGGCTCCAGGAACTGCCACCACAAGTAGTGCTCAAGGCTGAGCCAGGTGGGAGCCTGCAGTGCAGTGGCCCTGTGCAGTGCCTGCCCCAGCCCTGGCCCCTTGAGGGGAGCTGCAGGTGGGCAAAGCTGGGGCCCAGGCAGGCTGAGACAGCTGCAGTGGCTGTTCCCATGGTCCAGGGGGCTTCCGCAGCCAGGCCCCTGCATCGGGGATGGCTCTGCCCTACCTGCACTATGCCCAGCATGCAGGGTGGCTGATTCCAGAGAGGGAAGCCCCCTGAGCCCGGCATCCTGATCCACACACGTGCACAGGGTGGCTGCGGCCCATCCCTGAGGAGCTGCATACCACAGCTTGAGCCCGCAGAGCCCCAGAGTAGCCTCCACTTCCCACCCAGCCCCTACCTTCCTAAGGGACCGACTGGGCTGGCTTGCCTGTGGCGCCTCTGCCCATGCCACACAGACCCTGTCCCAACCACCCAGCCCCAGCACTCAGCACTGCAGTATTGCTCCACCCAGGTGGGACAGGCCATCTGCCTGCCTGGGCAGCTCTCTCCAGGGGCCAGCCAGGATGGAGGGAACAGCCTAGGAGCAAGGGGTGGGGCAGTAGAGCACAGATGGCCTCCCTCCCTGCCTGCGCTCCCCTGGCTCCGTCCTGGGGCCTGTTGTAATGCTGAGACTTGTGACTGCACAGGAGAGCCTGGAGCAGCAACTTGAAAAAAAACAAAAAAACCCAATTTATTTGCATGCCTCCTGGCATGCCACTAATGGCACGCGTGCCAGGGCTTGACGACCCCTGTACTATCCCATAGCAGAGTTAATTAGTTTACTCCATTCTAATAGCTCTGCTTGTATACATGGTGGTGATTTACTGCTGAGCTAATTAGCTCTACAATACGTTTCCTGTAAACCACCCTGCTTCAGTTTTGACGCAGGTGTGTTTACGTTTTGAGGCAATTCTTGGAATAGGGTAGTTTCCTGAAAGTTGAACACTGGTGGATATACCTAAAATTGAAATGTACTTCAAGGGTCATCTAGTCCATTTCCCCTTAAGGAAGTTAGAAGAATTAATTTGTTCTTCCTAAACCATTCCAGATAGATGCTTATCTTCTTGAAGGCCTCCAAACATTACACAAATTTCCTACCCAGCTTGTTCTATTGTCCCACTGGTTTTAGAGTTAGGATATTTGTTTCACTAGAGATTTAAGAGAAACTTATTGTGCTGTTGGTTAAATGTGCTACTCTTGGTAGCAAGAAAGAAAAATATTTTCCCTTCTCTGTGGTAATCTTGCAAATTTAAAAATACAAGCTTTTTTTTCCTTTAAATTGTCTTTTATCTGAATCAAAAATACCTACTTCCTGCATCCTTTCCTTTCTGTATCTTTCTTTTCTATTCCACCAGAAAACTGACTTTAAAGGTCCTGATCATATGCTTCTTATACAGAGGGTGAACTGTGCTATCAGATGGGGCAGGTTTATGTTTAGATGGCCTCATAACTATAGTATGCAAAAGGATGAATTTTGTTATTCTAATATGAGATCCATCACTATTAACCTCATTGTTCAATTAATTGCAAAAGTCCTAGCTGAAAAAAGAAAAATGTGGGTTTTCTAGATATAATAAAAGAAAGTTGAATACATGAAATAAACCATGGATAGAAATAAAGCAGTGATAAATTTGTGTTAACCAGTACATAAGACTATATAAGAAATTCCTCAATTATTTACATGTAGATAGGAATTAAGTTATATTGAAGAAAAAATTCTTCTGGTTAAATTGTTGAGACTTCAGTGAAATTCCTATGGGGGTGCAAACTTTACCATATATTCCTAATGACATCATTTGTCAACAATTGTCACCAGGCTTCAGAGTCATTGGTGCTCAATCCTGAAAATAAATCCCCTCAAACCACAGTAAACTCTTTCACTATCCTGGAATTTAGTTTCTTTTTGTCGGGACTCACGGCAGCTGGCCAGCAGCTCTCCCTGACTCCCACCCGGGCAGCTAAACTATCGCCTCAGCAGGTGGGTAGTGATGGAGGGCGTGAAATTAACCAGGCACTGACGCGGGTTGGTTATAGGAGATTGTTTACTTACGTCGCCCAGAGAGTGACGTGCGACGGAGGTCAGATACTTGGTTAGTTACAGCTTAGAGTTCATTAGGTCGGTCTGCAGAAGTGTTCGTGCAGAAATGTCAGGCCGGCAGTCGTTGATTTACGTCTAAATTTGGGTCAAAGATGGGGCGACTTTGGCAATTGATCAGATTGTCAAATTACTCTGATACATGTGATCAGAGGTCTCCAAGGTGTGTGCGGAGGTCTCCGACTTCGCGGAAGTGTAAGCGGGTTTTGTTTGTGTAATAGCCAATTGTTTTTCGCCACGTCATAAATTTAATTAGAATCGCCAATTATATAGCGGTTTTCGCTAGGGTGTTATTTCAGGGCTACTCCCTGTATTACTCTGACCAATTATAATGATTTATGTAAAGCACAGAAGGTTAAAGTTTCATTTCTGTTAGTGGCGCAGCTATAAATCTCTTGTTGGCATGCACAGCGGAGAAGGCTGTTACTATCATTTTGTTAACCCTTAGTTAACCTAGTGCAGAATGAAAATGTTTTAACTAGTTTCTCTTGCTTGTGGCATGGGCACTGCTTAATTGGGTTGTGACACTTTTAATGTTTGCTTTCCTGCTAGGCTTTTGCACGGACAAAATAGGATTTGAAATGCTGTCAACATCAATCATTCAGATATCAGAAAGCAATGCATATTTTTCCTCCAGATTTTTCTGCAATATTTTGCCAATATTTTTCAAGGGTAGGGGTGTGCAAAGCTTTGGTTTGCAATTTGATTTGGAGAAGTTTCAGCCAAATTCAGAGGCCAAATCACTGAATTCAAATCAAATCAGGAGGAAAACCTCCCTGTTGAATCGATTCAGAGCCTCTAAATCAATTCAGAAGAGATTCAGAGTATTGGAAGGCAGTCTATCAGGGGAACAAAAACTGAGAAGAGGGAGGCGGGGGGGGGGGGAGACTGATGTCTCTAGCTGGCCAGTGACTGATCTTTCCCTGGGTCCCCTTCCAATCACAGTGCTCCGGGGGAGGGACATAGAAACAGCATATAAACCTCGGTCTGAATACTTTCTGTGCCTTTTGTGAGCTGTTTCTGCCTGAGCAACAGCATCTGAAAGGTACTGGACTGACTTGGCTTCCTACCTAGACAGTTTCCTGCTAGTTTCTGTTCTTGGAAAGGATTAGATACAGCTTACTAACTAGAATCCCTCTAGTTATCCCTATCCAATCCATTTCCAATCCAACTGCCAGAGGAGGAGCTGGATCTGGAACCAAGGGAACTGACTGCCCTGGCTAAAGAAATTCTGGGGACTGAGGGGGAATCTGAGTTTGTGCTTCACACACTTCAAAGTTCCCCTAGACCCAGGTCTCCTTCTCAGGAAGGCACCTTAGAGGAGATTGTAGAGACAAGAGGCTAGCTGAGTCAGCTCCTCCTGTTGTTGTGCCTCTGCCTGCTAAGGAAGGGGATAAAGCAGGATCCCCAACCTCAACCCAGAAGTGGTGGGATAGTGTAGTGTGGGATCATTGTGAGGTAGCATACTTGGGATCATCTGCCAGCACTGCTGAAGGCAGATAAGCTGGGGCAAGGAGGTGAAAGACTTCACCACCATGGTGATGCTACTGCATCTCAGGAGGCAGCACCCCCCTGCCCTTGTTTCTCCTCAACCTTGGACCAATGGGAGCATGCCTAAAGGGAGGTTGCCCTCTCACTCCAAAGCCCCCATCTCCCCAAAGCATAGGCAGGCCACCCTGGAGTGGTGGGAGAAAGCTGCAGACTAAAGGGGGCATGTCTGCAAGGGTGAGTGAGGTCACCCAGTGCATTTGAAAGATGCTTGCTCTGGATGGCCAACCCTTCTCCTTAGTTGAGTGGTCAGGGTTCAGGTGGCTCATGGCACTCATGTTCCCATCCTACCAAGTGCCCATATGCACTGCCTTTAGCAGGACGGTGGTGCCCTGCCAGTATGAAGCATGCAGGGAGCACTTGAGGGAGAATCTGCACACGACAGGGCCACAGGTAGCCTTACACTTCACCTCAGACATCTGGAGCAGCTGGGGTGGAGATCACACCTCCCTTTCCCCCACAGGGCACTGGTGTGGTCAGTCAGGCCATTGGTGGACTCTCCTTCAAGCCAAGATGATGGATGAGTCACACACAGCAAGGGAGATCGTGGTGGCCATGAATCACATGGTGCAGGGGTGGCTCATTGGGCAAGGCGAGCTCACCCACAGGTTCATGGTCAACGACAGTGAGGCCAATGTGGTCAAGACCGTCCATGATGCCAACTTTGGCATCTGCTGTCTGGCACACAAACTGCACCTCGTAGTCAGGGATGCCTTGGAGGGGGCAGGGCTGTTGGTGATGGCACCTTCACTAATGCCTAGCTGATTTCAAAGTGCAGGAAGTTGGCAGGCTACTTCCACCACAGCATCGAGGTGGGCAAGATGCTGTGGGAGAAACAGGCAGAGCTGAACATCTTGCAGCACAAAATCATGCAGGATGTGGAGACTCAGTGGAACTCCACATACCTGATGCTGGAAAGGCTGGTGCAGCAACAGAGGGCCATCCATGAGACGGCCTTGCTAGGGAAGATTGGGATCAGTGGCCCCCTTAATAAAGTAGAGTGGGATACCATCTCCTAGATCTTGGTGGTCCTCAAGCTGTTCCTTGAGGCCACCAAGACCCTCAGCACTGGCAATGCCCTCCTTAGCCAGGTGATCCCTATAGTGAGAACTTGAGAACCAAATGGACAATTTCCAGGGGAAATGTTCCTGGCTGGGGCAAGCCATTGTCACCAGACGTACAGGCACTGGTGAGGTGGCTGAAGGAGGGCATCGGGAAATGGCTGGATCTGTTGCAGTCCAGTATGGTCCACATGCTGGTGGGCATGTGTGACCCAAGGGTGAAGGGGAGCATGTGCACTGGCAGCACCAAAACCCTTGATCACTGGATGAAGGTGCTGGTGAACAGTCAGGGAGGCTGAAGGGCAGAGGCAAGGGGATGTGGAAGAGGGGGATCCACTTTCCCATGCTAGCACTCCCAGCACCAGCCAGTCTCCTCCACACCAGCTGCTGTCAATATGGGCCAAGGGCATGGCTTCTATCTTGGTGTCCAGATGCACCAAATCCAGGCCTCAGGCAGGTAGCTCCAAGGCTTTGGTGGCTACCTATCTTGCCAAGCATGTGGAGCCTCTGGACTACAACCCTTTGGCCTATTGGGCAACCTGCAGCCATATGTGGCAGGATCTGGCCACAGTTGCCCAGGAACACCTGTCCTGTCCACCAACCAGTGTTCCAAATGAGAGGGTGTTCAACATTGCTGGGGATGTTGTGACACCCCACTGCACCTCTTTGGATCCTGGTTTGGTGGAGCACCTGGTGTTCCTCAAGGTGAACTTCCACAGCTGGGGTTCCCCAAGCTCCACCTGTAGATGGACTGAGTGCCACCCTCCTCATTCCATCCACACCTATTTCTGTTTTATTTTTTTAAACCAGTTAATGCCCCAGTCTCAGAGCTGAAGGTGGAACTCACTGCATCACCGGCCAGCAGGGTAAGAACATGTCCCTCATGAGCTCCCATGCCAGGATGAACTTGGAGGTATGGGCTGGAGCTATGGAGAAGAAGGCGGCCTCAGGTCCTGGGCATGACCAATAAAACTGCACTCTTCCAGGGTTGGGAGGCCTGGTGGTACTGCTGGTGGTGCAACAGCTGCAGGAAATGCCAGGACCAAGGATCCCCATGGTGAAAAGTGGGTAGGAGGTGCCAAAAACTCCAGCCACCATGTGCAAGCACACAGTCCTGGCTGGGGAAAGCCCAGACCCATCACATCTTTGACAGGCCCAAGGCTTGCTGGTTGCAGTGGAGTTGTGAGGGTCCATGTGAGCTCAGCTTAGCTGCCTGGGATGCCAGCTTTTGGGTTGAAAAACCCTTTGTCAGACTGAGGAAGCACCTGCAGTTGGTGTGTGTGTGTGTGTGCTGTTCCTGGATGGAAGGAATAGTAAAGAAGCCAGAGACTGGCATGCAATGCAAGCAAGGAAGCCAGTCAGTGAAAAGGGAAGTGGAGGCATCAGGGGGTGAGAGAGAGAGAGAGAGGCTGGGGTAGTGGGGTAGGGGGATGTAGCAAGTAAAAGTGGAGAAGTACCTGGGGATTCAGATGTCAGGCAGATTGTAGTGTGTCATATAGCCAATGTCCATATTGAGACCAGGAGTTTCTGAACCTAGGAGGTTGATGAAGTGAAGCTCATAGGCTTGTCTGTCAAAAGTAGTTTGCAAATTTGCTTTCAGAATCAGGCCTGAGGGACTGGAGACAATGGGATTTTTTTGTGAGAAATATGCCCCCACAGGTAGTTGGGTATTATTGTCTTTGATAGATTCTGGTGTGCTGTTTGTGGGGGGAACTGGAGATGTGTTGTCAGGTTTTGTTTTGAGCTGTAGGAAGCTGGCTTCTGATGATGAGGCTTGATGGTTGTTTGAATTTACAAACCACTTTTCACAGCTGGGCCTATGAACTTCACTTCATCAACCTCCTAGGTACAGAAACTCATGGACTTAATATGGACATTGGATTTATTATACACTACAACCTGCTGGACATTTGATTCCTCTGGTACCTCTTTGCTTTTACCTGTTACATCCCCTTCCCCTGCCCCCTACTCCAGCCTGTCTCTCTCAACCCCTGATGCCTCCATGCCTGACTGGCTTTCTTGCCTGCATTGCATGTCAGCCTCTGGCTTCTTTACTATTCCTTCCATCCAGGAACAGCGTGTGCGCGCGCGCACACACACACACACACACACACACACACACACACACATCAACTGCAGGTGTTTCCTCAGCCTGACAAGGGGTTTTCAGCCCAAAAGCTTGTTAAGATATATTCCTATAACTATTCAGTTGGTCTACTAAAAGATACCAGATTGACCCAAATAACCTTGTCTGCCAGTGCCATGTCCTTAGACCAGCACCCCTAGCAGCTGTCCCCAGTCAGCTGACTGGAAGGACACAGGGCCCTGGGCACATCTAAGCCCCAGGGCTGGGACTGGCAGGGAGAGTTCTCTCACGGCTGCTGGAGAAGAAAATCCTACAGGAAAAGAAAGTGAGGCTCTGTGACAGTTTAGCTACCTAAGATGCTGCAAGTGCTACTGTGCTGCTTACCTGTTGTTATTTAAAGTGGTGGACTGAAATGAGGCTGCAGGGAAGGAGGAGACCTCACTGGGGCACACTACCGTGTTGTGTAGAGGCCTCAGCACCAGTGAGGGTGCAACTTAATACATGCAGTGTCACATATGTCACTAGTTTTGCTTGTCAGCAGCCTGAGGTGCAGTTTCCCAGAAACCTCTGAACTTATCTCTTTGAAACCTGGAAGGCTTCATGACCTCAGCAGGGGCTAGCACGACTGCAGTGTTCACCCCACTGCTTCTTAACACATACATGTGGCATGAATTTGCTTGTCAGCAGTTTGAGGTACAGTTTCCCAGAAACCCCTACACCTACCTCCTTGAAGCTTGGCAGGCTTCATGCCCACAGAAGGGGCTACCATTCTTGCAATTTTTATTCAAATCAGCCAAAAAATGACTGACAGAGGTATTTCAGTGATTAGCCAGTATAGACTATGGCCAAATCTCTGAATCTCTCCAAATCAGCGACAAATCTTCCGAAGCTGATTCAGCTGAATCAATTTGGGAAAGTGATCCAAATAGAATCGCTGTCCTCTGAATCAGCTGAATCCAAATCTGAATTGAATACTTCCCTATTAGCACAGGCCTAATAGTCCAAACTTCACTACTACACAATTGTCCAAACTACATGGAGCAAAAATCCAATACACAGAAAACTTAAAGATTCTTACAAATGTCAGACAAGGAAAAAAACAAACAAACCAAGTCCAAGGTATTTCCCTTATTCTTAAACTTGAGATTGGGTAGAGTCGGAGTATATTTATTATTAATTCAATCAAAATGCCACCAAGCTTTGGACCCATAACATGTTTTTTTTTCAAGGTTTCTTTTTAAAATGGGGTGTGTATAAGATCG
Organism: Alligator mississippiensis; assembly: GCF_030867095.1. Taxonomy (NCBI): domain Eukaryota; kingdom Metazoa; phylum Chordata; order Crocodylia; family Alligatoridae; genus Alligator; species Alligator mississippiensis. The sequence continues at coordinate 105,462,549 of NC_081828.1, forward strand.
TCAGCCTTTAAAAGTGTGATAACTTTTATGGAAGTGGAAAAAATAGTCTAATAAAAATGTGTGCAAAAATATTCTAAAAAAATGTGTGCTATCCTTGCTATATTGCTGGTGATTAGGTGGGTGCAGCCTTTGCATTTCTGTGAAGGTTTTCAAATACTTCATATATAATAGAGTTCATCAGCCTACACAATTATAGGAAAGAATATGCTCATGAATCAGCCTATCCAATCATTTTCTATTCCTATAAAGTCTGATAAGATAATTAAAAGCAATTTAAAGGAACAGAAATGTAAGTAACAATTGCTTTTGCAAAAACAAGATAAATTTGTTGAATACATAAAATTCAGTAAAATAAATTAATACTTCATTTGTTGAAGAGAATCTGTGGGAGGAAAGAGTAATATGAAAATATACAGTAATTCTATATTGGGTGAGTGAGAGGACAGAAGAGCAACTACAGACAGAGATAATGAAATTAATTTTAAATTATGGTTTGGGAAATTGACATTTGTATATGGCAAAAGTGATGGTGATAGATACGATATCCTTAACAGTGATCTTTAATCCTTGAAACTGTGTTTTCATTGTTACATCTATCCATGCCCAGTGTGTGATAAGGGGACAAAGCATATCATATTATAACAAACTGTCTTTATAACAACCCATTGTTTTTAATAATCAAAACACCAAAAACAAATAGTTTGATTATGATGCAGCAAATTAACTGACACTATTAGAGTGACTATCCTGTTAATGAACATGTGTCCCAGTCTTATCGGGTGTTATTACAAAGTAGTAGGAATGTACTTGCTCTGGTTGCTACAAAACACTGAAAATGACCAAAAGCAATGTGAAGGACTCTTAACACCAAATCTCTACAAGATCTAAAGGTCTGTAAGGATTTCCATTAATATATCCATGAAAAGCTCTCTGCCTTGTTCACAGTTAAACACAACTTTGAGGAACTCTGGAAGGGGTTTAAAACTGCTGTCCATATGAGCTGTGCTGAACCCATTGGCTATGCCACCCATCAAAACCAAGACTGGTTTGATCAACGGGACTAAGATCCAAGACCTCCTTGACCAAAGGAAAAGGGCTTATTCTGCTTGCAAGATGACATCTCGCTGTAGCAGAAGAAACAAATATATCAGCTCCTCAATGCTGAAGCTCAAAGGAGAATCCAGAAAATCAAAAATCAGTGGTAGCAAGATTAAAACCAAAGAAATCCAGCTGTATTCTGGCAAATATAACATGCATAGTTTTTTCCAGACAATGAAAGCTGTCTATGACCAAACTTCCCATACTCTTGCTTTCCTGCCATCACAGAATGGCTTGATGCTCCTCAAAGACAATATATTCAAGACAGATGGAAAGAGCACTTTGAGGCACGCATGAACCATGAGTTAACAGTGATAGGTATTGCCCTCAAGTTCATTCCCCAGCACCTTGAAAGGGGATCCCTCATCAACCCTCCTGTCCTAGAAGAAGTCTGGTGTGCCATGAAGGAAGCCAAGAATAAGGCTACTGGACTAGATGATATACCTGCTGAAATCTACAATGATGGCAGTAATAAACTGGAACTGAAACTCCAAATTTTATTCTATGAATTTAGAACAATGAAGGCATCTCTGGGAACCTGAGGAATGTCAACATAATGACTGTCTTCAAGAAAAGAAATAAGTCTGTATGTAGGAACGATCAAGGTATTGCTTTCTTTCCCACAGCAGGAAAAATCATAGTTTCATAGTTGTTAGGGTCAGAAGGGACCTCCAATAGATCATCAAGTCTGACCTCCTGCCCTGGGCAGAAAAGAGCACTGGGGTCATATGACCTCAGCCAGGTGCTTGTCCAGCCTCCTCTTACAGACCCCCTAGGTAGGGGAGAGCACTACTTTCCATGGAAGCCCATTCCAGATACTGGCAACCCTTACCATAAAGAAGTTCTTTCTGATGTCCAACCTAAATCTGCTCTCTGTCAGTTTGCGGCCATTGATCCTGGTTATTCCAAGGGGTGCCCTGGTAAACAGATCATCTCCAATTTTTTGCTGTCCCTAACTATATGAGTGGCCCTCCTCTGGACCCTCTTAAGGTTACCCACATCCCTCTTGAAGTGTGGCACCCAGAACTGTATGCAGTACTCCAACTGTGGCCTGACCAATGACACATAGAGGGGAATGATCACCTCCCTTGACCTCTTCTTGATGCACCTGCTAATGCAAGATAGTGCAGGAAAATAATGCTGAAGGGCAACTAGCATGGGTTCATGTCAGGCAGGATCTACCTGCTTAACCTTGTTTCTTTACAGAAACCTACTAAAATTTGAGCCTCTCTCTCACCATTGAGAAGAGTCACATGCTCTATCAGCTTGCCCTGGACCATGAATATGACCCTCCCACACAAGTTACCAGCGAGGGGGGGAAAAACCTGGAAGTAGTTGAGCACTTCCCCTACCTTTTATAGCCAGGTCTCTCAGATTAAATTTTGAGCAGCTCCAACATGGGATCTAATCCACAAGTGCCTCCTTTCAGAAATTGCTCTAGCATGCCTATATTCTTCATGAATTCTAGAAAGACACTAAGATCCAGGTCTACAATGTAGTCATCACCCTCACTCTTCTTCACAGATGTGAAATGTGGTAAACCTATTGTTGTCATCTCAAGAGCCTGGAGAAGTATCACCAACAATGCCTGCAGAAAATCCTCCATAACACATGGGATAATAGCCACACAAATGCTACTATCCTTGCTGAATCCAGTGTTACTAACAGCAACCTCAAGCACCAGCTTCACCAGAACAGACTGTGTGCAGATGTCTGACTCTTGATTCCCAAAACTAATGCTCTATTCCCAGTTTAGTTATGGCCTGAGATCTTGCAGTGGTTAGAGGAAATGTTACAAAGATAAATTGAAGGCATACCTCTAGAAAATGGGTATGAACATCAAGAGGTGAGAGTAACTGGTGGCTAGTCAACTCCAGTGGAAGTGCAACTTCAACCTAAAAGCAAGCTGTTTCAAGGCAAAGTTTCTTGCCTCCAAAACAGAGAAGAGAGAGCAGAGGAAGGAAAAAAGAGAAGAATCTCAGCCTACAGTCTACTTTTCCCCATAGAAAGACCTGGAAATTTTACAGATGGCTCTGTGGCTCAAGGATTGGACTCTTAAGTCACCCCAAGACCCATCAATGAACTGTAGTAGAGATCAACCTCAAATCAAGGGATTGCCTATGATGAGTGCTGTACTACTTCCATGCATATGTGCATTGTGTGAATCAGAAGTGAGCCTTTAAAGCCCTTTAAAACAGTGGGGACCAACCTTTTTGTCAAGTTGGTTATCAGCCATGCCACTAACTAGATCTGCAAACCTTTCCCAGTGCCACTCCAATCCCCTGACCAATCTGCTGCTCTGCTCCCAACCCCACGCTCCCTGCTTGATGTACTGCTCTGCTTTCTGCTTCCTTCCTTTTGCTCCCTACTTGATTTGCTGCTCTACTTTCTGCTTCCTGCCCTATCTACCACTGTACCTGCACCCTCCCTGATGTGCCATGTGCTACGTACCTGTGGCATCTGTATTGCATGCTTCCCATCCCTGTTTTAAAATAGTAAAGGCCAATTCACCATAAGACGGCGAGTGGGTAAGGTAACTAGTAGGGTGAAAGTGCTAGACTTTAGGAAAGCTGATTTCAATGAACTCAGGCGATTAGTCAAGGACGCACTGCAGAGTAGGAGATTTGAAGAGATGCAAGCCCAAGAAGGGTGGCTGTGCCTTAAGGAAACGATCCTTCGGGCACAAAGCAAGACGATCCCCGAGCGAGGCAAAAGAGGGAAAGGGGCCAGGAGGCTTCCCTGGCTGAAAAGAGAAATCCAGAGCAGCCTAAGGGACAAAAGGGGAGCACATAAAAAGTGGAAACAGGGAGAGATCACCAAAGATGAATATACCTCCTCTGCTCGTGCTTGTAGGGAGGCAGTTAGACGGGCCAAAGCTACCATGGAGCTGAGGATGGCAACCCAAGTAAAAGACAACAAGAAATTGTTTTTTAGATATATAGGGAGTAAAAGGAAGGCCCAGGGAGGAATAGGACCCCTGCTAAATGGGCAGAAACAATTGGTGACAGACAGGGGGACAAGGCTGAACTCCTCAATGAGTTCTTTGCCTCGGTGTTCCTAAGTGAGGGGCACGACAAGTCTCTCACTGGGGTTGTAGAGAGGCAGCAGCAAGGTGCCAGACTTCCATGCGTAGACCCTGAAATGGCGCAGAGTCATTTGGAAGAACTGGATGCCTTTAAGTTGGCAGGCCCGGATGAGCTCCCGAGGGTGCTGAAGGCACTGGCTGACATCATTGCAGAGCCACTGGCAGAAATATTTGAAAGCTCGTGGCGCACGGGCCAAGTCCCGGAGGACTGGAAAAGGGCCAACGTGGTCCCCATTTTCAAAAAGGGGAGGAAGGAGGACCCGGGCAACTATAGACCTGTCAGTCTCACCTCCATCCTTGGCAAAGTCTTTGAAAAAATTATCAAGGCTCACATTTGTGAGAGCCCAGCAGGGCAAATTATGCTGAGGGGAAACCAGCACGGGTTTGTGGCAGGCAGATCGTGCCTGACCAATCTAGTTTCTTTTTATGACCAGGTTACGAAACGCCTGGACACAGGAGGAGGGGTGGATGTCGTATACTTAGACTTCAGGAAGGCCTTCGATACAGTATCACACCCCATACTGGTGAACAAGTTAAGAGGCTGTGATGTGGATGACTACACAGTCTGGTGGGTGGCGAATTGGCTGGAGGGCTGCACCCAGAGAGTCGTGGTGGATGGATCGGTTTCAACCTGGAAGGGTGTGGGCAGTGGGGTCCCGCAGGGCTCGGTCCTTGGACCGATACTCTTTAATGTCTTCATCAGTGACTTGGACAAGGGAGTGAAATGTACTCTTTCCAAGTTTGCAGATGACACAAAGCTATGGGGAGATGTGGACACGCCAGAGGGCAGGGAACAGCTGCAGGCAGACCTGGACAGGTTGGACAAGTGGGCAGAAAACAACAGGATGCAGTTCAACAAGGAGAAATGCAAAGTGCTGCACCTAGGGAGGAAGAATGTCCAGCACACCTACAGCCTAGGGAATGACCTGCTGGGTGGCACAGAGGTGGAAAGGGATCTTGGAGTCCTAGTGAACTCCAAGATGAACATGAGTCGGCAGTGTGACAAAGCCATCAAAAAAGCCAATGGCACTTTATCATGCATCAACAGATGCATGACGAATAGGTCCAAGGAGGTGATACTTCCCCTCTATCGGGCGCTGGTCAGACCGCAGTTGGAGTACTGCGTGCAATTCTGGGCGCTGAAATTCAAGAGGGATGCGGATAACCTGGAGAGGGTCCAGAGAAGGGCCACTTGTATGGTTAAGGGCCTGCAGACCAAGCCCTACGAGGAGAGACTAGAGAAACTGGATCTTTTCAGCCTCCGCAAGAGAAGGTTGAGAGGCGACCTTGTGGCTGCCTATAAGTTCATCACGGGGGCACAGAAGGGAATTGGTGAGTATTTATTCACCAAGGTAACCCCGGGGCTTACAAGAAATAATGGCCACAAGCTAGCAGAGAGCAGATTTAGATTCGACATTAGGAGGAACTTCTTCACAGTTTCGGAGCCCGTTCCAGACCCTGGCCACTCGAAGGAGGTGGTGCTCTACCCTACCCTGGGGGTCTTCAAGAGGAGGTTAGATGAGCATCTAGCTGGGGTCATCTAGGCCCAGCATTCTTTCCTGCTTATGCAGGGGGTAGGACTCGATGATCTACTGAGGTCCCTTCCGACCCTAACATCTATGAATCTATGAATAATAAACAACCATCACTGCAGAAAGGCCAATTAGTTTGTACTTGAATTATTATTAGTCATGTAATAGTATAAAAAAAAAACCCATAAAATATCCTTATTGTAAGTGAAGTCTGCTGTTCTAGTCTGATGGCTGCCCATGGTGAGAGAGTTTTGGTACCCCAAGAGATTAATAACTTGACTTAGACAGTGCTGTGAAGTGTGGGAGTAGCCAAAGTGAAGTGAAGAGTTGGCAGGTGATGTACTATTATGTAATTGTCTTTTCTCTGATAGATTATATTAGAGAATGGTAAGAAATAGTTTACCTAATTATGACAAAAATGTAGCTGCTGCAAGTCTTAGTTAAACTGCAGTTTTAGTTCTTCTGCATTTTTTAATGGTTTCACTGGAGATGGGTTATGCCACTAGCCTGAGATCTGGGTCTACAATATATTTTCTGCTGTCCCACAGAACCATATGCAACAATATTAAGAGAACCACAGGGGCTGAAAGTCTTCTCTTGGTTTTCCATTTCTTGGTTCTCTCTGAACCCTGTCCTGGAATTTATTTTTTTTTAACGATGCTTATTTAAACATCTTTGACCTAATAGCTCATTCTTCTTTTTCTGATTTGCATATGCTTAACTGTCTTTGTTCTTGAGCAATGAAAGGACTAGCTTAAACCAACTTACTCTACAGTTGTCCTTGAAATATTACCATGAATATACAATAGTACACATGTATTGGTAGTACAAATGTATATGTTATACTACATTACATAATTCATTCAATATTAATATACTCATAACCAAAATGTGTTAGTTATAATTTCAGTTATTTACAGAATGCATTAAGTGATCATATATCAAACTTTCTAGCAGATTTGGTGGTTTTCCGAGTTAGTGTTAGTATTAATTTGTAATAAATTGATTGACTTTAAAGTGTGTGTGTGTGTGTGTGTGTGTGGTTTTCCTTAAGGATCTACTTTGGTAATGGTGCATTATTTCTGTCCTAGGGTCTCAGGACACATCGGGACCAAAATTTACTATGCCAAAGTGGTGCCATTAAACATACTATGCTGGTCTTTGTATGTTACTTCATGACCTGGAAGCAATGTGGCAGCACCAGGGTTAGGCTAATTGTCACAGACTCAAAACAGGCCAATTAATGCAATCTGGGTATCATTACAACGCTGCTTCTGGTCCAGGCAGTAATGTACATCTCCACTAGGAAGGTAATATTGCCATACTTATTTTCTTGGAACAAAGTATCTCATTGTAATTCCCAGTTCTTCTAGTCATCCTCTGTTTGGGGGTGTATTTCTTCCTACTGTGAATACAATATAAGCCTTATTTCTGTCTCCAAAGTACCCCTTTCTGGAAATTACATATTTTTTTGCTTATCTCTTATGCAACTTTTGAACTTTTTATCTGATTTCTTCCAAATGAAAAATCAGTTCTGATACTTTGTAACATTCTTAGTGGACATAACCTCTTCTTTCACAGTGGAAAGCACTAATTGTAAAACTGCCTTATCTCACTTCCTGTAAACAGATTTTTTAATTAAAGTATTTCATCCTTTTACCAAGCTTCTATCTAAAGTGGTCTTGGACTTCCACTTAAATTAATATGCTTCCCTCTGTTCTTTTCAAGATCTCATTTGACATCTTGCAGAAATAAAACTCCACAGTTCAAACATTTCCTGAGCTTTCTCTTACCTCAGCAGTGCATCCAAGCCATTCCACAAGTCACTAAGGCTATTTGTATACTTTAGTGATATGTCCAGAAATCATGCTCTTTTCAACAGAAAGGGTGTATCTACATGTGTTATTAAGGCAAAGCAATATGCTCTGGTGCTTATCACACCAAAGTTTATTGCTCCTGGGTGCTGTGCTTACATATTTGCCTGGGATTGCAGCACGTTGAGCAAGCTCCGAGCAACCCCAACTGGCAGGGGGCCCAGGTGATCAACCTGACAGCCCAGGGCTGCTCTGACCCAACTCAGTGTATTGTGGAGGGACTGGATAGGGCCTGAGAGCACTCCACTGTGGGGCTAGGTGGCAAGCAGCACCTGCACTGAAGCACCTTGTGTCCCAGCGAGGTGCATCAGCATATGCACATGCAGTGCTGTGAAGTAAAAAATGCCGCAGCAGGATAGTATTTGTATTTACAAGTACTACCCTGCTGCAGAGTTAACTAGTTTCCTGTGGCCTAATAGGGCCACACATGTAGATGCGAGACATTTACTGTGCAGCTAATTAGTCTGATGCCCAGTAAACTTTTTGTGTAAATGTGCCTAGCAATTTTACACACACACACACACACACACACACACACACACACACACACACACACACACACACACTAGAGGTGCACTGATATATGGGTTCCATATTGGAACACTGCATTCAGGCATGCAGCCGCAGCATGTACATGGCCAGGAATGAAGCCTGGTGGCATGTAGAGTACAGCCCAGCAGGTAAGTCTGTATAGAAGAAGGGGTTGGGGAGGCAATCAAGGCCCCCCACCATTAGGGAGTGGGGGAGGGAAAGGGGCTGGGTTGAATGGGACCCTGGGGTTGGGGTGGGTCATAGGACAGAACCACGGGTGGCTCATCCAGTGGCATGAGGTGGCACTCCCTGCATCTCTGGGGGAGGCATGGTGGGTATATGCCCCCCAGATTTGTGCATGGGGCATAGGTGGGCTGCCCACTGTCTGGGCTCAGGCTCTGCGCCCTGCTGCCTTTGCTCCAGGAGTTGTGCAATGCCATGCTGTGCATCTCACTGCCAGCTTATTGAGTAAATGCTTCTTGGGGTTCTTGTCAGTCAATCAGTCAGTCAGTTGGTCCTTCCTGAGGCTGCACTGACTGTTGGGACACCTTTGCAGCAGTAATTTTCCTTCATTTTTCCTGGTCTTTTGCAATCCTTGTACAGTTGGTTTTAATCCTGTCCAGTTTTTGATGTTGATGGTCCAGCCTGTCTCAGGTCTTTCTCTTCCTTCTCTTCCCATAGCACCCAGCAGGATGGTGTCAGATCTTGTTTAGATGTCCAAACCACTACATCTTTCTTCTTATGATTTCAAGTAGAAGCAGGGGTTCATATTTGCTAACTTCTCTGATGTTATCTTTCACAGATTCATTTGTTCTATGTACAGTGTAGGGTATGCATAAAATTCTACTTGCTAGAATCACCCTACTGGACATCAGGAAAACAGTAACAAGCAGAATAGTATGTACCCAGCACATCAAAGAGAAGAGACATCCACTACATGGCCACACTGCACTTCCCAGTAGACTAAAATTAAAAAAAAATGTTTCTGCTTCACACCACAACTATTGGATGAAATACTAATATCTGTGCCAGTCACAACTAGAGATGACCCAGGATGCACTTAAGATCAATGTCAACACTGCCAAACTTCTCCTTACAGGCACAGAATTTCATTGACCAATATGGAAAAGCTTCAACTGCCTCCAAACAGAAATTGGTAAGACTGGCTAACATGAAACTTTAGGAATACTTCAATATAGCAAGTGCCAAGTGCAAATGTGGAATAACCTGTCAGAGTATGGAACATCTACTGGCCTGCCCACATATGCAAGAAGCATGCGTCAATGGGGACCTCACTAAAGATCAGATAAAATAACAGTATGTGCCCTTTACTGGACCAAATTTGAACATGTTGACAGGACGTGAGAAAAAGAAAGATTCCATTGAGTTCTATCTTTACTGACTGCTTCCAGTTTGAGAGTGGGTTGTATTGTCTTTGGGGAAGTGGTCACTTTCCACACATGGTAAAATTTCAAATGATATATGCCACACATGATTCTATTAATAGATAACCTATCATGCTTCCTTCTTTAGTTGGAACATGTGTGAATGCCTTAGGTATATTCCTTCTGCAATTAACTACAACAGGTATTACCTGCCTTCATTTAGTTTCTTATCACATAATGTTGCTTGGGGAATTCCCTATATTTCATTTATGATATCTTCAGTATCATGGGTGTTGGTACTGTCAATGCTCGTATAGAAATCATCTGCTGCTAGTTTGTTTGGCGGCTTTTTGTAATTTTTTAACATGTCAGTATGTTAAACTGCCTAATACTTCATTACTAAGTATTTAATTTTCACTGTAGCAAAACCCTCAGTTTTTTTAAAATTTATTTTAAAATGCATTCCTCTCCTTCCCCAACCATTTCTGACTTTTTCTCTCCCTCTCTATTCCCTATAGATAAGTATAAGTAAGCTAAGCTATAGGATAAGCTTTAACATTTTATTTTAGGCATTGTTTTTTTTTTCTTTTCTCTCCTCTTTGCAAATAAGTGCCCTGATATTTTGATACAGATATCCACTGTTTTATAATGGATAATTATTATGTTTTGTACTGAGTTGGGGGTTTGTTTGTTTGTTTGTTTGGGGGTTTTTTGCTGCTTTTATATTGTGTGATTACTGTTTTAGGCCTATATATGTGAGTTAGCATAAGTCATGTCAAGTTTCCATCTTGTAACGTCAAGCCTTCATCTTATCCCCATGCCTTGTTGTGTAACCCATGACTCACACCTACCCCTCCTATGTAACTTGGTTCCTGAATGAATAGGGATGAATGAGTGTGCTTGAGAGACAATGGCAGTAGGTTTAAAAATAGTTCCCTCTGAATGACTAAACCTTCAACACCAATACCTGGACCAACGACCCAGCCATTGGAACCACCCTCAGCATGAAAGAAACAAAAGATGAGGCAACCCACCATTATGCCAAGGCTGCACATGCTCAGTAAGAACAACTAGAGCCCTCTAGGACAGGTCTGACATTGCCTGGACAGGCCCTTCCCATAGGAGATGAGAGGTAGTCTGCCCCATAAAAAGGGGTAGTGAAGACTGACTACTTGGGATGCCCTCTTCATCTGGACTAGCACCATGCTACACCACCTATCCACCCAGAGGCCCTGCCAGCGACCCCCCTCTGGACAAAACCTACTGGACAAAGACCCATTTCCAGCCTGGATAGGTAGTTATCACCCTCCACTTTCTCTTCAACCAAGGACTTGGATGCTGCTTTTCTTCCCTATCTGGACTCCAGCCCTTCTACTGAGTCTCTTTCTCTTGCTGCTATTGTGAGTACTTGTGTGTGTGCACGTGTGTGAACCAATAACTTCATGGGGCTGTGTAGCATGTTGTCTGTTTAATAAAAGTGTTATTTGGACCCCTGATTTACTATGGTTTGGCCCTGCTCCAATCTCTGCTCCTTGCCCCTCTAATTTCTCCCTCTCCTGGTTCTGGCTCACTGCCAGTTCCAACACCTGTCCTGAGCTCCTCTCTGCCTCCAAACCCCGTTTCTTTGCCATTGTCTTATCCCCCCTGCCTTTTCCCCTGAGCAACCAAGTTTCTGCCTCAGTTTCTTTCCTGGCTGTCTTCTCCTTGCCACCACTTATCTGCCCCCTTCCCTCCCACCCCCCCATTTTTAATATGTAGTGTGCATGTGCTTGAATTGGTGACAGGTATACATCTGCCTAGACTGGCTTGGATGTGTATGTGCCAGAGCTCATTGTGTGTGTGTGTGTGTACACCTAATTGATTTGTGTGTTTATATATGTACAATTGTGTCATGCCCTCCTGTCTAACAGTGCAATATTGAGATCCTGAGAGTTGGCCTGACCCCACAGGGCAATAGATCATTTTAAAAAATTGTAGCTTTGCACAGTAGAATATGTCATGAAAAGTTCCAAAAAAGAGCTGCTTTAATTCAGGATTTGGGTCAGCTGGGATTTGCCCTCCCACAGTTGCTGCTTCCCAGCCCACTGCCCTGATTGGCCAGTCAGTCCCCTGTCCTGCATCTCTTTCCTAGCCCCTTGCCATGATCACCCGGTGGGATAGCTAGCAGTGAGCTCCCAGTGCAATAGGGAATCCCCACTCAGCCTGGGGTACCCAGGAGCTGTCCCACTGGTGAGATAGCTAGCAGCAAGATCCTGGATGGGTGGGGAATACACACCCAGATGGTGGCTGGCTGCTACCTGTCTCACTGGTAGGACAGCTCCTGGTCAGCCCCTGGCTGAACAGAGAAGGAAGAGCTCACCAGTCCCAGCACTGCTCAGCTCCCCACTCCTATGGGGAGTTGGGAGCCGCACAGCACCAGGTCAGAACAGGACCCGGTCCCCAGTTCCCATGCTGATTGGCTCCCAGCTCCTGGGGGGAACAGTGCCAGGACAAGGCACCCTACTGGTATTAGAGAAAATTACTGTGCAGTAAGTATCTTGTATTGATGCTCCCACTGGGGAGATAATTAGTTTTCTCCACAGTAAACATCTTATGTAGATATGCCCAGTGTGTGTTCACAGAATAAGATACTAACTACTTTGAAGGATAAAGGCCTGTATACCTGCAAGATGAAGGATTTTATTTTGAAAACCATTTGTTCTGAAAATGTCCTGGGGGTTATGCTACCTCGCTTACTGTATGTGGTACTTCATCTAAGAAAATGAATTAAAGTTTTATGGCTTGTCATAAGCTGGTACAAGAGAGTTAAATAGATAGTGAATTGATCATGGTTTCTAAAAACTAAATTGACCTTCATTCTACAAACAACTGTTGTTCTTACTTTCATTATTGCTGGTATAATTGTAGAAGATTAAAACTTCCACCCAAAACTTGTTTTGCTCTAACATTTACATTTTCAATGTGGCTCAGGTTTTTGCTAATATATATTACAAGTATTTTTTTTAAAAGACACCAACTCTAGCTTCTTTCCTTAAAAAAAAATCCTTTCATTTCCAAATACCCCACCCCCCTTCTTACATGCCAGGGTGTTTTTAAGCCTTCCTCAGAAGAATTGGGTATTGGCTATAGCCAGGCCTGGGGACTTTGACTGGGGTGTCCCAATGCTCCTGCTGGGATCAAACTGGAGGTTCCTGGCTAGAGGTGTTGTCTGCCCTCTACCCCCCTGCTCAGGGTCACCATTGTGGGTGCCGAGTACAGCCGGAATGGGGCTGCGATGGAGTGGAATTAGGCACAAATGCGTACTAGTTGAATTGAAAAGAACTTTACTTACAAACTGACATACAGGGACTTGCGTCGATGCACACAGTGTAGGTACAAGCAAAATCACACCGATGTTTTCTGAACATGCAGGGTATGGGGTACGTCGGGATGGTTGTCGATGGGGAGTGGTTGGTGGTTGATCAGGCCTCCAATTTTGCTCCAAGGTACACGAGGAACTCGTTCCCAACGTACACGTGGAGTTCTCTGACTTGGGCGGAAACTACCCAAGCTTTTATACGGCTAGTGAGCCAATTGCTAGCCGCCAGGTATGAATAATTTACAATGAGCCAACCGGTAGCATGCATCCAAACGGTGCAACTGCTAGTTTTGGAGGGAGCTGATCACTGCACCAAGGCTTTTCCTGCCGTAGCGAGGCATCCCTTGCACCAAGCACTCACATCGTGCTAAGAATTCTGCTGTGTCGAAGCACTTTTAACTACTAAGTACTGACAACCATATTTGGGGTTAAGAAGGATTTTTTATCATGGTCAGATTGGTACAGATTGGGGATTTTTGCCTTCCTCTGTAGTTGGGGATGTCACCCTCTACCTGGAATCTCTTGAGTATATCAACAACATTTCATAAAAGCAGGACATTGGCGGTCATGGTTCCCCTGGCAAGTTAGGGTGTTAGGTCTGTGTTGTCAGGGTGATGGTAGTCTCATGAAGAGTTTAGATCATCATTTGTATAGGATGGTTTGGATAGGGATGATCCTGACTTTCACAGACTCTGGTGATCCATTCCAGCCCTATTTCTCTATTAATCAGTTATTGTCTCAAATTATTATTTTCAGAAATCCATGTCTGAAGGTAAAAAAGTAAATGTCTCCCAAGTACTTTGGCAGGAAAACACATAAGGATAAGTGTGCAATAAGATTTTGGATATCTCTTATGACCATTAAAAAAATCTGAGACTATTATGTTTTCATTCCTGCACTTTGGATAATGCCTTCTAAAATAATTATATTACAAATTTTGGTCAGAATTGCGCACCACCATTCAATGAATCCCTTGAAGATTTCTGGGGGGAAAAAATCAAGACCAGGGATTTTCCATTTCTCCATGAATATATTTATGATCTTATTTGAGATTTGGGGGTGAGATAAAGATTTACTTGTAGCTTAACAGGTAAAATTTACTTCAACAAGAAGCTACCATTTCTCTTTAATAATATATGTTATAATTAATGGTGCATCATGCAAATATAAACTGCTGGCACTGACCCACCACCCCTCCCTAGCCTCTCTCTCACTGACTGACTTCTCAATTTACATCTTCACTGGCTGCCTTTCTTGCATGCATACTAGCCTCTGGCTTCTTTACTACTCGTTCTATCCAGGAAGAGCACACACCAACTGCAGATGCTTCCTCAGCCTGACAAAAGGTATTTATACCTGAAAGCTTGCTAAGCAGAATTTTTTCCAACTATTTGAGTTGGTCTAATAAAAGATATCATATTTACTCAAAGAACCTTGTCTGTCTATGTCCTTAGACCAACATGGCTACAACCTACTCCTCTGAAATACAGGAAGGTACATTTAAATACAAAACCCCTCAAAAAATAACTAAACAGTAGCCAAGAATATATCCTACATTTTTATAAGAAATTTGTATAATTAGGTGACTTTTGCTCCATTGCCTGAATAGACAATGGATTCTCAGTTAAAGCAAGAGTCAAGCATAGTCCAGAAGTACTGATACTGTCAATTATCAGAAGCCTCCCCTCCCCCCCCCCCCCAATTCACTTAAACATCTTGGGTAATCTTATCTCTGTGACTGGGAATGGAGATTGTGGGTTTGTCTACATGTGCAAATCAGCGAGGCTAAATTTAATGCACATTAAGCTAATGTACATTAAGTAATTTTTGGCAGGTATCTACACATGCAGAAATTTGGGACTAAAGTCCCTCCAGTCCTTCCATGAGCCCCTGTGGCCACTGGGGGAGCTCCAGCCTCTGGCCACATGGCTGCCAGCCCTTGGGACCAACTTTAGTCCCAAATTGAAACCAGGAGAGATGGCCATCCAGGAGCCCTGTGGGGTGGGCTCAGGCTGGCCCATTAATGGCTGGGCGGATCTGGCAATAAATTTAGTGCCAGGTCACATCTACACATGCATTAATATGCTTGAACTAATCCTCTCAAATTTGATATGTGCACTTGCACATGCATTTGCAAGTATCAAATTTAGGCATGATTAGCCTAAGTTAATGTGCATTAAGGGCATGCACATGTAGTCAAATGCCCATAATGCACATTAACTTAGGCTAACGTGCATTAAAGTGTCTGGTGTAGATGCGCCCTGTGAAAAGGAATATCTCAGATAGCTAAGATTTAATATCAACACCTTAAATAGAGCCTGGTTTCACATATAATTGATGAGACATGCTCAGCAACCACTGTTCAAAAGCTCAGTCTATAAGCTGGAACTTCTGAGCAGGTGTCAGCAATGGCATTATCCATAGCTTATTGAAATCAGAGGCAAAACTCTCAATTGGCTTTGGCACTGCAGAGTCAGCCCCACAGAGGACATTGCAATAATTCACTTAGCAATACACATACGCTTATCAAAGTCTTTGCATTGGAAAAGCACAAGCAACTTTTAACTACTCCCTTGCGAATACTGGATAGACTAAACTGCCACATCTTGTAATGATTTTTTAAATTTCCTTTAGCTACTGCCTTTGGCTGGATTTGAACTGGTGACCTAGAGTTGAGATTCCAGAGTTCATTTTTCATTTCCAGCCAGTTGAACCAACCATGCATGTGAAAACTCAAGTACATATACTCCATCTCACTGAGCATTACTAGCTATTGGCATCTCCGCTGCTGTGTTATAAATGGTGATGACCTAAAAACAAGATTAATCATATTGAGCCACTTGAATATTGATAGTTCTGTCTGAGGTTAGGGTAAAGAATTTCACTTAACAGTGGAATGAGGGTACTTTTAGAGAGACACCACTCTAAATTTTAACGTTTGAGTGAGGATTATTCTTTGCAGAAGATCAAGAGGTATATCTATTAG
This sequence comes from Alligator mississippiensis, assembly GCF_030867095.1. NCBI lineage: Eukaryota > Metazoa > Chordata > Crocodylia > Alligatoridae > Alligator > Alligator mississippiensis. Next base: position 105,478,398 of record NC_081828.1, read on the forward strand.
GTATCAATATCCCAGAAACCTATGTTTGCAAAACTGTTAATTATCCACTTGCTTCCCCAAATATTGGGGTCCTTGTTGCAGGGCAATAAGGTGCCCTGCTCCTAGAAGAGCAGAAACTGCCTGGGAGAGGGCCCAAAGAGAGAGACAGAAGCCCAGGTGCAGGTTACCAGGGCAACCAGCCAGAAGGGAAATTAGCCTGCACCTGCACAAGGTCAGCTGACCAGAAGGGGGAGGGCCCTGGGCCCATCTAAACACCGAGCTGGAATTAGGGAGGGCAGTTCTCTGCCAGCAGCTAAGGGGGAAGGAGCCCTTGTAGAGTAAGTGAAAGGAAGAGGCCTGACTAAGTTCTGCTCCTTGTAATGTAAAGGGGCAGAGCACACCTTATGCAGTTGGTATTATGTTATAGCCCAGGGGCTTATGTTTGGTTGTAGTTTTATAAGACCAGTGGTTTAGACAAAGCTATTTGGGGAAGGAGGAGGCCTCATAGGGGGCCCACTGCAGAGTGGGGACCCTGGCACCAGCAAAGGCATGGCCTTTGGGGGTGCACAGACCCCGGTGCTAGTGAGGGCATGGCCTTTGGGGTGCACAGATCCTGGTGCCAGCAAGGGTGTGACACTAGGGATGCGGAGAGCCCAGGCACTGGTGGGGCACATGCAGAGACAGGGCTGTGGAAAGCCCAGAGAGGACAAGGGGGCCAATTCATAGCAAGGCCCAGACTGGTCAATGTCAATGCCATCTGTGAGGCTTGGGGCATTGTAAAGAGGTGGTTGGAGCCATGCATATAGCCCATAAAACTGGGGTGTCCCTGGGACATCTATTTTGAAACAGGAACCACAGGGTTCAAGGAAGTCCATCCAGACCATGCCCAACTAGGCTTAAAGGCAGCCTCCCTACTCATTACAATGACATTAAGACATGGCAGGCGAGAATAGAGGGTGCCCAGTGAGCTGTATTGGCATAGTTGAGGGGCCCTAGGGGTAACAAGGCCACCCTTGAGGACCCCATCTTGTGACATATTGGTGCATTGGCTGGGAACTCAGCTGTGCATGGGAAGGGAATCCGTGTCCCTGAAAAGGGGAATGAACCTTTGGGCTACAATAGAAACTAAGAGACATTTTTTGGCAAGGCAGTGGCACCACAGCTCTAGAGGTTGAGCTGAGCAGGAAATTGGTGCCACCAGAGATTGTACGGGGAGGAGTATTTGGGCCCTGAACAGTAAGGGAATAAGGTCAGGCTAGTTATGGCTGAGGCAGAGGACATGGAAGGCCTAGGACCAGAGGACTTCACCCGGTTGTTATGGGTGGGTGAGTTACAGGAATAAGCAGCCCAGTTAGAGTGGGAGTTAGAAGTGGCCCAATCCCAGAAAAACCAAGCTGAAGCTGGGGTCTCTGATTTAGGACTGTGGGTCCAGTAAAAAAAAAAAAAAAAGGAAGGGGGGGGGTCTAAGGAGATTAGGCACTTGATGGCTGCGAATGCTGAGAGAACGTGAGCACTTGAGCAGCTTATTGTGAACGTGGCTCAGAAGAGCTGGGAGTGGGAAGAGGCACTGCAGAGGATGCAGAAAGAGCTGACGGCATGGTTGTCAAAGCCTGCAGAAGTTGGCACAGTGTGGCCTGAGGTGCAGGAGTAGGTATCGTGGAAGCTGGAGGTGTCTCAGGGCATCATAGCAGCCCTCCGGACAGGGTTGCACCACCAGGAGGACCAGATATCAGAACTACAAGAAGAGCTAGAGGCTTAGCAACAAAAATGCAGATGAGTGGAACATCAGGTCGAGGAGTTGCGAGATGATCTGGTTAAAAACCATGTCCAGACGGAAGAAACCAGAATGGTAATAGCAGAAGAGATGGAGAAAGTGAAATCCTACATGGAGAACTGTAAAGTGTTGCAAAACCAGAAGCAGTCCCTTGAAAAGGAGGTGGAGACCATGAAAGAGGAGAGAGAGGGGTTACGGATCCAACTGCAAAGAGTGGAGGCAGAAAGGAACCAACTTGGGAAACAGGTACAGCCCCTGAAGGCCCTTGTGGAAGACAGCTTGGCTAAAGAGGCAATAATACGTGCAGAGAGTGAGTGGGTACATCCCCATGTGCAAGCCACAAGATAACAAGCACAGGTACTGGAGTCAGAAAACAAAAAGCTACGGGAGGTGACAGATCAGATTGCCACAAGAGCCCCAGATCCCTGTGAGATGGAGATACCAGCCATCACCGGAGTTGCAATGCTTACTGAAATGGGGCAGAGGCCTCAAGCACTAGGGGCTTCGGACGCAAATGAGAAGATGGTAGTGCTGGGACTACTTTTAGTGGAATGCATAGCAGTTGTAAAAGCCAAATGCCAAGAGCAAGCCCAGGAGCTTGAGGTATTGAAAGAGGCCTTGCGGGAGACAGAGACACAGATGGAGACCATGTGGCTAGAGGTCCTGAAGCCTCTGGAACAGGGAGAGCCAGCCGAATACCTAGGCCTGGATAATCCATGACACGGAGCTGCCCTAGTGCAGCCAGAGAAGATTACTATGATGGAGGAGTCCCTAGGGGTAGACCCTACAACCATGTGGGAAGAGATCCTATCAGCACTCATGCAGCACCTGGATCAGAGATGGGAACAGCTGGTGAGCACCCATGCAGCTGAGATGGACTGAGTAAGAAGGACCCTGGAGGAATTCCTTGGCAAACGTGACAAGGGGGTGTTCACTGTGCCAGAGCAAGTCCAGCCCACTGGAACAGGTACAGCAGATGTAGCATCTGTGAGGAAAGGGGTGCAGCCCAGCACGAGAAGTGAGTTCAGGGACCCAATTCACCAAGGTGGCCTGCAGAGGGTAAAGCACCCAAGACTTAGGGAAAGGATAACACAGGTGGCTTGAAGCCTAGGGAAGTGTGAGCCACAGAGAGACCAGGGAAAAGAGAAATTAGGGGAGCCTAGAAAAGGAACTCAGGCCAAGGGACCAGAAGGAAAAGGAGGAGGCGACCACCCAAGGAGGCCTTAGATAAAGTAGAGCTGGGCCTAAAGTCTTATAATGGGGGAAGGGGGCGCATTGAGCCTCCCATTGAGACAGACCCCATCCTGGGCATGGGCTGCATACCCACATAAGGGAGCTGGGGTTTCCACTGAGCCAAAGGCCCTTAAACAAGAGGGGGATCAAAGGCCTGGGAGGATACCCCAGGTGTATGTAAATAACCTCCCAAGGAAGATCAAGTGGTGAACCCTACGGAAACTGGTTGTGGCAAGGGTCAGGGGTGTGGCCTACATAAGAGTTTTTATGGGACAGGGAGGCAGATCCACCAGCTGAGGCAAAATAGAATTTTGAGCTGAAGAATATGCCCAAAAAGCCCTAAAAATGCAATGGGAGATCTGGGGAAGGCTAATGGATTTGCAAGGAATCATAGGGAAGCAAGAGGCCCCACGACCAGTTCAGAGAGGAGGAATGGGGCGCGTAGTGGTTGAACAGAATTGAGCCTGAGTTGAGGGGGAGAAGACACCCCAACAGATAGAGGGGAACTCTCCTGTGAAGAGGGAGAAGGTTCTGGTTGCCCCACTGGCAGGCTTGGAGTGGGGGAGCGGGGCGGGGAGAGAGAATATAGTGTAGGAGGATCCCATTGGCCCTAAAAGGCTGGAGACCTGAACAACTGAAATGACATCTTACCAAAGTGGCTAATATGGGGGGACTACCCGTGGCAGCGTAGCTCCCATCAAACCCCACACAGTGCATCCTTGGGGTAAAGGTGAGCAGGAGGCACCTGAAAACCTCCACACTCCTGAGTTGTTGGGCAGCATCAGCAAGAGCATGAGGAGCCTAAGGAGAAGAATGCAAGTGACAAAGAGTAAGGACCCCTCCCCCTGGTGAGTTTGAGTCTTAAGTGGGGAAATGTGTCGCAGGGCACTAAGGTGCCCTGCTCCTAGAAGAGTAGAAACTGCCTGGGAGAGGGTCCAAAGAGAGAGACAGAAGCCCAGGTGCAGGTTACCAGGGCAACAAGCCAGAGGGCTAATTAGCCTGCACCTGTACCTGCACAGGGTCAGCTGACCAGAAGGGGGAGGGCCCTGGGCCCATATAAACACCAGGCTGGAGCTAGGGAGGGCAGTTCTCTGCCAGTGGCCATGGGGAAGGAGCCCTTGTAAAGTAAGTGAAGGGAAGAGGCCTGACTAAGTTCTGCTTCTAGTAATGTAAAGGGGCAGAGCACACCTTATGTTATAGCCCAGGGGCTTATGTTTGGTTGTAGTTTTATAACACTGGTCATTTGGATGAGGCTATTTGGGGAAGGAGGAGGCCTCATATGGGGCCCACTACAGTGCACAGACCCCAGCGCCAGTGAGGGCAGGCATTTGGGATGCACAGACCCAGGCACCAGTGGGGCGCACACAGAGACAGGGCTGCAGAGAGCCCAAAGAGGACAAGGGGGCCAATTCATGTCCCAGACTGGACTATGTTAATGCCATCTGCTAAGCTTGGGGAGTGGTAAAGGGGTGGTTGGAGCCATGCATATAGTGCATGAGGATGGGGTGTCCCTGGGACATCTATTTTGAAATGGGACCCACGGGGTTCAAAGAAGTCCATCCAGCTCAAGTAGGCTTAAAGGCAGCCTCACTACTCATTACAATGACATCAAGACATGGCGGGCAAGAATAGAGGGTACCCAGCAGGCTGCATTGGCATAGTCGAGGGGCCCTAGGGGTAACATGGCCACTCTTAAGGACCCCATCCTGTAACAGTCCTATACACATTCAGGGAGCTGGCTTTGATGCACTGGAAATCCAGTGTGTTAGTGTGGACTCAATTAATTGGGTCTGCTGGAGCGCACAAATGAATATGCTCCAGCAGACTCTAGTGTCACATGTATCAGCATCCCTGTGCTGAAAAATGATGATGGGGCTCTCTGAAATAGGGCTTGTTCAATAAGCTTTACTGCAAAGCACTCCACTGCCATTTTTCAGCGCAAAGGACGTGGATACATGTGACACTTGGGCACTCTTAATTAGCATAGCTCGCTAATTAAAGCTCTCCCCCATTCCTCCCAGAGCACATGTAAAAATGCCCATTGTGTAGGCTACACTGGGTCTGTCTACACATGCATTAAAGCACTTTTTTCTAATGCACATTAAATTTAGTACCTCAAATGTGAGGTACTAAAGAAATGTGCATTAAGCTGCCTGAGTGTGCAGTAAAGAATATGCATGGTTTTAAAGTGATAATGTGCAGTAGCCTATCTTACTGTACATTAGTGTCATTGAACATTTTTATGTGATGCTTTAATGCACAGTAAAATAGGCTACTGTGCATTAAAGCACATGTGTAGATGTGCTTGTGCCCACTGATTTCAGAGTAGCTTCTGCTATCGTTTGAAATACATGTAGATGAAAACTATGGGTAAAGTCCAATTAAAAAGTTTTTTTTTTTTTTAAATACACACACACACACACACTGATATTTAGAGGTTTAATGGATCAGAGGAAAACACAAAGCTAACAGAACTCTTATTCTGATTGAACATAGGAATTGTTTCAGAGATTTTCTTGAACTGCTGTTTTTGTTAGACAAATTGAAGCTGCATAAGACCTTTGACCATGTCATTTTTCTTTTATAGCATCAACACCTCTTAGTCACTATTAGAAATTGCCTAGAGTCAACAACAAAAGAAACAGACCATACTAATGATGGTATTTTTCCAAAGAACCAGACCTGTTAGAGGTGGGCAGAATGATAACTTTTTTCCTACTACAGTGATCTGAACAAAAGTTTTGACACATCTCTTATAATCTTAAATTGCTGTTCTACATGTTAGGGATTGCTAGACTAGCCTGCAGTGATATGACCGTCTCTTTCCAATACGTCAGTGTTGCTTAGTTTCAGAGCAGCTCCCTAAGGGGAGGAACAGGAAGTGAAAATTGAGACAGGGAGTGGGAGACAGAGTTATGGCTGCCATAGTAGCCAGAACAATAGTGGGGCAGGTACCTGGGGCTGCACATGAAATCCTATCAGACCACTAGTTAGTTGAGCAGCTGTTCTCTACATATTAGAGTCAGAATTCTTACAAAATATCTTCAAAATAAAGATTTCATAGATACAGAAATACATAGGCATCAGCCTTATTGAATGATTCAATGTCCTTGCCTTATCCCCTCTGATATTCTTACTGGCCTAAATTCTGACTTTGGGTTTGTGCAAATTGGTGTAGCTTCACTAAGGTAAGTGGAGATATCAAGATTTGCATTTGCTCAAAGTTTCCTATACTCTTATTCTCTGCAGATGAATTTACAAAATGTTTTGTAAATGATTTTTTATTATTATTAATGTTTGTATTTTACACTTTGTACAAATATATATATAATTATATATAATTCTGATATATAAAATAATAAAAAAAAGAAATAATGATAAAATTATTTTCAGAAGAATGCTGAATTGGCTGAACTCTACCCTTTTATCATGGATTTCCCTGTTTAACTGATGTGCATTTATGAAAGTCTAACAGTACAAAAGTTGGGTGACGTCTTTGAGTGGAGACAATATCTTTAATTAGACCAACTAAATAGTTGGAAAAAGTTATTTGCAAGCTTTCAGACACACATTCTTCCTTAGGCAAAGAGAAAAAAAAAAAAGAAATAAAAAATGGTGAGAGGCATGAAAGATTGGATTTTTTTTAATAACTGAGGGACGTCTGACTGTCTTTGGGAAGCTGTTCTGCAGGAATGCAAATTTAGGAGGGTTGCAGGAAACAAAAGCAGGTTTTGTTCCCTGCAGCTTTTTTGCAGCTATTTAGTTGGTCTAATAAAAGATATCACCTCTACCCAAAGATTTTGCCTCCCTTTTGTGCTCCAACTACTACAAAAGTTTAACACTTTACTTTTTGTTACTCTCTTGGACAATTTATCTTTATGCTAAACCTAGTGTTTATGTTAATGATTCTCAAATTCAGATACACTAATAAGTAAAGCATGCATCTTCCTTGTTTACTTTCACTACCTTACTTATTTTAAGATTGTTGAATCAGCCTTCTGCTAAAAATCTGAAATGTTATCCTCTCTCCTCTTTCACACTGCTTGAGATCTCCCATTTATCTCTATAACTCTGATTCCCTTGTTAACTTGTAGTATTCCTTTCGTATCATCTGCTAGCACTGCTCAGGTAAGCCAAAGATGGTTCAATATCTGCTGAGATCCTTGTGTCATCGAAATTCGGGTACACTGAAATTAATGGCACGATACTAATTTACTTTACTGGGGCCATGACTCCTTCCCAAGCAAGTCAATCTCTTTTACTCTTAAAATTTTGATTTGGCAGCATATTTTGTGTAATGCAGTAACACATACCTTAACTGTTTTTATTTGCTGGATTTTAACATTTAATGTTTGAGTAAAAGATTAATGTATTGTACAATTGAAGGTAAGATAAATTTAAAGTTCTTTCTGGAAGAAGACGCCAATACAGAAGATTTGCCTTTTTAACCTATGGTTTAGTGGCAACCCAGATTACCTAATATTTAGGGATCCTTGCTGAAAAAAGGTAATGAAATTAGGTTAGTCACTGAGAACTCATGACTGTAGTATTATAAGGTTGTGCACAACATGCATCCCTGTCAGACTCCTATTGATTTATACATGCATAATTAAATAATAATCATTTCCAAATGTTTGTGCATAGTTAATCACAATGGAATTTGCTGATGATAATTTATTATCTTAAAAAGTACAATCTATGCCCTCCACAAGACCTGTCAAGCCAGTTTGTGCCCACAGGATACTCTTCAGCCTATCTTGACTCTACAAGAGATTAATAGATTCATAGATTGTAAGGCTGGAAGGGACCCTGGAATATCATTGGGTCCAGCCACCTGCCCCACACAGGAAATGCAACTGGGGTAAGGTGAGCCCAGCAAGGTGACTGTCCAGTCTTCTTTTGAAGATTTCCAGGGTAGGTGATTGCACCACCTCTGGAAGGAGCTTATTCAGTCTGGGCTCCCTAACCGTGAAGACGTTTTTCCTAAGGTTGAGCCTGAAATGGTCTTCCAGGAGTTTGAGGCCATTCAATTACTCTTGGTTTTCCCCAAGGGTGCCCCGGGGAACAGTTGTTCACTGAGCCCTTGATGTACTTCCCTGATGTAGTGGTAAAGTGCCACCAAGTCCCCTCTCAGCCTTCTCTTTTCCAGGCTGAAGAGTCCCAGGTCCCTCAGACTTTCCTCATGTGGCTTGCTATGCAAGTCTCTGATCATATGGGTGGCCCTCCTCTGGACTCTCAAGTTCTACCATGTCCTTGTTAAAGTGCAGCACCCCGAACTGGACACAGTGCTCCATTTGGGGTCTCACCAATGCTGAGTAGAGTGGAAGAATCACTTCCTTGGCTTTGCTGGAGATGCATTGATTAATGCATGCCAGAGTATTATTAGCCCTGCTGGCTACAACATTGCACTGCCGGGTCATATCCATACTGCGGTCTATTATTATCCCAGGTCCCTTTCATTCATGGTGCTGGTCAGTTTGGTGTCACCAAGCCTGTAGTTGTGTAGGGAGCTGTTCATCCCCAGGTGGAGCACTTGACATTTCTCAATGTTTAACTTCATCTGGTTCTGATCTGTCCAACTTGCTAGCTTGTCTAGACAGCCTGTATCTGTAGCCTATCTTCAAGCATGACCATGCTTCCCCATAACTTGGTGTCATCAGTGAACTTGGCCAGTGAGCTCTTCACCCCCACATCCAAATTATTGATAAAGATGTTGAAAAGCACTGGACCAAGCACCAACTAATGTGGGACACGGTTGACCACTTCTCACCAGCTCCGTTCATTAGGACTTTCTGGGTCCTGCCTCACAGGCAGCTTCATACCCACCTAACTGTCTTGCAGTTAATCCCACAATCCTCCAATTTTCTCATGAGAACAGTGTGGGATACCAGATCAAAGGCTTTTTGGAAGTCAAGGATACAATGTCAACCTCTTCTCGCTTATCCAGGTGTGAGTTACCTGATCATAAAAGAAGATGAGGTTGGTAAGATGAGACGTACCCATGATGAAGCCATGCTGGCTGTCATTCAGAATCTACCTTCTGTAAGCCCATTGCACATGGACTCCTTAATGAAATTTTAGAGAATTTACCCTGGGATAGAAATTAGGCTAATTGGTCTATAGTTACCCGGGTCCTTCCTCTTCTTCTTGAAGATGGGCACACCATTGACCCTCTTCCAGTTCTCGGGGACCTCTTCAGAGCACTACAAGTTTTGGAAGAGTTTCACCAGGGGTTCCACAATAACTTCAGCCAGCTCTTTCAGGACTCTTAGATAGAGATCATCCAGTCCTGCTGACTTGACTTATATGTCTAATTTTTTTTTTTTTTTTTTATTGGTCACACACCAGTTCTATGGCAATAGTAGGAAGGTGGTCATTCCTGCCCAGCTCATTCTGTACCCTGTCTGGCATGATTTTTTCCTTGGTCCAGTGAAATATTGAAACAAAGTAGTCATTCAGGAGTTCAGTTTTCTCCTGAATGCCAGTAACCAGCTGTCCTGAGTTGTTGAGCAATGGCCATACACTCCCATTTGTTTTCCTTCTGTTCCCTACGTACCTGAAGAAGAACTTCTTGTTGTTCTTGATTCCCTTTGCTAATTTAAGCTCAGTTGCCACCTTAGACTTTCTAATCTGTTCCCTACAAGTGCAGGCTGTTGTTGTATAGTCCTCCTTGGGGCCTGCCTCAAGCTTCCATTGTTTGTGTGTCTGTTTCTTCTTACTTAGGAGGACCATGATTTCCCTGTTCAGTCAAGAGGACTTCCCAGCCCTTCTGATACCTTTCCTCCACATGGGAATAGATTTCCTTTGTGCTTCAAAGATTGTGTTCTTAACGAACGACCACTCTTCATGCACTCCTTTTGCCTTTGGTCCGTGGTCCTCCAGCACTACCCCTACTAGTGACCTAAGCTTGTTGAAATTTGCATTTTTGAAGTCCAAAACTTCATCCCTGGTATCTGATTTGTCTGCTTTGTGATGGACAGTGAATGTAATGGATTCATGGTTGCTGTCGCCTCGGCTACCCTCTATATTTAAGTGGGTCACCAGGTAATTGCCTTTGGAGAGCATTACCTCTGGTTGGCCTGTGCACCTCCTGAGCCAGGAAGAGCTCTTCAATGCTGGTCAGGAAGGAATGTGCCCAATCCAACTTGGCTGAGTGTCCTCCCAAGAGATGTCTGGATAATTGAAGTTGCCCATGACAACCATGTACATGTGGCCTCTGTCAGTTTTTGGGCAAATTCTAGATTGAGTTCCTCCCCCTGGTTTGGTGTTCTGTACTTTACACCTATAGTTAGGTCTCTCACTGCCACGCCCTGCCCTTGCAGCTTGACCCATAGGGTTTCAAGCCATTCTTCTTTGGAGCTGATGATGGCCTCCAAGGAGATGTACTGCTCCTTCGCATAGAGAGCTACACATCCACCTTTCTTCCCTACCTGGTCCCTTCTATGCAGGGTGTAACCCTCTATAGTTATGCTTCAATCATATGAGGAGTCCCACCAGGTCTCCCTAATACGTACTAGATTGTAATGCCCACTGGAAAGCAGGAGGGTTAGCTCTTCCTGCTTGTTGCCCATTACCCAGGCACTGGTGTACAGGCACCTAAGTCCTCCTATTGAGACCCTCAATTTTCTGTCATCCTGAAGGTGAACTATTCCCTCAGCTTCTGCAAGCCTGGGGATCATCTCTGCAGCACCTCAGATGCAGGCCCCATGGAGGCAGTGGACCTTATGGCCTAGGGGGTCTTGATGGCAGATAGGTCCTTCAGTGCCCTACAGGAGGAGGTCTCCCACTACCACCACCTTGATCCTACTCTTGGGGGTAGTAGCATGCTGTTTACCTTCCTCCTCCTCTGGTTCACCATCAGAGCCTCCTCATAAATGGGGAGGGGAGCATATTTGTTGTGCAGGGCCAGATGAGGAGCAGCCATGGCCCTGTATTTCCTGGACCATGAGGTGACTGTCATCCAGGTAGGTATTTTTGATTAGCCTTCTCATTGGCCACCATCTCTATCTTTCTCTTCTTCCTTCTTATTTTATAGCTATTAGGGCTGGAATGGACCTTGGCAGATCATCGAGTCCAGTCCCCTGCTCAAGGGGCAGGAAGTCAACTGGAGTTATAGGATCCCAGCAAGATAAGCATCCAAATTTCTCTTGAAGGCATTCAATGTAGGTGCTTGAACCACCTCTGGTGGCAGGCTATTCCAGACCTTGGGGGCTCAGACAATGAAGAAATTCTTCCATATGTCTAACCTGAAATAGTCTTTCAGTTTATAACCATTCAATCCTGTCATCCCTTGGGGTGCGCTGGTGAACAAATGTTCCCCCAGATACTGGTGGACACCCCTATTATAAACTTATAGGTGGCCATCAGATTGCCCCTGAGCCTGCACTTTTCCAGGCTAAAGAGCCCCATAGCTCTTAACCTGTTGTCATAAGGTCTGTTTTCCTGACCTCTGATCATGTGCATCGCTCTTCTCTGGACTCTCTCAATCTTCTCCACATCCTTTATGAATCATGGAGCCCAAAACTGGATGCAGTACTCCAACTGTGGACTCACCAAGGCCAAGCTCAATGGGAGAATGATGTCCTGGGATTTGCTTGAGAAGTATCTATGGATGTAAGTCAGCATCTTGCTTGCTTTACTAGGCACAGCATCATATTGATGGCTCATGTTCATCTTGTGGTCAATCATGACCCCCCACCTCCCTTTCATCTGTAGTGCTAACCAGCATATTACTGCTGAGCCTATAAGGATGCTGCAGGTTTTACCTCCCAAGGTGGAGAACCTTGCATTTTTCAGTGTTAAACACCATCAGGTTCTCTTCTACCCATTTCCTGACCTGTCAAGGTCAGCCTGGATCGCCCTCCTGTCCTCAGGTGTGGATGCTTTACCCCAAAGTTTGGTATCATCGATGAACTTGGCCAGTCCACTTCTAACTCCAATATCCACATTCTTAATGAAAATGTTGAACAATATAGGTCCATGGACAGAGCCTTGAGGGACCCCACTGGTCACAGGGCACCATGATGATTGATCTCCATCATCCACCACCCTCTGGGTATGACCATGGAGTCAATTCCCCAGCCAGTGGATCGTGGTGAACCAGAGGCCTCAGTTGGCCAGTTTTGCCAAGAGGTGATCATGGGATACCAGATCAAATACTTTTTTGAAGTCAAGATATATGACATCAATCTCCTCTCCCTTGTCCAGGTGATGGGTCACCTGGTTGTAAAAAGAAATAAGATTGGTCAAGCAAGACCTACCTGCAACAAACCCGTGCTGGCTATCCCTCAGGATGTTGTTGTTGGCCAGTCTGTTTAAGAATGGCCTCTTTGATAATCTTTTCTAAGACCTTCCTCAGGATAGAGGTCAGGCTGATGGGCCTGTAGTTTGCCGGATCCACTTTCCTCCCTTTCTTGAAGGTAAGCACCACATTGGCCTTCTTTCATTTTTTGGGCCCTTCACCAGAGCACCAGGAGTTCTCGAAGATCCATGCCAGGAGCTGAGCTATGATACTAGCCAGCTCCTTGAGTACCCTGGGGTGCAGATTGTCAGGGCCGGCTGACTTGAAGGTGTCCAGCCTCTCAAGGCATTCCTTTACGAGGTCAGCATTGATGGAGGGCAGGGAATCTCCCTCATCCAGGCCTCACTGTCCCATAGTGGGTAGGGGTGTCCCGTGGGATTGATGAAAGACCGATGCAAAGTACCCATTTAGTAGGTTTGCTTTTTCCTGGACATCAGTCATCAGCTGTCCCATCTGGTTCAGCAGGGGTCCAATGTTGCCCTTGCTTTTCCTCCAGCTCCTCACATATCTAAAAGAGGACTCTTTTATTTTCCTTGGTACTTGTAGCTGGTTGGAGTTCTGTCACAGCCTTGGATTTCCTGGTTTGCCCCCTGCAACTCTGGACCAGTGCGGAATATTCCTCCTTGGAGGTGGATTCCATCCTTTTGTAGGCCTTTCTTTTTGGATGCAGGAGGTCCACTAGTTCCCTGGAGAGCCAAGGGGGCTGCTCTGCCCTTTTCCTGCCTTTCCTCCGAGATGGAATAGCATTAGCTTGTGCAACAACAATCACTCCCTTGAGGAGCAACCACTCTTCCTGAACTCCCCTCCCTTCGGGGTCATGGTCCCTTAGGGCATCACAACAAGCCTCCTGAGGTTGTCAAAGTCAGCCTTCCTGAAGTCAAGGACTTCTATATTGCTGAATGACTTGCCAGCTTTACGGCAGATGGTGAAGGTCATCAGCTCATGGTTGCTGTCACCCAGCTTCCCTTCCATCATTAAGTCACTGATTAGGTTGTCCCCAGTTGCCAGTACTAAGTTGAGCAGCGGTTTACCTCTCATTGGCCCGTATACATAAGATGAAGCTTTGCGGCCTGCTCGGATTTAGCTGAGTGTTCTTCCCATGAGATGTCTGGGTAGCTGAAGTCTCCCATGACAACCATAGACCCGGAGCATGTGGCCTCAGCCAATTCTCTGGTGACTCCTTGTCAAGCTCTTGACTTTGGGTGGGAGGCCTGTAGTAGACTTCCACCATTGTGTCCCCTGTGCCATGTTCCCCATGGATTTTAATCCATAGGGTCTCCTGTTTATTCCTCAAGCTCCTGGCATTCTTCTGGAGAAGTTCCTGGCAGTAGCCATAAATGAAATCTTTGTGGGCCTTGATGGTGTATAGCTGGCATACCACCTCATCCTCTAGTACCCATACCCAGATCTCCAGAGACTCCACTAGGGAGCATACCCCAGATGTTGGAGTGCCCCATTCCCAGCTGCTAGCAGCCATGCCAGGCAGCCTCCACAGTCTAGGTCCAGGAGCTATCTCTGGGTAGAGACCTCAGCAATGCTGGGAAGCCTGTGGGAGACAGCCTGGCTGGAGAGAGTTCATGCCCCTACCTAGTCTCAGCAGCTACTCTTCAGGTTTCTGGTCTCAAGCTTCTCACTTGAAACAGCCCTCTGGGTGCCTTCTGTACACCCCTCTGTGCAAAGTCCCATGTAAACTGCCACACTGAAGTAGAGCCATGTCTGTTTGTGAACTCCGTTCACATGGCTCCAATCATAGGGCTCCCTGGGGGCCTCAGCTAAGTAGGAAACGGTGGGGGGAGGCGGCATTCCACTCCTAGGCTCCACTCAGCCAGCATGTCCCGCCCGGCATGGCTCCACATGCATGCACGCATGCACGCACGAACGCACGCACGCACACACAGCACCCTCCAACCACCCCTGTACTTGCCCACCCTCTCCTGGCCCCAGTTCACCTGCATCCTGGCTCTACGCTTTGTGGGGGGTCATTGGAGTCCAAGTCTGGGTCTTCAGGTTCCAGGGGCACAATGGCCATTGTGCTCGCCTCCGTTTGATTAAGTGCTCCTGTGTGGCCTTAGCCCGGACTATGGATCGCGTCTGTCATGAGCTTGCGGGTGGACCCCACAGGCTACCCCTGCTGACGTCAGGGGGTCCCCTTAACTCGCCTGCCACGACTTGGAATGTTGCCTCAGTGGACGGGTTCCCCTTTGGGGGAGCCTCCAGGGTTGTCGTGCCTCCCAGCGGGCACTCACGGGGCTCCTACCTCCCCTACACCCCAGCCACTCGCCACCTTGGGTTGCCGATCTTTGGGCCCCTTTGGTGTTCTCCGCTCTTCCCCAACCTCTGCCCACGGGTTTCCAGCTGCATGCCTGAGTCTTTGGGCCAGGTGTATGGTCCACAAGGACCTTGGACCTGGTCCCTCCAATTAGACTCCCGACCGTCCTATACTAATCACCCTGTGACGTGATGGGCCTATCCCACCACCGTGACAATTAAGGTCCCTAAGCTATGGGGCCAGGAGGCCCAAAAGGGTGCCCCTGGCCTATGGGCCGTGTGGATTCCCCCGGGCCTGGGTTCCACAGCCCCAGCGGCTCACCCCACTATGGTGTTGAATCCCCTCCTCCTCCTAAGGCCACTGTGGGCCCCGAAGATCCACCGTCCAACCCCACTTTGGGTCTTCAGCCGCCCTCTGGTGCGGCCGACAAGGCCCCATTGGACACACCCCTTTGTTACCTCCTCTCTGAGGCTTCCGTGCAGGCTCAGTCCTAGATCTCAGCCCTGATGCTGCTCTCTGTGCTCCTGCCTCCGGTTTCTCCATAGGTGCTGCCGTCGGTCCTGCTGCGGGTACAGCTGCTAGACCCTCTGTCGGCGTCGCTCCCCACTTCACTGCCACCTCTGCGGCTGATGTTGCTGCCAGCTTTCCAGCTGGCTCTGCTGCTGGTGTTATAGCTGGCTTCAGTGCTGGCGCTGCTGTCGGCATCGCTGCCAACTCCGTCGAAGCCTCTCCTGGCTCCGCCCCGGCTTTCCACGCTGCTGGGAGCGGTGGTTGATCCCTTCCATGTGAGGGCTCTCCCCTTCAGCCTCCACTCATCAGCCACCCTGCCGCATCGTTGGAGCCGCTTCTTATCTATGCCGGGCGGCGTCTCCTGCCCACGCTGCTCGGCCACAGCTGAATATACGCACGGCTAATCACCCTCAACGGCAGTTTCGCCGCACGCATCTCCTCCGGCTCTTCAGGCTCTGTGAGAGGTAAGTGGGGCTCTCTTTGGGCTGGGGCCCTCCTGCAACCCCAGGTTCCCTGGGACAGTCATTAACCCATGCATCTCCACGAGGAGCAGGCCCAACTGTATGAGAGTTTAACAACTGCTTTATTTTGCAGAATTATTCTCCATTTTAACAGTATATGCATGTCAGAGTACCAAGTAGAAAGATGTAATTATTTTACTGCCTCAGAATTGCATAATTCTTGTATAGCAAGGCTTCTGAATTTTTGTGGTAAGAAAGTATTGATGCTAAGTATTTATCAATGTAATCAAACACCTCTCATGTAGTGAGCTAGAGTGCATACAATTTACACTTAGGATTTTTATAAGATGATATTTTCATTATTTATAAATGCAAAAATCATTTTTCTGTGTCTCAGTATGTCATGCAAAATATATCTCTCAAAAAGTTGTAAATAACTAACTACTAATGCTTAGTCCCTTGTGGATAATTAGTCAACACAACTATCTCCATGGAGTGACAGATCTACTCGATTTCACTCTATTTTGGATAGTTTTTAATATTTGGGTCCTATTATGACATTAAACAGTCTAAGGACATTAAATTTTCTCCTCTCCCCTGCACCCCCCCCCCCCACTTTCTACAATAACTTAAATAGCTACTAAGCAAAACAAGGACAATACTCAGTCAAAACCCGTTATGACACTTTTTCAGTAAAAAGTTCCTGTTTTTTATTTACATGCCACATTACTTGGTGATAGTTTACATGACTTTAAGTGGTTAAAAGAACAGAGTTTTGTTGTTGTTGTTGTTTTGGGGGGGGTTGTCTTTATTATGGGCATTGTTATATGTCTGAATATTTGAAAATTAGGTGGATTAAAACTTCTGTGATGAATATTTTGATTCAGATGTGTTTCAATATAGGGTCACTGATTCTTTTTGGATAATATCTTGTTCCATGAGTAGGTTAATTTGTTTTGATGAAAGTAATAGGGAGAAGAATGGCAGAATCTAACCTAAAAGGTCTGTCTGTCCTCTATCTTTTGAAATACAATTGGGGAAAAAGAGTCCTATATTTTTTCCACTTTCAAGATACTCTTTTTTTGATCTTTTATAAAGTTTTATGTTATATTTCTTATCATGATGTATCATTTCAGGGATTTTTTGCATCTTTGCCCTTTGCAACTGCAGCAGAATGTCTTCTCTAATATGTTTCCCCTCCCCCTAGATTTCTCATGTTCTGAATCATAAAGAAATTTAAAGGCTTTGATTTTTCTGTCGGCTCTTCTATATATCATAACTTGCTTTACCACATCTTTATGCTTTTGTTACTGCTATCATTTATGATCTCTTGCTTTAGCAGTGGCAGGGATAACTTATATCACTGGCCTGAGTTAGATACTCTATTTTGTACTTAATAAATAATTCTGCTCAATATTAAAATAATTCTAACTAGTAATTCAGAAATACAATCTTATAGATTTCTCAGCCTTTTATGTTTGAAACCCAGGGGTATATAACTACATGGAATATATTCTTTGTATTGTCCTTTCCATAGCAGGATCAGCACACCTGCCTTGGCCAGCTGCACCTAGCAGACATCTAGCAGTTGTAACAATATTCTGATGAAGACTCAATTACCTGCATACTGTTGTGTCTGCTCAACCATTTTAAATGGTAATTACTTGCAACCTAAATTACACTGATGTTTTTGTTTGTTTCTTTTTTTTTACAAAAGTGATATAATGGTTATTAATTGGGTATATACTTTGTCTTGCTTACACGCTGTTAAAAATACCCACCACAAAAAGTGAAAGGAAATGCAATTTGCTTTCCATAGACTCTTAATATCAGGAACATAATCTATTATTAGGCAGCAGCTACAGAAATATGTTAATTTTTGTTTTTATTTCCCATTGAATACACTCGGGGGGGGATTATTTAATAATTGATCTTTACACATGTGCAGCTATTATTGTAACACCATTTGTATGTGCTACAGAAACATTTACATTCTTAACCTAGCATGTGATTTTTTCAGAAGCATTTGGATGTCCCAGGAGTTAGGTATTTATTTCATAGATTTCATAGACATTAGAGCGGGAAGGGACCTTGCAAGATCATCAGGTCCAGCCCCCTGCCCAAGGGGCAGGCAGCCAGCAGGGGTCAAATGACTCCAGCAGGATAGGCATCCAAGTGTTTCTTAAAGGAATCCAGAGTAGTTGCCTGCACCACCTCTGGGGGGTGGGGGGGAGTTTATTCCTGGCCCTGGGGACACAGATAGTAAATAAGTTTTTCCTTATGTCCAGTAAATAAGTTTGTTTTTTTTTTTTTTCCTTATGTCTAGCCTAAAATGGTTTTCCAAGAGTTTGTGGACCTAGTCTTCCCATGAGGTGCTCTATTGAACAGTTGTTTTCCCAGTTCCTGGTGCACACCCCTTATATACTTAGGCTGCCACCAAGTCACCCCTGAGCTTATGCTTCTCCAGGTTGAAGAATGCCATGGCTCTCAGCCTCTCCTCATAAGGCCTGCCCTCTTGTCCTCTAATGATTTGTGTGGTTCTCCTCTGAACTCTCTTGAGCTTCTCTACATACTTTCTGAATTGCAGAGACCAGAACTGGACACAGTATTTCAGTTATGGTCTCACCAAGGCTGAGTTCATCTTGTGGTCAATCATGACCCCCAAGTCTTTTTCAGATGTAGTGCTAGGTAGTGTAGCACTGCCAAGGCTATAGGTGTGGTGTGGGTTCTTTCTCCCAAGGTGGAGCACCTTGCATTTCTTGGTGTTAAATGCCATCAGGTTTTGATCTGCCCACCCTGTAAGTCTGTTGAGGTTGGTCTAGATTGCCAGCCTATCCTCTGGTCTAGCTGCACTTCACATTGTTTAGTGTCATCAGCAAACTTAGCCAGTCCACTTGTAAAACCCAAGTCCAGATCTTTTATAAACACATTGAATAGTACAGGTCCAAGAACAGAGCCCTGGGGGACACCACTGGTTACAGTGCACCAAGTTGATTTGGTTCCATCAAATATCACTCTCTGGGTCTGTCCAGGGAGCCAGTTCCCCAGCCATTGGACCATGAAATTGTCTAGGCCACAATTCCCCAATTTTTCCATGAGTCCATCGTGGGGCACCAGGTCAAAGGCTTTCCTGAAGTCCAAGAATATGATATCCACCTCTTCTCCTTTGTCCAGGTGATGTATGACCTGATCATAGAAAGATATCAGGTTTATCAAACAAGATCTACCCACCATGAAGCCATGTTGGCACTCTCTCAGAATATTACCTTGTGTTAGGATGTTGCTAATGGTTTCCTTAATGATTTTTTTCCAGGATCTTTTCAAGGATTCAGGTCAAGCTAACTAGTCTGTAGTTCCCTGGATTTTCCCTTCTCCCTTTCTTGAAGATGGGTACCACACTGTCCCTCTTCCAATTGTCAGGCATCTCGCCCAAGCACCGCGAGTCTTGAATATCCTCACCATAGGCTGTGTTATAATGTCAGCTAGTTCCTTTAGCACTCTTGGGTGCATTCCATCTGGGCTGGCTGATTTGTGGATGTCCAGCCTCTTAAGATGTTCCCTTACAAGACCAGTGGTAATGGTGGGCTCAGGTTCACCTTTCAGCTTATGATCCTGCCTTTTGTCAGGCAGGGTGATCCCACTGGTTTAATGGAAGACTGATGCGAAGCTGTCATTAAGAACATTGGCTTTCCTGAGTGTCAGTTAGCAGCTGCCCCACCTGGTTTAGTAAGGGTCCAGTGTTACCCTGATTCTTTTTCTGACTTACCACATATCTGAAGGACTTTTTTTGTCCATAATTTGAGTGGCCAGTCTGAGTTCTGTTTCAGCCTTGGCTTGATGGTTTTCAAACGGAATTGTCTTCTCATCTTCCTCTGGTACTTCTGAAAATTCTAACCTTTGTGTTTGTTAGTGATAAGATAAGCAGATTATTCAATTAATTGATCCATTCATTCCCCACACTTCCTCTCTGTGTCCCCCCTCTGACATCTGTTGGGCAGATAACTTTCCAAAGTTAGTTATGCCCTTTCTTCCAAATACAGGAACCAAGAGATCTTGTCCATGTAACAGGGGTTTAATCTCCAAGGTCTTGTTCTATGACCCCTAAATTGAAACAGTGGGTCATAAAACAAAACCTTGAGGATTAAACCATTTCAATTTTTCCATCACATTTTGGTGAGGAG